>NC_135228.1:167500-515000 GCF_052324685.1 Brachyhypopomus gauderio
ATTAATCCTGATGTTTTCTCCATCATTCTTTCTTTTGTTTGTCACATTGTTTCAATGTGTTTGTGCTGTTTTATTCATAAGACTTAAGAACTTCAAAATACAGAGAATTGTATTGCTGTTGTATCAGACTTTTTAAAAGTAGGCCTTGTTTATATGACTGTAACATGGGCACAGAGGCAGCAGGAGGCAGAGGCTGTGAGCTAAAGGCTTTATTGTCCATGGTACACAAAACAGAAATACTCAGGCCTTATGGCAATAATGGAGATAAGGGTGGCACTCAGCAAGTCCAGAGAGTCAGGCCGGTATTATAGGTGATGTTCCAGAGAGCAGGCTACTCGTAGTGAATGGCGAAGGCTCAACAATGTGCAGCACTGGACTGGACGGCAGACCTTTGGGCTTATAAGCTGAGTGCATTAGAGATGGCCAGGTGTTAATAGTTAGGAGATTGTGACCGGGGGAGCGACTTGGTGTGTGAGGATGTGCTGCGTACTGAAGTGGGCGTGTGTGTGGGTGTGTCAGTGCACACACACACCCTCTGGTGGCTTCCAGGCTCGCTCACTGTGACAATTACTAACAAAATTTTGCAAGCATTACTGATAAAACCACTATGGATGGTTATGTCATGTTGATCAAACATCCTAACGTTGTGAGTGGTTGAAAGATAAAAGTTGCCAGATACATTTTTCACAATATACTTTATTATTACTTTTTTTATATGCTGTGTGTGTGTGTGTGTGTGTGTGGGTGTGTGTGCATGTGTGTTTGTGCATCCTGCAGAGATGTTTTGTTAGGGCAGGGCATTTAGCTTGCAAAACTCTGGCAGTGTTTCAGTTTAAATCTGAAATGAACATAAATAATAAACCTGCAAAGAAACCCCCCAAAATTATGTTTAAAAGAAAGAAACTGGACAGTGATCACTCAGTAATATTTAATCAGGAATAAAGATGTCATGTGTTTCTGGAGGCCAATACACTATATTGGCAAAAGTATGTGCTCACCTTCCTTGACTCAGATTATGATCTTAAGTGACATCCCATTCCTAATCCATAGGGTTCAATATGACGTTAGTCCACCCTTTGCAGCTAGAACAGCTTCAACTCTTCTGGGAATGCTGTCCACAAGGTTTAGGAGTGTGTTCATGGGAATTTTTGACCATTCTTCCAGAAGCCCATTTGTGAGGTCACATACTAATGTTGGATGAGAAGGCCTGGCTCTCAGTCTCCACTCTAATTCATCCTAAATGTGTTCTATTGGGTTGAGGTCAGGACTCTGTGCAGGCCAGTCAAGTTCATCCACACCAGACTCTGCCATCCTTGTCTTTATGGACCTTGCTTTGTGCACTGGTGCACAATCATGTTGGAACAGGAAGGGGCCAGCTCTAAACTGTTCGCACAGAGACAAATTCAGAGTTCCTTTCACTGGAACAATGCAGTCAAACACAAACAAGTACCGTTCTCCTGGCAACTGCCAAACCCAGACTCATCCATCAGATTGCCAGATGGTGAATCGTGATTTGTCACTCCAGAGAACACACCTCCACTGCTGTAGAGTCCAGTGGCGGCGTGCTTTACACCACTGCATCCGACGGTTTGCATTGCACTTGGTGATGTATGGCTTGGATGCAGCTGCTCAAGCATGGAAACCCATTTCACGAAGCTCTCTGCACAGTGTTCTTGAGCTAATCTGAAGGCCACATGAAGTTTGGATGTCTGTAGTGATTGACTCTGTACAAAGTTGGTGACCTCTTTGCACTATGCACTCTGACCCCGCTCCATCAGTTTATGTGTCCTACCACTTTGTGGCTGAGTTGGTGTTGTTCCCATACACTTCCATTTTTTATAATACAGTTGACTCTTGACTGTGGAATATTTAGGACAGAGGAAATTTCATGGCTGGATTTGTTGGTGGCATCCTATCACTGGAATTCACTGAGCTCCTGAGAGTGACCCATTCTTTCACAAATGTTTGTGAAAATAGTCTGTATGCCTAGTTACTTAATTTTATACACCTGTGGCAATGGAAGTGACTAGAACACCTGATTCCAATAGTTTGAATGGGTGAGCAAATTCTTTTGGAAATATAGTGTATCTGTATGGACAGCAGGGACCTGTGGGCTTAAATAGTGTGTAAGAAATAAGAAACAGGGGTAAGCAATGATATAATCGGTAGGTGAATTGGAGAGGATGAGTAGCTGTCTGTGAATGGGAGTAGGTTGCCCCCTGGTGGTTGGACCGGCACAGTGTGACAAGATGAAACTGGGGCCTATTTAGTAGAGTAGTAAGGGAAAGCTTTGTTTACACCATTAGATATAGAAAAAAAGGGAAATAACTCTCTTCATCTCTCAAACAGGGGGACTCTGGTGGAGGCTGGCTGAAGAAGAGGACTGGGAGAACAGGTGTGATCTACGGAGTTCACAAAGGTTCAGTTATAAAATGTACTAAAATATCCGCATCCACAAGTGTGTGTGCTCCTCCTATCAGGAAGTGGATAGAAGACACCATGACTAATCACTGAGTACAGTCCAATATGAATCAGTAACAGTATTAGTCCCATATGAATTTACAGATTATATACGACTGCTGATCTGTCACTCTGTACTTACAATTAATAAATACAAACAGCATTCTGTTTTGTGCATTTGTTTGACCTTCATTTTTGTACTGATCAATCTTTAATATAAAATGATTTGTTTTTAAAGTTACATTAATGTAACTTGAGCAAATGACATCGCGGCTTCGGAGCGTATGTCACTCTTCCTGAAGCGGAATGACTCGAAACGCTGTGTCGGAGCTTGTATCAAAACACCAGTGCCATGTAACCAATGACATTAGAAGTTTTGTTTCACTTTGTGCTTCATTGCTTCAAAATGTTTCGAAGCTTTTCATTGGCTCATTGTCTTTCAGTGTGTGGCACTGGCTAACGCGTTTCAATGCATTCTGAGCCAATGACAGCTTGAGAGCTTGGCTTGTAGCTGTAGTAGGTTGGGTCTCAAAGAAAGTGCTGATGGACATGGGGCCTGTTGGGACCAATCAAAAAATTGGGTGGGGGTTGGGGTGGGTAATAAAAGAGGGAGCAGGAAAAAAAAACACAACTGAGAGAAACACTACAATATCATTCATGGAGGATTGACATTCCCAGGGTCTAACGTTGGATCTTATCCTGTTGGTGGATTAGAGTATATGAGTCCCTTGACAATATTTTAAATAGCCAATGGATTACGGGACATGAACTTGAAACTCCTTTTGTTGCGACTTCATAAGAATGTTTGTAATGAGCGCATGGGAATACTAAGGCGGCCATGTCTCTAGGATTACCAGAAAGTGCACTTGAATAAATGATTGTGTTTATTGTGTAAGGTAGTAGCTGTTATCTGTGTTTGGTGTTGTTATTG
Organism: Brachyhypopomus gauderio; assembly: GCF_052324685.1. Classification (NCBI taxonomy): domain Eukaryota; kingdom Metazoa; phylum Chordata; class Actinopteri; order Gymnotiformes; family Hypopomidae; genus Brachyhypopomus; species Brachyhypopomus gauderio. The sequence continues at coordinate 170,892 of NC_135228.1, forward strand.
TTGTGGTTACTGTTGTTTGTGGCTGATTTTGAGAGCCTAAGTGTAAGTTTGCAGCCCCGGCCACCCTCGCCAAACCAAACAACATAAAACAATCAAACAAATAGAACAAACAACCAATAAAAAAGACATGACACAATCAACTGGACCCAGATGACACAAACCAGAAACACCCCCAGACAAAAACAGCAGCACTGCTGGGAACTGCAAAACCATGCAAAGAACTTTTTAATAAATCTCGCTCTCCTCAGCACATGCGTCCGCATCATTGCTCCTTGACATCCCAGGCATTACACATTACCATGAATGAACAAACGTTTGATTTATATATCACCTTTCAAGATACCCAAGGTCGCTTAACAATTTTAACACAGGTACAAGTCACCAGGTACATGACCAATCACACTGGCAAGAAGTGGCAGCCAGTTGCGCACAGTGTACTCTCTACTGAACACACAGCCCCCTGGGGGCCTGATTGGGGGGACAGATTCTAGACAGAGCACTACCCACATTCATGCACAGACACATAGACAACTGCTCAAAAAATAAAGGGAACACTAAAATAACACATCCTAGATCTCAATTAATAAAATATTCCAGTTGAAAATCTTTATTTATTACACATTGGAATGCATTGTGAACAAAATAACAAAAAAATGATCAATGTAAATCAAAATAATTATAACAGGGAGGTCTGGATTTGGAAACATACTCAAATTCAAAGTGGAAAATCAAATGACAGGGTGATCCAACTTCAGTAGAAATTCAAGACAAATTAATATGAGGCTCAGTGTCACAGTGAGGTGGCCCCCTACCGGTCACCTCCATCCACAGCGGCTGTTGTTGTTGTTTTGTTACGTCGTGTGCGTCCCTCAGGTGGGCGGAGCCCGTGATCCGTGATGTCTTGTCTTTGTACCAGTTGATCGCTGGTCATTATATCCTTGATTTGGATCTATTGCACGGGTTTGCGCACTTTCTATTAAACCATCCTTTTTCCCTGAGACTTGGCGTGATCGCTTCCTTTTTAGTCGCTCACCGTGCCCGTCACACTCAGTAGTGTGTGTGGTCTCCGCGTGCCTGTATGACCTCCCTACAATGCCTGGGCATGCTCATGATGCAAAACTAAATACATAAAGAAAAATACATAAAGAAAAAAACATGAAACACTGTCAATAGAATCCTAGGCCATATTATGCTAATTCATTCTGCAGGATTTTTGCTTGGCTCATGATTTAGTCCAAATGTGAAAGAGTCAGGCAAATGTAATGCTTCAAGTTTGAAACCACCATAAACACTGCACCCTGTCAAACTGCCAACCTTCTTATGGACTGTATTACTGATGTGCTGGCTGTATATTTATTGTATATTATATACCAAATCAAAATACCCTTCAAATCCTTTCAGTACTCCTGTTCTCTCTTAGTTTGTACCTTGTATGTATCAAGCAGGCACGTATAGCTTTTTGGCCAGCAACTTTTACGTGAAAACGTTTCAAACATATATGAAAATGAGTATTTTAATCTTAGACATGCATCTGTCAGTGATCGCTCTGTTATACATGCATCCTGCCACCAGAGGACTCTATAGCTGGAATTCTAGTGATTTCCATGACAACAGATCGCATGCACATGTACCTGATCATTATCAACAGTATTAGTTTCCTGATCTTTTCATTCAAGTATGGCCCATGTCCTCTGTTTGAACACCAGACCATTCTCTACTGCCCATTCTTTTGACCTCTCATCTGTTCTCTGTGGTTTTTGGGGTTCCTTAAGTCATTGTCATGCTTTACAAATTCCTAACTGCAGCAGACATTTGTAGAGTGTTGAGATGAAAGTGAGACACTGTCTTCATTCCATGAAAAAAACATTTCTCTGGTGTATGTCGGACTGGAAAACACATCACCTGTGTCTCCATGGTGGGATTCACTGATGCGTATTACATTTCTCATATATAATCATGTTTAATATTTTCATGTTTTTAATGGTATTTACATTATTTAAAATTACAGCTGTCACAGGGCTAGAATATAAATGCATCATGATCAGCTCACTAAGTCTAAGAACTTAATGGGTAAATTTCATTGAAAAAAACAGGACATGACACCTACACAGTCTATTCATGAGAACTGAATGAGTCAGTGTCGTTGCTTCAGTCAGTCCTGACCACAACTAGCCTCTGTAGTGTGTTGAAGTGAGGCACTGTGTTCATACCATAAGTTTATTTTTGTTTATTGTAATAATTATTGTAATTGTTCGGTATAGCATTTGATACTAAATGTGACAATTCCTGAAAGGACACAAGCCCCCACTGACTTATAAATGCACTACTGACTGATGTTGATGCCACTTATGTTAGATGTTACTGATTGACCAGCAGGCTTTTTCCAGCACACGTGGAAATTTTAACTTTCTGCGCTTGTCACCCATTTAAGCAGAAATTAATTTAAGCATTTCTTCACATGGGTCTTGTGGTTGCAACAGTGTGCAGTCCATCCTGCTGTAGATTAGCAGCTCTCTACTTCCTGATGTTGGTCCTGCAATAGCATGTGAGGTTTCACACCCACAGTGAAATACATGGTCATGGGTCAAAGTCAAACCTGTATTACTATAAACTAATTAAAACAGGCTGCTAACATCTCTACATGATGTTCCTCTAACATCTCCACACCTTCATTCCACACATTGGTAAACAACCTGGCCCATAGTGCGTCAACGGGCTAACATATATATTATTACACATACATTTGCACATCCTTATTGACGTAAATCACTGATTTCCACAGGGGCCCCCAGGGATGATCTCGGAGAAAGAGAAATAATGTCTTGCTGATGTACATGCAAAGAGAGTTACAAAAGAGAGGGTCTCCAGAGACAGGCCACCTCTCCTTTGTAGATACTTATGGTGTGTGTAACTGAGATGTCCAGGGGTGCTCCTGATAAATAAAGATCTTTGCTCCTTGCAAAGTCACCTCATTAACATGTCACAATGTGTCACTAATGCAAGAACATAACTGTGTACCTGTATTCTTCTGAATATTGTTAAATTTGTTATAAAGTAGTATTTAATTTAAAAATGGTCTAGTACCTCAATATCAATGACCTTTCTAACATATTTTTGTATATTTTATTTGTTCTAAATTCTTTTATATTATGTCTACTAATTATGTATACTGGTTATTATTCAGTATAATGATTTATACATGCATGTGTTATTATTTAAGTAACGTGAGAGGATTCAAGGCACCATGACTGATAAACATCTTTGTCACTTCATGAGACTGACTAACCTTTACTGACCACAGAGTTCTTCCACCACATACGCAGACTTTGTTCTGCACACTAGAAGGACATAAATGGTCTCAAACCCGTTCAAACGGGTTCCTCTAGGAAGACACGTAAGGCCAAATAATTTTAGAGTTGGTGTTTTGCAGAGTATACTGTACATCTCCAGTTTGATAAGAAGATTTATTGTACACCAAGCTCTGGATCATATCTTTGCCCCCACAAACAAATGTGCACACAGGGGTTTACATACACACACAGGATATGACACTCCCCTTCAAACACGCACACAGGGGTTTACATACACACACAGGATATGACACTCCCCTTCAAACACGCACACAGGGGTTTACATACACACACAGGATATGACACTCCCCTTCAAACACGCACACAGGGGTTTACATAAACACACAGTAAATGACACCCCCACCCCCCCAAACACAAACACTCAAATGCACACAAGGGTTTACATACACACACTGGGTCAATCATCCACAATCTAGTTTAAGTACACTAGAGAGGGTTTAAAATGGATATGACACATAACAAAGGGGGCATACACAGATGCGCACACACACACACACACACACGATATACACTTACAAGGGAGAGGAGTCGCAAAGGAGGAAGCTGCTACAACACCATCACGTACAGGTTTTTTAACACAAACCTAACAGACAAGTAGGATTATGTGGTGGGACTCTGATCCATGAAAACTGGGTTTTGTCTGCAGCTCACTGTTACAACCAAACAGCAGGTGGGTATATATTGGGTCATTACATTGACACATGAGACATGAAGACATGAAAAAGTTAAGACAACTCAAGAATTTCATCTTCACATATGAGAGCCACGCTGGGTCAATCACATACAAAGTAGTTTAAACTAGTGAGGGGACAAAATCTATACAGGGGTGACACATAATAAGGGGGGTGTAGTGGGTGCACACACACACACACACACACACACACACACACATAAACAAAAACATCTCTGCTTGCACAAACACACACACACACACACACACACACACAGCATATAAGAAAAAAGAAACAAGGTGTGTGTGTGTGTGTGTTTGTGCATCCTGCAGAGATGTTTTTGTTAGGGCAAGGATTCATCCAAATTCACAAATCCAGCAGTTTTACATTGATCTTCATGACATCCACATATATGATATAATTGAGATATATAACTATATATTATTGTTTCTTTTTTATGATGTGTCATTATGTGTGCATGTCTGTGCATATGTGTGTGTATATCTTTCAGCAGTGTTTGAGTCTGAGCAGGTGTTCTGCTACGTACATAATGAATACCAAACGTTTGATGCTGTCTACATATAAAAACTCTTTATGTGTGTGTGTGTGTTTAACATTAGTTATTATGGCATCCACATTTTTAATGAAAACACGACAATGATCTCCGCGGCGTCCCCAAGGGCACTCTGAACCCCCACTTCGGGCCGCTGGCTACACCAGGGCCTTCTCGCGAGTAAACGGATAGAGGGGGGCTGACCTCCTCTTACTCCCTGTAATACTCGGTGGGGGCCGAGTACACGGACGGAGGGGGACTGACCTCCTCCTCTTCCTCAGTGGAGTGCTCGGTGGGTGCCAAGTGGACGGATGGAGTGGGGCTGCCTTCTTCTTCTTCTTCTTCTGTCGTTTTGGGAGCTGCAGACACGGAGGGAAAGCTGCTGGCTTCTTCCTCGCTCTCCTCATCCGAGTACGCGGAGGGGGGGGGACTCTCCTCCTCTCCAGATTCTACACTCCCAAACTCAAATTTGGGGGGGGGGGAGGCGCCTACACCCACCACTATGGGCTCTCCTCACTGCTCCTCAGGGTATGCCAGGGGGATGGACTCCCTCATCAGCGCGTGGTAGCCCTCTCTCCACGTAGCCTCGAAAAACACACGCGTTCTTCTCTTTTGCGTACCTCGGGGCAGACACAGGGTAAGACGTGTGACGGCGCTTAGACTTCTTCTTCCCCTTCTTTCCTCGGGACGCGTATCCTGGCAATCTGTCTGCTCATCTTTCTGTAATGTTGCGGAGGAGGCAGGCACGACGAACGAAAAGTAGTGCAACATAGAACACGCTCACAAATGACCCACACCCACAGAACTACAAACATGGACATAACTACACGCAGACAACATAATGACACGCCCACAAGGAGGGGTCCGGAGCTGTCACTGTGACAAGTATCTTATGACCTTTTGTGCCTTAAAGCTGTAGTTTAATTATTAATACATAATAAATGCCACTCAAACTATATTCATTAGCAAAAATCTGTCCTGATTGTTTAACCTGAATCAGAATTCAGGTTATTGTTTTGGTTTTATGCAACATTCTTTAGCTGTGAACAATGTCTCAAAGTAGTGTTTAACATGAATTTATAGAATTAGACATAAAATAACAGCAGTGAAAATTAGTGGTGGGTCGTTAACGGCGTTCGTTAATTTGATACTCTTATCGGGCGATATAAAAATTATTGCCGTTAATCTATTCTTAAAGTTGGGTTGGGAACTGGGTAAAATGGGTAAGCAAACTATGATGACTTTCAACTTGATAGTTTAGCTCGGCTGTATTCCTAACCAAATTGCACAGTAAGGGCGAGAACGAGTTTTCAAACCTGATTTACAAACGTGTGTACGTGTGTTTACATGGATGCAGCCACGAAGTCGCCAGGTTTGCTTCATGGAAAATTCATTTTTAGGAATGTAAAGTGTTACCGGATCGGAGCTCGGAGCGGTCGTTTTCTGAATGGTCCTAGCGCTAGATTCGTCGCTATTTAAATATTTATTTTTAACCGTTAAAACTGCAGAGGACCAAAACCGGCTTTTGAAAAAGTCCCCCCCAAATTACGTCTGTGAGGTTAAATGTACTAAATGTTGGCTTACATTTCAAATATCATGTTTAGCTGAATAAACATGTTATCAGCCCCTTTTAATGTACAGTATGTAGGCTTACAAATTCATGTTTAACTGAATAAATGAGTAGCCTACATTTTATTGAGCATGTTTTTTTTCTTCAAGTATCAAAGTAGAACAGCTTCCTGTTATGTATTGTTCATGCTTGTTGACCCTCGTGGCATTTAGCGGAATGTATTGAGAACAAAATAACAAAAAATTATGTAAATCAAAATTACATGGAGGTCTGGATTTGGAATCATACTCAAAATCAAAGTGGAAAATTAAATGATCAGTGGAAATTCCTCAAGTTAAACGAGGCTCAGTAGTGTGTGTGGCCTCCACGTGCCTGTATGACCTCCCTAAAACGTCTGGGCATGCTCCTGATGAGACGGCGGATGTTCTTCTGAGGAATCTCCTCCCAGACCTGGATTAAAGCATCAGTCAACTCCTGGACAGTCTGTGATGCAACATGGCGTTGGTGGATGGAATGAGACATGATGTCCCAGATGTGCTTGATTGGATTCAGGTCTGGGGAATGGGCAGGCCAGTCCATAGCTTCAGTGCCTTCATCATGTAGGAACTGCTGACACACTTCAGCCACATGAGGTCTAGCATTGTCATGCATAAGAAGGAACCCAGGACCTACTGCACCAGTATATGCTCTCAAAAATGGGTCTGAGGATCTCATCCCGGCAGGGCACCAATCAGTCCCACCAGGATTTCGCGGGCCTTTTTTGTGATTGTTGCGGGCTAAAATGTTTGATGTTGCGTGTGTTTTTCAAAAAAATTGCAAAACAAGGTGCGGTGTTTTTGCTTTTTTTGTGATTACATTGCAATAGGGAGTAAATGTTGTATGGTTTCCTCTATTTAGTAGTCCATTTTAATTATCTATTTACCTATTTATTTACCCATGTATTTATTGTGCATTTATTTATTTATTTATTTGCATCTCCCTATGGGTATTATGCTTCTTATCCTGTGTTTTACCCCTGGTTAAAACACTTCAAGCAATGATTCTCTTACTCGATGTGGTATGAATAGTTTGGGCAGGAATGATCCCTCTCAAGTTTTTGTATGCCCTGCCCCCTGAAACACAGGTGTTGGGACAGAGAATGCACAATGATCCCTCTCGCTTTCTTGAAATGATCCCTCGAAGTGCAACAGCTCGGTGGAGTGGATGGGCTGGTGCTAGAAATGCAGGGCCGGCGCCAGAACATATACAGTGAGGGGGCGTCAGAAAATTTCGGGGGTGGCGAACTCAAGTTGTTGACCGGGGGGGAGGGGGGCATGTAACGATTGTCGAGCGGCCGAGGTGGCACCATGTAGTGATTGTTGTAAAATAAATGGGTCTTATTTTTTACATTGAGGGGGCGGGACACCTCGCCTGACATTCGCCCACCCGTGGCGCCGGCCCTGTGGAAATGTTAAACTTGGTGGAAATACATGTATGAACCCATCGTTGTGAAACAATAAAACACATTTACATTTACGGCATTTGGCAGACGCCCTTATCCAGAGCGACTTACATTTTTATCTCATTTTTATACAAGTGAGCATTTGAGGGTTAAGGGCCTTGCTCAGGGGCACCTCAGTCATGGCCTCAGGTCTGGGGATCGAACCCACGACCCTTCGGTCACAAGACCAGTTCCCTAACCGCCAGGACATGACTGCCCTGTGAAAACACTGAACCCACGCTTTCATGTAGTATACTGGGATGCTGCTTTTCCCGATCTTTTGCCGTTATTTTCGTGGGCAAGTGTGAAACGTTCGCCTCACTCATGCTGCTTTCAGTCTGCTCCTCTTGAACGTATACACGGAAGTAAGGCGGGAGTTTGTCGACGTCACATCAAGACGACATCAGTGATTGGTCAAATTTGCGGGGAAGTTGCGGTGATTGGCTGAAGTTGCAACACCGCCCTGAATTCACGGGTTTTGCTTGAATTTGCGTTGAAGTTGCAAATCGCAACATCACGAAATTCTGGAGGGTCTGACCAACGGAGTTTGCAGTATGTATATTATTTACAGTATATATATATATATACAGTGTTGGGTAAGTTACTTTAAAAAAGTAATTTGTTACAGTTACAAGTTACCTTGTTTAAAATGTAATTAGTGTAACTTTTCTGATTACTTTTGAAAAGTAATGTAACTAATTACTTTTGGATTACTTTTTGATTACTTTAAGGTTTAAATGCGTATTGACCCATGATCAATATTTAATTTTTGAGAACTAACAGTGTGAACCTTAAAAGAGTACTAAGCTGAGAGGGAATTGCTGACAGGCAATCACAGGAGGTCCACAAGAAGAGATGCCTGCACCAGGCATGTAAGATTCTCAGACTACTGTCATCAGGCCATACTCTTTTCTGCTCCTCCCCCAGGCTCTACCATTTTCACAGTTTGCAGACTAACACAAGCAGGTTCAGAAACCACTTCTTCCCCACAGACCATTCTTTCCTTCCCCTCTATCCATACCTTACCATCCACACAAAATCTGTGCAGTGTTCCTCTTCAATTCACATCTGTATAGCCCTATCTACAGTGGTATAGGATAATCTGTATATTTTCTGTATGATTCCATCTGTATTTATCACATTTATTTATACCATATATTTTTCTTTGCCCTGTGCATTGTACTGCCATAACTACATTACACACACATGCATTTCCCTAGGTAATTTATCTACTCTGCACATACCTATTAACCATCTTAACTTATACTAGCTGTAACTAACTGCATTGTATCTCTAAATACTGCATTCTATACAATCTGCACGTGTTGCACTTGATTAGATACCAAACTGCATTTCACTAGTTCATACAAATTTAATTTAAATGTATTGCTTGTTGAACGGTAGGTCTAAGATAGGTCCAATGATACCGGTAGGCTAGGTCGTGTCATAGACATCGACAAACGGTTTTCCAACACCAAACAGTCATAAATACTCATTTGATACCGTCTGTCATTGTCTATAATAGTCATGTATGATTCCAATGAATACCTGTTTAGGACTTTAAACAGCTAATTTGGTTACCCTGTAAATCAAGCTAGCATACTAAGGGACAAACACATTCAAGTGAATGGTAGTAGCTAGCCCAGCAGGTAGCGAACTATGGAAACCAGTTTGATGGTCAGCATACCTTGCTGTTAGCTCGCTTACAACCTCAATAGTGGTTGCCTTCTGATCGGAAATAAACCTCCAAACTCCGAAGTTTACACAAAGGCTTGGCATAATCACAAATAGTTGCCGATGGTGGCACATGGTTCACATTTATTGACAACACGAAAACAAAACAAATGCTCCTTAAATGTCCAGTGCTTCAAGGTATCTGTCATTATTGCTGCTTGAGCTGAAACTGAACCGCGCGCTTGCTGCTCCAGCACAGAAACAAGCGGGAAACGGCGATATAGGGCGCAAAGCAATAAAAATATCATTAAATATTTCGCAAAGGTTTTTGTTTATATTTTTAAAATGTAACTAAAATTGTAATTCTTAATTTTTCCAGAAGTAACTGTAACTGAATTACATATTTTCTCATTGTAACTGTAACGAATTAGTTACACTTTTTTTGTAATTAAATTATGTAACGTCGTTACATGTAACTTGTTATTCCCCAACACTGTGTATATATATATATATATATATATATACAAAACCCAAAACCAGAAAAGTTGGCACGTTGTGTAAATCGTAAATAAAAACAGAATACAATGACTTGCAAATCATTTTCAACCTATATGCAATTGAACACACTGCAAAGACCACATACTTAACGTTCGAACTGGTAAACTTTGTTATTTTTTGCAATTATTAAGCTCATTTGGAATTTGATGCCTGCAACATGTTTCAAAAAAGCTGGCACAAGTGACAAAGAAGACAGAGAAATTTGAGGAATGCTCATCAAACACTTATTTGGAATATCCCACAGGTGAACATGCTAATTGGGAACAGGTGGGTGCCATGATTGGGTATAAAAGCAGCTTCCTTGACATGCTCAGTCATTCACATAGAAGGATGGGGCGAGGGTCACCACTTTGTGAACAAATGCGCGGGCAAATTGTCGAACAGTTCAAGAACAACTTTTCTCAACGAGCTATTGCAAGGAATTTAGGAATTTCACCATCTACGGTCCGTAATATCATCAAAAGGTTCAGAGGATCTGGAGAAATCACTACATGTAAGGGGCAAGGCCGAAAACCAACATTGAATGCCCGTGACCTTCGATCCTCAGGCGGTACTGCATCAAAAACCGACATCAGTGTGTAAAGGATATCACCACATGGGCTCAGGAATACTTCAGAAAACCACTGTCAGTAACTACAGTTCGTCGCTACATCTGTAAGTGCAAGTTAAAGCTCTACTATGCAAAGCAAAAGCCATTTATCAACAAGATCCAGAAACACCGCCGGCTTTGCTGGGCCCGAGCTCATCTGAGATGGACTGATGCAAAGTGGAAAAGTGTTCTATGGTCTGATGAGTCCACATTTCCAATTGTCTTTGGAAACTGTGGACGTCGTGTCTTACGGACCAAAGAGGAAAAGAACCATCCGGACTGTTATAGGCGCAAAGTTCAAAAGCCAGCATCTGTGATGGTATGGGGGTGCATTAATGCCCAAGGCATGGGTAACTTACAAATCTGTGAAGGCACCATTAATGCTGAAAGGTACATGCAGGTTTTGGAGCAACATATGCTGCCATCCAAGCGACGTCTTTTTCACGGACGCCCCTGCTTATTTCAGCAAGATAATGCCAAGCCACATTCTGCACGTGTTACAACAGCGTGGCTTCGTAGCAAAAGAGTGCGGGTCCTCCCCTGGCCTGCCTGCAGTCCAGACCTGTCCCCCATTGAAAATGTGTGGCGCATTATGAAGCGTAAAATACGACAACAGAGACCCCGGACTGTTGAACAACTTAAGCTGTACATCAAGCAAGAATGGGGAAGAATTCCACCTGAAAAGCTTCAAAAATTGGTCTCCTCAGTTCCCAAACGTGTGTTGTTAAAAGGAAAGGCGATGTAACACAGTGGTAAAAATGTCCCTGTGCCAACTTTTTTGCAATGTGTTGCTGCCATTGAATTCTAAGTTAATGGTTATTTGCAAAACAAAATAAAGTTTCTACGTTCGAACATTAAATATATTGTCTTTGCATTCTATTCAGCTGAATATGGGTTGAAAAAGATTTGCAAGTCATTGTATTCTGTTTTTATTTACGATTTACACAACGTGCCAACTTTTCTGGTTTTGGGGTTGTATATATACACACATACAGGGCAGTCATGGCCTGGTGGTTAGGGAACTGGTCAATGTAAATATATATATAGATCCAATTTCTGAAACTATGTCTCTTTTGTCGAAACACACAGCAGCCAATGTTACACACACAACAAGCAAAACATGTCACACTTTTGGAAAAAGCACACATTTCAACCAAAACTCTTGCAACTCTTGCCAAAACCATATTATTGCTTCAAAACGCTAAACACAAATATCAGGTGATTAGTAGGGGTGTGACGAGATCTCGTGTCGCAAGGCGTTAAAAATCTGTCTCGCGGGATTTATGATCCAGCAAGCAGCCAGAATGACTGAAAATACAGGTATGACTATTGAATATGCCCGCCACTTTCAAATAGTTTGTTTGGCAGCATTTTGGGTGACTGATAAGACACAGACCATATGCAAACATTGTATGAAAATAATTCCATACACCGCGGCCAATACGAGCACAATGCAGAAACATTTATAGCACCACCACAGCTCAGAACTCAAATCAACATATCTCACTTGGACAGAGGTAGCAGGGACAGAAAGGCACGCTTTGGCAAGTTGAGACAGCAAAGGATATCGGGAGCAGTGTGGACATGCTAATATTCTTAAAAATGAACATGGCAGTGTAGTTGCAACAAATACATACTTGGTCAGGCTCTGTTTGCACCATTTGCACTCTGTATTGACAGAGAAGAACTTTTTGTTTTGCACATAATACAGTGAGTCTCCGCTTAACGACGGGTCTGGTTACCGATGGATCAGAGTAACGACCGACTTTTTTTATTTCGCGCAGTGCACGGAGGAGCAGTGGCAGCATAGTGGAGTGTTGTGGAGTATTATGAAATGAAATGAAATGTGCCATATTTTGTCAATTGTGATTTTTACACCCCAATCGAAATTTGTCCTCCGCTTTTAACCCATCTGTGCAGTCAGAACACACACACACACACACACACACTAGTGATTACTAGGGGGCTGTGGATCACACGTGCCCAGAGCGATTACACAATATTGTGGAGTATTGTGTACGATAAGCTGAGGCAGCGCGGCCTCCACCGCAGCCCATCTCGGCAACGCGATCACTCTTTCTCATGCTGTACGGACGAGAACATTGTTAGATTTTTCTATACTGTATTTACGATTAAAGCATATCTAAATCTAGGGTCACGCTTAACGACGAAAACTGCTTTACGATGGACTTTTCAGTCTCTAACCCCTTCGTTAAGCGGGGACTCTCTGTAATATTGTTTGCGCTTGAAAAAAGGAGAAATGTAAAATTTTATTAATTTTAACTTTTATGAAATTTTATGTTTATTTCAATTTGTAGAGGAAGAAGTTCATTAAAAGTTCATGCTTACATAATAAAACATTTCAAAATGCATGTGTAACTCAGTTAAATAAAAGTCTGTTGTCCAGTCATAAAATTTGTCTGTTACAAACGAAGGTGGAGGCACGACGAGCCTGCAACACAAAACGTTTAATGTGACAAAAAACATGTTTAAGCTCCGTGCGGAGGGAAAGCACAAAAGACAACTCTTGCACAGGCACGAAACTTTACACAAATACGAACACAAGACATTGCGCGAATGCACATTATATAGGTGATTAACACATACCCTCATGATCTCGAGACAAGGCACAGGTGTGACTACGAACACGCTCACAAACGACCCACACCCACAGAACTACAAACATGGACATAACTGCACGCAGATGACATAACGACACTCTCACAGAGAAGGGTCCGGAGCTGTGACCGTGACATTGTCATTTTAGTGTTCTTAAAATCTCGTCTCGTCTCACTCTCATGAACCGAATATCGTGTCTCGTCTCGTCTCGTGAGCTGAGTGTATCGTCACAACCCTAGTGATTAGCAGACATGTGAACAAGTCACTAAGTTGCAAGTAACAAATAAGTCTCAAGTCTTCACAATCAAGTCTCGAGTCAAGTCCCAAGTCAATACAGTCAAGTCTTGAGTCAAGTCCAAAGTCAATACAAGCGAGTCTCAAGTCAAGTCCCAAGTCTTAAACTTCAAGTCCACAAGTCAACTAGACACAAGTCAAGTTGCTCATGTGGACCCTTGTAAAAGTTAATGTTCGACCCCTGAGTTATCAAATCCCAGCTAGCTATATAAAAATATAGCTATTGTGTTTTTTTGGCGTTATATAAAAAATATAATAACGCGTGGCCACGACTTACTAACGCATGCGAACGAGATAATTAACGTGTGCGAACATGATAATTAAGTATTACTTTATATAAAGCCAGGTTTACCTTCCTTGGGCAGTCAGTTCACGAACATCCCTGGGATCTGCTTGCTTTGCTGTAAAAAAATAAACTTTGTTGCCGCGTGTGAAAGACGACATTAGTATCTCGTTCCCACGCGTTATTAATTTTTTTTGCATGATGTCACCTTACGGGCTCCGTAAAATATAGTAAAATCCATAAAAAAATTTTTTTTGACTGTCATGTCAATGGATTCAATATATGGAGCCAGATCCGTAAACGCGAGAGGCCGCTTTCGCCATTCCAGATGGCTCAGTCTAAACCATTACGTCTTAATAAACCAATACATACATCAGCGGCGAAAATGAGTGTAAAAATACCAGGGTTCACGTGTTTTTATTTTCTAACATGGGCTAAAGCACAGGGTAGACTCAAACGACAAGCGTTTACAACTTCATCTTCAACCTTTTCAGCCCTGGCGCGAATGTCCTCACACGTCCCTGGATTCACCAGTTACAACTACAGACACACTAGAAAAAAAATCTTGATTCTTATTTTATGTCACCGTTAACTACACGGGGTTGACGCGAACTTAAATAGGTAGATAGATAGGCCTATTATCACAAGAGCTTGTGGCTATCTGACAGTGTTCAACGCTGTAGCGAACGGCAGTAACTTTGTTTTACCGCAAAATATGAAAACGATTGAAACCATTAATAACCCAATTAAATCCACTGGGAAATGTACGATTTTGTAAATGTAGTGGTAAATGTACGATCTGGTAAATGTAGTGGTAAATGTACGCTCTTCTGACTTGTCCGCGGTGTAGCACTAGGTCCTGCTTCTCGTCCCGCTTAGCAGTAAATGAATGAAGAACGTTGGTATGATTGAAACGCTATTTGGCCTCTATCAGGGGCGGACTGGGACAAAAAATCGGCCCTGGCATTTTTGGACCAGACCGGCCCACTCACACTCGATAACGCTTTTCACACTTTTCAGTTTTTTGAATGTGTATACCAACAGTTTACACTCTTTAAAACCATGTACCCTAAGCCATGCCATGAGTTTACAGGAATTAGTGAGAGTGAAATTAAATAATTTTTAAATCATTAAATACTTTCAAAAAGTTTTGTTTATTAACAGTATGAAAATGCATATTGAACCACTCCATCACAGTAATGAATGCAGCATTCATCCAACTGGGTGTGCCTATGTGTTTCAGGGAGGAAGACAAGAGAAAGAAAGAATAGAGATGAAAAATAAAGGATCAGATGCTAACTCTTCCAAGAGTAGTACTCAATAAATTGTGAACTTACCCAGTCAAAAGAATGAATGTATGTTTTTTTTTATCTCAACATAAGGAATTAATTATTGTTGTTTTATCAGAAAAACAGACACACAGCTGCATTGGCATAATACTGGCAAAAAAAATTGTCATTGTAAAAAATAAGATTTTCTTTAATTAGAGCCTACATTTTCTTTAGCCAGCTAGGCTAAATGCCCCCAAACACATCCAGGCGAAAAAGTAGCTAAACCTAGGCTTACAAGTTAAACAATCAATGGCCTAATAACAAAATCAGAAAACTGCCCAGTAACTCAGTTTAATTGAATGGTGGCTTTAAAAATACACCTAGAAATACTGGATTTATGAAGATTTGTGAAGAGGCACACAGCAGCATTGGCATATGGCACAGGCAATAAACAAAATTACCATTTTAAAAAGTGTAATTTCCTTTAATTTCTGTACATTGTCCCTAAACACCTCCATAAAAGCTACCAAACATTTCCCCTTCCTACCAAGCATAGCCTTAGCCTAGCCTACTACTCACCCCACAAATATTAATAGTATAATAATGAAAATAGAATGCTGCCTGCTGAGTGACTTAGTACTGTTTTTGTTGGTGAATGGAGGTTTTTAAAGTGTTCTCAAATTTAAGACTATTTAGTTCAGAATGGAAGACATAAAAGTACTAAAATAGGCTTATTTTCTCATTCAGTCAGTGTACACAAAGTCTTATAATAGAGGTAAGGACGTTATTCACTTATTTTACCTTTTGCATTTACAATACAAACTAACTCGGCCATAGAACATTAGCCAAAATGATTTTATTGATGTTTTATCAATTTATCAGATTTGGCAAAGGGTTTGGTTGCTTAACCCTACTCATTTTATAGCTGCTCTGAAAGGAGTCAGGCTTACCGCACGTTCAGTACATGTTTCTGTCCACTGGCCACCGTCACCACTGTCATCAGCCACGGGAGCTGATGAAGGCCCTGCTGTGGCAAACATTTGAGTAATTTTTATACATTTGGCAGCGTTTACTTGAAGTTCAAGCTTCTTTTTTGTCGTAGTTTCTCTGCACCTCCTTTGCGCTTTTTCTCCATCTCAGATACTCACGTACGTTATGTTAATCAACGTTAGATTGCACTACGCACCGGCGCATGGAGGAGGGGGTGTTTGATGATATGATTGGTACAGCTCTGTGTCAGTAAAGAAAATAACAAATGGGCTGCATACCAGCGTGTTTAAGGACCGGTAAACTCTCGCGCTGACTTTTTTTGCCAAATGCATTATGCAGGCAGCAGGAGCATCGCGAAAGGTGTGTTAATGTGATTCGCCAGACAAGTGTCAATCAGCCAGCCTCCATCTGAATCGGCCCACTGATCTACTTGTTTTATGGGCCGGTCAGACCAATATATAAATAGATAAAAAAAGTGTCAGGACTGTCGGCCCAAATAGCACGTCGGCCCACCGGGAAAATGCCCGGTATGCCCGATGGCCAGTCCGTCCCTGGCCTCTATGAAGGTTCTGGGCGGAAACTGCTGGCCACTGTCATTGAAATTGCCGATTTCGGAAGTGCTCTGTTTGCTTATTAAGTCAATATGATATGATATAATCTCCTGACCCCCCCCCCCCCCCCCCCCCCCCCCCCCAAAACAAAAAACTTATCAGATCTACACGATTCACGCAGGTCACCCTTTTCAACTTCAAAACGGCGAAAGGTGACAGATTTTCATGCCTGGTGTGTAGCAATGGCTGCTGTGTGTTAAGTTTCGACAAACGTTTCAGAAATTGGGTCTTAGCTTCTGCAAAAAAGCTTAGCTTGCATGCTGACTTCTTAAAACACACACATGTACAAACGCACAAGCACACTCATAGTCACACATCCAGATAGAGATTTTCCTCCTCTGGTACCACGCACACTCAAAACAGCCTTTGTGGGAAGTATGAAAGTCAAAGGAGAGATGAATGAAGAGACATTGAAAGAACATGTAGTATCTGTGTGAAATGTACTGACCTGGTTTAAGAGACAAAAAGCAATTGATAGGTTGCTATAAACAACCTCCAAAAGTGACTTATGACCTCAAATTATCATGCACAAAGTGTGTGAGTAGTGTGAGTTTATTTACACTAAACTCAATTTATCACCTCGAAAAATCAAGTTGCCACTTCAACCATATACGCACACACAAACATGCACCCACACACGCATACATGCACACGCACACACACAGATACACACACACACACACACACACACACACACACACACACACACACACACACACACACAACTGGACTGCCCCTTTCTGGGGGACAAAGTTGTCTATTCACCTCATAAAGAGACCACTGTCAGTATGGTCAGAGCAAACAGTAGCATACATTTCTGAATACAACAACATATCATTACTATCAGCAACATCCATTCAATGTGCCTATCCGCACTGGGCCCGTGCCTCACACAGGGTGTCTACAGGTTTGACCAAGTGAAAATTAAGACATTTTAAGACTTTTTAATACTGTTTTCCAAATAAAATTAAGACCAACTCGCAAGATCATACACGTTAAAATAAAGTACAAAAACTGATTCGTTTTTGTGCTTTATTTTAACGTGTATGATCAGTTTTTGTACTTTATTTTAACGTGTATGATCTTGCGAGTTGGTCTTAATTTTATTTAATCATTATTTAATCTAGCTACCTGAAAACTTCAAATGGGAATGCACAGGACACAATACGAAACACAAATATTAAAATTTTTTTACTGTACAGTATACACAATGAAACTTTATACAAAACAAAATTCAAACACTGACATCAGCGTAATACAATACGTGCTTACACACACACACACGGCAATTTTCCTGTTTTTCTGATTCACACTCCAGCTCATGCTGAACCCCTTTCAGTTCTGCTACTTTTTCTCTGAAACGCTTTCTAACCCTCTATGGCATGAATTTTTATTTTAGGAGGAAAAAATTTTTTCATTCTAGTATTTGCTAGATTAGGGGTCCCTTATAATATATAAATAATAAAATTTGCCCCCCCACCCTCCTGCCCCCAGATTTCGGTTTGTTGCCTCAGGGCAACAAGACGCTATGAGGGTACTAAAACGCCAAGGTTTTCTGTCATTTTCATATAAGTGTATTGAGGTACAAAGAAGTATTAATCACATTAGAAGTTTTATTTCACAAATTCCACAAATGGTTTCTCAATCTGTGGGTTAGAAATTAGCTGCAATGTGTGTTTGTGTTTCTGAATGTTTGTTCCTGTGGGGTACAGATTGAATCAATGTTTCCCTTTTTTGGAAAGCACAAAGCACTGCTGTACCCAAGAACTACTCCAGTTCTTCAGTAGTGAGGTTAAGGGTTTGTTGGTATCACACTGAATGGCATATACAGGGGTTGGACAATTCAACTGAAACACCTTTCATTTTAGTGTGGAAGGTTTCATGGCTAAATTGGACCAGCCTGGTGGTCAACCTTCATTAATTGCACATTGCACCAGTAAGAGCAGTGAAGGTTCAATTAGCAGGGTAAGAGCACAGTTTTGCTCAAAATATTGCAATGCATGGGCATCCAGTGGTTCAAACATTGTATCCTGAAGACGGTGCCATGTATCAGGATGACAATGCACCAATACACACAGCAAGACTGGTGAAAGATTGGTTTGATGAACATGAAAGTGAAGTTGAACATCTCCCATGGCCTGCACAGTCACCAAATCTAAATATTGTTGAGCCACTTTGGGGTGTTTTGGAGGAGAGTCAGGAAACCTTTTCCTCCACCAGCATCATGTAGTTACCTGGCCACTAGAAGAATGGATTAAAGTCCCTTTGACCACTGTACAGGACGTGTATATGTAATTCCTAAGATGAATTGGCGCTGTATTGGCTGCAAAAGGAAGCCCTACACCATACTAATAGATTATTATGGTCTAAAACCAGGTGTTTCAGTTTCATTGTCCAACCCCTGTAAATTTGACTGCTCTATAATAACTTCCAGAATGCCTTCAGAAAAAATATGTGGAAGTGTTGATATAGGGACACAATATTGTCTGATTTTGGAAGGCTGGCCTGCAAATTAGTGATGTTGGGACTGTGGTGTGTTCTCCACCAAGGTATGTTTGAAACACCTTCCTCTGATACATCATTATCATCTTCATTTTCATCTGTTTTCAAAAGAAACCATAAAGCATAAAATTACAATAGGTCATATACAACTGTCATAGCCCGCTGATGCGCGCACACACACACACACACACACACACACACACACACACACACACACATTCATACACACACACACACACATTACATACAGTATGTTCAGTATGACTGGACCATCATCATCCAAATTTTCCCCGTCACTGTCCTCAATCTCACTGTCCTCACTGTCCTAAGGTTTGACCCTAACTGATGGATCATGTTCCTTACACCCATAACATGTTCTTGCATCCTTTTCCTGTGAGTAATGGTTGATAGGACAGCAAAAACAATGTTATATAAATAACTGTGAGTCCCTGCACATCTCCATCCATGAACATGTCATTGTACAAACTAAAGTGGTCTAACTGCGCAATGTTGCCCTGAGGCAACGAATGAAAAACCTAAATTTTAGAATATAGATAAAGAGAAAATGTGTCTTTACTCAATCAAATATGCTTTTTCACATATTCCTGCACATCACAGATATTTTTTAATACAAATTTAAAACATTTAAACATGTGAAAAAGTGATATTGATCTTACCTTTTGCTAGCAGTGTGTCCAAGCATGCTATGCTCCAAAAAAGGAGTGCTCCACCCCCAGGTGAAAGACACACCCACACCCAGACCAATTTTTATTGGTGCCAGACTTATCAGCTGATTTAAAATGTGATGTTTTACCAAAAAAAATTTAAAGAGGCAGTGTGGGGGGAGAAATAGTGGTTTGTTGCCTGAGGGCAACACCATGCCATAGAGGGCTAAGGATGTTTGAATTTGTGATCACCTGGGCCATCAGGGTTCCTGCTTTCCCTTCGGCTTGTTTAGCAAGTAAATTATTATTATAACTGATTTATACTTGATGCGTTGCGAGGATCCGCGCGGCGAAAATGACGATTTTCGCGCGCTGTCGATTCGCGAGTTCGTGCACCTCTCGAATTTTGTAAAAACTTTGCGTGCGCCGCGCTTCAGCGCAATGAACAAAGTCATGTTTGCAGGGTTCATACACCTTCACAAGGTGGAATTAAAGTGCTTGGACGTCACTTTAAAGGTCCATTTCAATATTTCCCTGCATGTTAAACTTAATTAAGTTAAATATTTATACATATACTCGAAATGATTCGAAATAATTCCCTTTTTTATCACATTATCGCACACGCGCAAGGTGTGCGGAGTCGCGCGCTACGGTCACTCGCGAAAGTATAAACCAGGCGGAATCAGGGAACATGGTTTTAAACAGTGAGTCAGTTCCTTCGTTGGATCTGTATGCCTGGTGACTCATAACTGTTTTTAGTGCCCATATTACCTCAGCCTTCAAAGTATTGGTAGAGCCACATACAGTGTGAATGCGACGTTGAGCAGAGCTCGATTGAATGGGTTCTCTTGTTGTACTGCTGGCCGTTGCAGTAGCGCCAGCAGCAGGGCAAAACGTTGATATTGCAGGCTGCTGCTGACGAGCCTCGCTGGTATCTGTGACAGCTCTGAGCCACCAAGAATATTTCGGATCTTCCAACCATTTCTGGCTAAATTTGCATTTCCCCATCTCTCCGAACAGACATTAACGTACATACAGCATGCATGAAATTACGATCCCGCCAGTCAAACAACTACGGGTGTTCGTTAAGCCGGAAATACCTGCGAGGAATACTGCAGAGGTGGGGACTCGAGTCACATGACTTGGACTCGAGTCAGACTTGAGTCATTAATATTAAGACTTTTGACTTGACTTGAAAAAATATTCAGAGACTTAGACTTGACTTGGACTTTTACACCAATAACTTGGGACTTGAATTGGACTTGAACCTGTTTACTTGCAAAGACTTGATTTTTTTTACCCCAAATCTAAATTTTAAAACACATATTAATATTTGTAAAGTGCGCCCCATTAATTTCATTTCCGTCCTTCTGACGCAGACCGGCGTTACACCAGATTCTGTGACCGTCGAGTTTTGTGACCACAGGGGGCGCTATTTCACAGTTTCTGTTCAGAGGCACAAACGCTTTACGAATGCTACGTAAACTACGCTGATGCACTTTCTTTACTCGTTTTGTTGGTGTCCACGAGCCAAAATATGACAGATGTTTATATTTACATTTATCGACTCTTAATTACATAAATGTACTTAAACAAGATTTACCATCCCCTCACCATTGCAGCCAACAAAGAAATCATGAATGGGATGTACAGGTGAGCCTTTTTAACTGGGGTCACCAATTCTGACGGCAGCCATCAGAATATGTGACCCCACTGAATCTCCAGGTAACAATAGCAGCCTACACAGTGACCCCTCAATAACAGAAAACAATGAAAAATAACCCTAACCTTTTATTAGTCTATATTTAAACATTTTATCCAAATGTTTAGAATAACCATTCGTAATGACAGCATCTTGCTTACGATGAAGCTTGCTATTTTCGTGTAAAATGATGTAACGAAACATTCTTGTTTAAGTACATTTATGTAATTAAGAGAAGATAAAATGTAAATGATCTGTAATCTTTTGGCTGGCGGACACCAACAAAACAAGTAAAGATACGCATCAGCGTAGCATTCGTAAAGCGTTGGTGCCTGTAAAAAAAAAAAAAGACTCGAAAGGACTTGAAATTCCAAGTTTCAGACTTGGGACTTGACTTGACGGTTGCTTGTCTTGACTCGAGACTTGACTTGAGTGGACTGTCTTTGCTTGAGACTTGACTCGGGACTTGAGGATAAAGACTTGGACTTACTTGAGACTTGCAAAACACTGACTTGGTCCCACCTCTGGAATACTGCGAAGGTTGTGCACTGCACGGCTACCGATTTCCGCCCCCGAAGTTCAACACATGGCTGACGGAACTATTCCTCCCTAAATTTAGCTCCACAAATTTAAGACATTTTGGTTGAAAATTTAAGACAAAATAAGACTTTTCAAGGCCTTATTTGACAAAAATGAAATTTAATACAATTTAAGACTTTTTAAGGACCCGCGGCCACCCTGGCCTCACAGCATTGACATCTTTATGCCTATTTCATGCTGCCATACAATACTGTAATGAAAACCATAGTACACAGTGCTACTGTCGAAGTCCCTGGTACCATGGCAGCAACATCAATGTGTGCATCCATTTGCCAGAATGGTGGTGTTCATCATCAGATCTCTCTTGGTCCCTACAACACTGCCCACATCATCACCTTCTCCAACACAGAGCACAACGTACTCATTCTCCATCACTAGGGGGCAGTAGCGAACTGGAAAAAAAATTTGTTTCCTCTAATTAACTGCAATATAGAAAAAAAATAAAAAATTGAGACGACAGTACAGCTTTAGACACGCAATAAACAATAATATCTGTACTAGATAACTTCTTAAGCAAAATAAGGTTCCAATCAAATCAAATCAAAAATATTTGTATAGCGCTTTTCACAACACATGTTGTCACAAAGCGCTTTACAGGATTTACAAAGTTAACAATACTATGGGTCCAAATCCCTAATGAGCAAGCCAAAGGCGACAGTGGCAAGGAAAAACTCCCTAAATGGTGGGGATTAGGAAGAAACCTTGGGAAACCGCCATTGGGCGGCCCGTTAACACACAAATTACACAAAAACAAATTATACAGACGAATACACAAGTCACAAACAAATCACACAATCAGGCTAAGTGTAAGGTAACTAGAATGAAAGTTCTGGGTGTTGATATTGTCAATGTAAATGTCTTGTGATGAACGCCAGGTTTTCATTCCATGTCGGAGTGATGATACTGGAATTGTAGGCTCCGACTGCAGTGTTACTCCCCAGGTGAACCTCGGAGAAGAAAGATATGTGATGTGGTAAATATGTAACAGATTATTCAAATGCCAAATAATCTACAATAATTCCAATAAAATAAGGTTCACAGCTCTGTGTTCCTCGGAAGCGGAATATGTAAACAACGCGCACGAGGACATCAAAGGGATGAATCGAAACTAGCTATCGGTGGTACGCTAACAACCGCTAGCGCCCCTGCTAGAGGGATGAACCAGAACAGTCCGGGTTTGTTGTCATCTGGAACACTAAGTTTCCACTGGGCTGCTCAAGTACAAACTGGTTCACTGAACAGCCATGATTTGTTGTGCTTCATCTCCACCAGACTCTCCATTCCTATTGAGTTCTTTTTGGCATGGCAGTGGTCGCCAACCCCACAGACGCAAATCCGTTCAGCAAGCGATAGAGGAAGTTGTCGTGACACTGATAAGGGAGCATGCCTGGGGTCGATATGTCACTCAGCAACTTCACCCGATGACTGGCCAGAAAGGACATCACCTGTGATTTTGATGAGATCATGTAGCAAAACATATGCATCTATAGATGGATGGTGATATGCATCTATAGATGGATGGAAAATATAAATAACATTATATTAGTTGTGAGGTTTTTCAGTGAACTGATTAATGAGGATCATGGCCGTTACATGCACACGCTACTGAATAACAATCCCCCTCGACGTGTCCATGCGGTACCGAACAGCACATCCATTACAAATTTTAATTAACTACAGCCAACACGAATTAATTTAACAGTTTATGTCCAATATGAAGAACACAACATACATACGTGTAACGCGTTACTCCGCCCCCCCCCTCATTTACTTACGTTTATTCATCGGTTTTAGTGTTTTGCACCGCCTAGTTCCAGCCCTTGGTATTATGGGTCTCACCTGTACCTCATTGTTGTTTAAATAAGTGGGTATTTAAATCCTTAGTTAGGACACGGTCTTTGGCGATCGTTGTTTCATGCCCTCTGCGTTTCCAGGTTGTCCAGTCCAGTCCAGTGCCGTCTGTCAGTGCTCTAGATTTTAGTCGATTCACTTTAGTCTTCGTTTCAGTCTTTATCAGTCGGTTCTGTCTCTGGTTATTACAAGTTATGTTGTTATGGTTATCGTGTATTTGTCTCCTTCGGGGTTGGCCGTTGCCTTTGGGGAAACGTTGTCCTTCTAGTTCACAACCCTGTTAGGTTTGGCCGTTGTCCGTGTTTGTTCTTTTGATTTCCCTGTCTGTCAATGTTTTTATATTAAGGTTCATGTCCGCGTGTGTTCTAATTTTGAGTTACGTGGTCAAAGTCCTATGTAGCTGAATACTTAAAGTTTTGTTTGTCTTTTCTAAATCTAGGTATTTACTCCCTTTCACACGCGAATTATCAAAGACTACTGACGTGGTTGTTTCTAATGTCTTGTTGATCTAGTTGTCACGTAAAGAGTGTTACTGCCCATGTTGCATGTGTTATGTACTGTCGGTGATCTAGTCGTCACGTAAAGAGTGTTACTGCCCAGGTTGCATGTGTTATGTACTGTCGGTGATCTAGTCGTCACGTAAAGAGTGTTACTGCCCATGTTACATGTGTTATGTACTGTCGGTGATCTGATCGTCATGTAAAGAGTGTTACTGGCCATGTTACATGTATTATGTACTGCCTCGTTCATCAAGTCACCACGTTAAGAGATGTCATTGTTCTGTCTTAATATTGTTATATCTAGGTATTATAGTGAATTCATGTAATCCCAGTGTTTCGTGGTCTGTCCAGAATGCCTCGTCGGTCTCGTCACCATGTCGGGAGTTTGTCAATTGGTCATCTGTCTTTGGATTCTAAATTAAATATACAGTCTACTGCAAATGCAACCCTGGTCTCTACGCGTTTGTGTCCTACTTTACCCAAGTCCGCAACAGAATCGTTACAATACGTATTTAATACATCTGTATTCTGTTTAGCTAACCGCTCGTCTTCTAACATCAGTTTTTACCGTCACTTACTTAGACACCTAGATTAGATAAACTTAACAGTGGTTGTTCGTGCAAACAGAAATAGTCTGATTTAGTATAATCACCAAAGGAAACTAGTTACTAGCATTAGCGAGATAAAAATTGGTTTATTATTAACCTACTTTCACATTCGTGATTGTTCACAAATAAACGGCATGTGAGTAAATAATAATAGCAATTTGGGACAACAAAGGTGATTTGGAATGGCTGATCTGATACAACTCTGCATAGTGCAATTACTTCAGACCAATGAAAACACGATGGTGGGAGGAGTTGGATCTAAGATCCAGCTCCACCCCCTGGACTTTTGCTTCTGCAGCGACGGGTATCTCGCTCACTGAGCCATTGCTGGTAACACTTTACATTGTGTTTACTTACTAACGTTAACTAATGCATTAGTTAACATGAACAACACATTAAGTGGTAGGTAGTATTTCAACCAAAATACTCACATTTGGACGTTTGGAACAAGAAAGAATAAGTTGGCTCAACTGTGAATGAATTTCTTAAAAACTTAAGAGTTTGAGTTGGGATCAAAACTCAAAAATCGAGTGCAGTAAGTTGCCTTGAAATTTTGAGTTTTCTCAACTTTCTTTTTTACAGTGTACATGTTTACTTAACGTTAGTTAATTATTGTTAATGTGTTACTTCATGTGTTGTTCATGTTAACTAATGCATTAGTTAACGTTAGGTCTCAGGCATGTAAGGGCGTCTGGTGTCAGAATGGTAGTATATCTGGTGTGCCTGGTGAACTGGAGGAACAAGGAGGCCATGGCCCGAGGACCCTGGCAGGGGAGGGATGATGGGGTGATACCTCACCCCATCACCTCACCTCATGTGATACCTCACCCCATCACCTCACCTCATGTGATACCTCACCCCATCACCTCACCTCATGTGAGACACATGCTTTTAACTCATGTCATGGAAGTATGATGTAATCATGTAGCAGTATGGTATAAAACTTGTCTGGGGGGGCAGCTCTCTCTTGCAGACGCTCTTGAGCAGTGGGGAACCGTCAGGGCCCTCTACGCCCTCTCAGAGGGCCTAAAATATTCTTAAAGCATTATATATATAATTATCCAATTTTATTTTATCTACTTACAGTTTGACATTCGACATCTAAACAATTACAAAAATATAAGCAAATAAAATATTCACCCGTGTCTATTCAATCTGTGTTGGAAGGTGAGGGGTTGAGTGGAAGCCTGTGAGCCTGTGTCTCCCCCTATCAGGACTGTGATGCCCGCTGTTCGTTTACAGAGGGCCTGGCAGTTATAATTCAGCGCAATACCAGTTTCAAATGACAGCAAAATTGACCAATCATATCTTCTCTCTTAGTGGGCGGGCTTAACTGTATGATAATTTCCGCCCGCTGTGGCGACGCTAGCTGTCGTTAGCACCATCGCTAGCTAGTTTCGATTCATCCCTTTGACGTCCTCGTGCGCGTTGTTTACATATTCCGCTTCCGAGAACCACGGAGCTGTGAACCTTATTTTGTTTGTATACTTATTTTGCTTAAGATGTTATCTAGTACAGATATTATTGTTTATTGCGTTTTTAAAGCTGTACTGTCGTCTCAGTTTTTCTTTATTTAGTTTATTAAGAAAGGAAAAAAAAAAATTTCGGGGGGGGGGGGGGTAGCGGGCCCAGGTTTAAAGGTCACGGTTCGCTACTGCTCTTGAGTGTATGTAAGGGAGATCTCTGGATCGATCTATCTTTCTATTTCTATTTCTGTAACGCCGGTGGGTAAAGAACAACACACCACGTTAGAGAGAGCAAGGGAGAGGTGGAACCAAGTGCCACAAAACAACAGAACTAAAAGGAGTGCCTGAATAAACGCAGACTTCTCAACGCGTAGAAAGAAATAAAGCAAACCAAGTATGCCAGGGGAAGTAGCTGGCTGCTAGCAATAAAAAACTGCTCAAACAAAAAACCTTTCCCATACACACAGCAACGGGATAGGAAGGTAAACAGGTTGAGGAAAACTTGAGGGAGGTCAGTAAGCGACGCAGGAGATAGGAACTCGAAAAATGACAGAGAAAACAGACAAGAGAGATAGGTGACGGGACACCTACAGAGGCAAACGCAGCAACAGAGTAAACAGGGAGAGGCTGAGAACGCAACGGCATAACCACAACGAATAAGCAATGATCCGTCTCCACGGGCTTCCTTAAGAAGCCATGGCAACAGGTGAGACAGATCATTGCTGATTGCGTTGCTAAAGTCTAGGGCTGGCTCGGGTGCCCCTTGTGGAGGTAGATGGCACGGCATCCGAGCCAGCCCTGGCTCGGGCGCCCCTAGTGGCGGTAGATGGAACGGCGTCCGAGCCAGCCCTGACAATTTCTATATCTTTTGTGCTGTAATAGACTTTGTATTTTACTTTGATACCATACTAGGGATGCACCGAAATGAAAATTCTTAGCCGAAACCGAAAACCGAAAATGAGGAAACCAAGGCCGAAAGCCGAAAACCGAAACACCGAAATACATTATGCCAATTATTAGTAGCATTGGATTTATGGCTAACCTCACTAAAATCAAGGCATTGCTATTCAAACAATAAATCAACTACAAAATTTGATTTGAAAATATTTATTTAGCACTGACATTACAGTAGTGGTGGGCCGTTAACGGCGATAAAGCTGACAATGGCTGACCACTAATTAAATTTAACTCGCTTGCAGACCGTTTTTATCTGAGAGGATAAATATATGTATTTTATACGAGTTAAGTTTAATTATAACTGACTGGCCTGAAAGAAATATAAATTCTCTCATAAAAACGTGACGTGAGTTGCAACAACATTAAACAGCTCAGGTAAACACGCTTCTGAGAAATGTCGTCTGCTCGGCAAAACATAACGGGGCTCAATGTGCTCTATTAGCCTACGAAATCCCTACGACAGAGAACGGCTGATCGTCTAAGGCAATGAGTTCCATAATTTTTGGTGTAATGTCCTTTGCCTCGGCACCATCACTGGAAAACATTTTTGCTACCCTTTATCCAAATAAGCGTGTGCAGGTGGCAATTTTTGCTTGCGTCATCACAACACATTGTTTCGGCCGTGTTGTTTCGGTGATGAAAGTATTTCGGCCGAAAACCGAAAATGCAAATTTAAGCCATTTCGGCCGAAAATTTTCGGTGGCCGAATTTTCGGTGCATCCCTATACCATACCCAACTGCTGTTGACTGTTCTTGCTCATCATTAGGGTTAAAATTTCCACAACAGTGACCTGGCCACTATCCTTCAAGAAAAATGGCTTAAAATCCCTCTGAACTCTGTGCAGGACTTGTATACGTCATTTCCAAGACGAATTGACGCTGTATTGGCCACAAAAGGAGGCCCTACACCATACTAATAAATTATTGTGGTCTATAACCAGGTGTTTCAGTTTCATTGTCCAACCCCTGTATGTTAATGTTAAGCACACTGGTCATGGTGTATGTTTATGTTAAGAACACTGGGCATATATGCTTATGTTAAGAACACTGGACATGGTGTATGTTTATGTTAAGAACACTGGACATATACTACCGTTCAAAAGTTTGGGGTCACCTAGACAATTTTGTGTTTTCCCTGAAATCTCATACTTTTATTTATCAAATGAGTTGCAAAATGAATAGAAATATAGTCCAGACATTGACAAGGTAGAAATAATGTTTTTTTTTTATTTGAAATAATTTTCTACTTTAAACTTTGCTTTCGTCAAAGAATGCTCCCTTAGCAGCAATTACAGCATTGCAGACCTTTGGCATTCTAGCTGTTAATTTGCTGAGGTAATCTGGAGAAATTTCACCCCATGCTTCCCGCTCCCACAAGTTTGATTGGGTTGATGGGCACTTTTTTCGTACCATACAGTCAAGCTGCTCCCACAACAGCTCAATGGGGTTGAGATCTGGTGACTGCGCTGGCCACTCCATTACCGATAAAACACCAGCTGCCTGCTTCTTCTCTAAGTAGTTTGTGCATAATTTGGAGGTGTGCTTTGGGTCATTGTCCTGTTGTAGGATGAAATTGGCTCCAATCAAGCGCTGTCCACAGGGTATGGCATGGTGTTGCAAAATGGAGTGATAGCCTTCCTTATTCAAAATCCCTTTTACCTTGTTCAAATCTCCCACTTTACCAGCACCAAAGCAACCCCAGACCATCACATTACCTCCACCATGTTTGACAGATGGTGTCAGGCACTCTTCCAGCATCTTTTCAGTTGTTCTGCATCTCACAAATGTTCGTCTGTGTGATCCAAACACCTCAAACTTTGATTCATCTGTCCATAACACTTTTTTCCAATCTTCCTCTGTCCAATGTCTGTGTTCTTTTGCCCATATTAATCTTTTTCTTTTTTTAGCCAGTCTCAAATATGGCTTTTTTTGCCACTCTGCCCTGAAGGCCAGCATCCCGGAGTCGCCTCTTCACTGTAGACGTTGACACTGGCGTTTTGCGGGTACTATTTAATGAAGCTGCCAGTTGAGGAACTGTGAGGCGTTGATTTCTCAAACTGGAGACTCTAATGTACTTGTCTTCTTGCTCAGTTGTGCAGCGGGGCCTTCCACTTCTCCTTCTACTCTGGTTAGAGCCTGTCTGTGCTCTCCTCTGAAGGGAGTAGTACACACCATTGTAGGAAATCTTCAGTTTCTTGGCAATGTCTCGCATGGAATAGACTTCATTTCTCAGAACAAGAATAGACTGTCGAGTTTCAATTGAAAGTTGTTTTTTTCTGGCCATTTTGTGAGTTTAATCGAACCAACAATTGTAATGCTCCAGATTCTTAACTAGCTCAAAAGGTGTAATGGTGGGGTGGTACCATGATCATGGGGCGGACGCACTGGCGCTGGAGAGCGGGATTCAAGGTTACTAGACGTAGCCATACTGGCTAGCCGTAAAGTGCCTACATGGATCACTCTATTCTTACGTGGCATTCTTAACTCTAGCACCGATACCCAGACTACTCACATAAGACCATAACACAGAACCGAGTGAACTCAACACAACTATATTTACAAGAGGCACATCAAGACAATGAACATACGCAAGGATCCAAAACATATGACACGAGGCACTACAAAGACACCGGAATCAAACACGAAACATAACCAGAACAAACAGACATGAAGACCATAAGAATACTACAATACACTCTGAAACAGGAAACACTGAACACGTAGGCTATTCAAACTAAACTCAAATTCACAGGACATACTACAGCTGGAATACAACATAAGTAACAGAGACAAAACTGACACGAACTATATACAACATTGGGCAATATATAACATAACACAACGAAGAGAAACGTGACAAACCAGAAACTAACCTTACACACAGAAAGCTGAACCAAGCAACATACAGCAAACTAACATAGAGAAAGACCGTAATACCGTAACACAAGAAAGACCTAACTATAAACATATGAACTGAAGTATGACTTAACTTCCAACATAAACACGGAAGCACACACAAGACCTAATCTACACACTTTCAAACAGAAGCACAAGCAGGACTCAGATTGAAACATACAGAACTGAAGTACAGGACTCGGACTTCAACATATGAAATGAAACTGACCCACACTGAAGACCTGAAACACACTGAATAAATACAAACCCAAACGAACACTCAAACAAGCAACAGCTGACACCAATGACAAAACGAGAGGTGGAACTAAACAGAAGACCAGGGGAGGATGAGCCGGGCTAGACAGACAGGGAGGGGGCGGAGCCAGGCGTGACAAAAGGAATGTCAGTTTTATAGCTTCTCTAATCAGCAAAACTGTTTTCAGCTGTGCTAACCTACTTGCACAAGGGTTTTCAAGGGTTTTCTAAATATCCAATAGCCTCCTTACACAGTTAGCAGACACAATGTACCATTAGAACACTGGAGTGATGCTTGTTGGAAATGGGTCTCCATACATCTATGTAGATATTGCATTAAAAACCAGCTAGAATAGTCATTTACCACATTAATAATGTATAGAGTGTATTTTTGATGCATTTAATGTTAGCTAAATTGAAAAAACAACTGCTTTTCTTTCAAAAATAAGAACAGTGACCCCAAACTTTTGAATGGTAGTGTATATGTTTGTTTAAAACACTGGACATGCTGTATGTTTATGTTAAGAACACTGGTCATGCTGTTTGTTTATGTTAACAAACATACAGCAGGACCAGTGTTCTTAACATAAACATACAGCACGACTACCTCTAATGTAAGCCGGAAGAAGAAGCGTACACAGTGTCAGGAATAACGCATGACCCTCCTCCAAATCATTAGCTGCACACCTGCCTCTCATTTCTTCCTGCCTCTTCTCGACTACTTAAAGGCGGAAGTAACACTTCCTGATTGCGAAGTATTGCCGTTTTCATGCCATGTACCGAGCATTCTATAGATTCCTTTGCCTGCCCGTGGAAATTTTCTAATAAATGGATGAGGACTCAGACGTGGTTAAATGATTAATTTATTACAAAAATATAAATATATATAAATAGGACAAAGACAGATACAAGACAGACACAAGACAGACACAGACATGAGAGTCTCATTCAAGCATGACAACTCTGAAGGCAGGGGGGCGCTCCCCCTGCTTATATACAATCTTAAACACAATGCAGCAGTTCTAACAGCAGGTTATCTTTAGCACAGCATGTTCCAAAACATAAGCGTCCAGCAGGCTACTTGGTCTCACATGTGTGTATCTCCTAAAATGGACTTCCCTAGAGTTAGCGGAAGCAACTGATGTATCAGTTGAACACAGAGAAAGCTAAATGACCCAAGACTAGTAGCCTAGTGACTACCAGTTAACAGAGTGCTCTTACCCCCAGCACTCTCCCTGACCTGGGTCACGTATAGCACACTAAACATGATCTAATCAATGATGATTAGTCAATAATTTCTCTCACACTGCACACCTGCCTCTCATTTCTTCCTGCCTGTTCTCGACTACTTAAAAGCGGAAGTAACACTTCCTGATTGCGAAGTATTGCCGTTTTCATGCCATGTATCGAGCATTCTATAGATTCCTTTGCCTGCCCGTGTTCTGATCTCTGTTTCCCTTGTAGACTTCTCACTCAGCATAACCCTTCTGTACCTTTCTGTACTTGCCTTCCCGTTGTGACCCTGGACCAACCAGACACTTTTGTGTGCAACGCCCCTGTGCATAACTCTCACTGCTTGCCGTGGAATATTGTTGTATTTTCAATAAAAGGGATTTTACTCCGAAATTGGATCCTACTCTGCCTAGTTGTTTCATTACAAAGTCAAAAGTCAAATTTATTTATATATCGCTGTCACGTAGGGCAACGCCCCCTCTCGTAGCTGTCACTCTGGGTTCCCTCATGTCCGTGTTCCCTGCCTGTTTGTCCCGCCCTGCTCGTTTGTCTTCGTGTTTCCTTGTTTGTTACCACGCCCAGTGTCATTGCCATCACCTGTCCCTAGTTAGTTTCTATGTATAAAGTCCCGTCATTCCCCAGTCGTGTCATCCGTGATTTTGTCTACTACGTGCCTTATGCTTTGTATACCTGTTCTTCGTGAGTATTGTTTCCGCTACTAGAGTACCTGCCTGTTCCGTGTTTCCCCGTCGTGTTTGGTTTATCTGTCCGAGTATGTCTGTTGTCATTTCTTGTATGGACTGCCTTCCCGATATGACCTGCGCCCGGTATTACGACTCTGCTTTTGGTATTCCCCGTATTAAATCTCGCTCATCTCTGCAATTGTGTCCGTCTCCTCGCTCCGTGGCGCGAGCCTCGTTACAATCGCTTTTCACAACACACGTTGTCACAAAGCAGCTTTACAATCGTATGGGTCCAGATCCCTAATGAGCAAGCCAAAGGCGACAGTGGCGAGGAAATCTCCCTAAGGGTCACACAGGGTCAGTGCTGTGCATTCCTTTTGCCTAGAAGAGTGAGCGTGCTAGCTGTGTCATCCACTTTTCCTTGCTCTTGTCAAAAGCCTCAAAGCACTCTGAACTGTATATAGATGTAACAAGTTCAACTGACTGATATCAACACAGAGCTGCAGATGCCAAAGAGAGAAATGAGCACATGAATGAAAACCTCCAGAGACAAAATGGATTTGGGTTTTGTTATTTTACTCAGATGGAAGAAACTTCCTTTTACAACACAACATTTTATACATTTTATATACACCAACCCCATATAACACAACTTTGGAGTATAACATTGGGATGGGCATGTGCCAAAATAACAAACAAAACAATCCCAATTATCCTAAGCTAACTTCCCTACAAAAAAAGTAATAACAAAAATACACAATTCAATCTTGCCTAACTCCCTCTCAGAAGAACAGGAGAAAAGGAAGATGCACCCACCGCAACAACATACAAACAAAACAACAACAAAATGAGTAAATTAAGACTCATGTAAACTATGATCTATACAGATAGACTATAACATCTTACCACATATCAATATCATTAAACACTCTTAACTCTGGTAGGATCCAGTCCTTTTCGTCACCCTTGGGGTCTGGCAGGGTGTGGTGGACCCATTGCAATTTTTGTTAAGGTACAATTAAACACCCACTAATCTCTGAGCACGGAATTATTTCTTAACTACTTGAATCGGTTTTGCAAGAAAACCTACAGACATATATCCAATCACAGCTCAAATCCTACCGGGCAGCATATTGGAAAAGAGGACTGTGTGGTGGACTGGAGAACAACACACCACAAGCCACCATAACAGGAGCAGGAACTCTAACAGGGCACCCAATTTCAGAGGTAGCCAATTTCCTCCATCTCATCTTTTCACACTGCCCTTTAGTGGACAGCCTGTAAAACAACCCGCTAGCACAAACACACACAATATAATAGAGATAAACACAGTTACTTTTGGTAATAAAAATGTGTGCACAAAGCATAGGAATTTGTTGGAAGAGATTAAACATTATTCTGTAAACCAGAACTGGACAGTTTTAAATCAAACAGAAATCATTGTGTGTCCAGTTATTCTTTAATGTTCTCACTCCTCTGTCACTGCATTCTGACTTTGGTTTTCACCAGTATGAACTGTAGAAAAAAAGACTGAACTGATTAAAAGTGCAGGAGTCAGAATGTCTCACTATGATTACACTATTACATTTTAGTTATGCTGCTTGTGTCTGTGAGATTCACACTGTACAGATGTGGTGAGAGATGTTTCAGACACAGAACTCTGGAAACAACATGATATTTGGTGACAGTTGTGTGTCAGTGACCCTCAGATAATTATTACAACAATCTTATGATCTACTGCTATTTTAAATTACTTTCTACTGCTGCCAAAGTGTATTAATTCAAATCCTCTGTTGACTGTTTCTAGATGTCTGAGCTTTTATTCCAGTGTGTGTGATGTGTACAGGCAAAGATGAAGAGTTCTTACCACGAGCTCTGTAGCATTTGACCCCCAGTATGATGGACACCAGCAGATATGGAGATGCTGCCAGTAGATTACTGAGCAGTCCAAGAACTGAGAATGGGGCTTCTGAATGTGACACACCTGACAAAACATATATGCACACACTAAAAATTATTAAATATAATCACAACCCCATTAAATGTATTTATATCAGATATGTCAGTATAGCCACATTTATAACATCCCTGTCTAGGCCAGACTGAACCTGGTTTCAGTCAGAAACAGTGGGGTGGTTCACAGACTCTACACACTTCAAAAATGTGTTAATTTATTATTTTTGTGCATTCATTCAATAAGCAAACTGCCTTACAACAATATTTAGAATTATGCATTCATGCATTTCAGTTTATTCCAGGAGTTCAAACTCACCTGTGTAATTCAGGCCTGATAGTTTTCGGAATTCCGGCGTACCGACAAGTCCGCGAAAAAAAAAATTTGAGGGGGGGGAAAATCCGTCAAATCATAATGATAAACCACACGCGCGCATGCTATCTGTTTTGAGGCCGAAATATGATCCTTATGAGGTTCCCAAGTTACGATTTTTCGTGGTTACTACACATCTCCCATTTACTGTATAAAGCCTCGTTTGGACCTAAGTGGTTCTGCGTCGTAAACGGAACTTGGTGTTTGGTGTGCGCGGCGTCAGGATTAGTTAAATGCAGTTATGGATAAAGGTATTGGTCAAAAGCCTAGCTTTAGGATAGGATAACTGCGTATAGTATGTTATTTACGTACAGTATGTACGTATGTTCCGATTTACACCGAAAATCGATTTACGACGGATCAACGTCGTAAACCGGGGACCGCCTGTATTTCAGACATCGGAAGACCTTCAGAGGTAGATACAAGATAAATTCAGTATTTTATCTTTATTCTGATTAAGTTAAATTTGTATCAGAAATATAAGAGTGTTTTTTTTTTTTGAGCCGGTACAGGTGGTCAGACGATCTGGTTCATCCTGGCTGCCTTATGGCGTAAGGTGTAATATGAACAAAAGCACAAAATGTATGTCCTAATAAACCAACACAAAATATTATATATAATATATATATAAATTTATTAAATTTTATATATATAAACTAACTATAATCCTAATACTTGTAATTCTTTTAAACTTTATTTGCATAATTTCTTTGAGTTGTATGGTATCCTATAATTTACTAACAGTAATGAATAAATAATTAATCATGCCTGTTTAACATATTGTGTCTAATATAAATCTTTAGGTTACAGCATTTTCTCAGAATATTAATAGAAATTAGTTTTTTTATTTCACTATAATGATTACCTGACTTATTTATTATTAATTAATTTAAAGATTAATTATTAAATATTCTAAATATGGTACACTCCACCCCCCCCCCCCCCCCCCCCCCCCACTATCACCCCTGGTAATTACATTCAAGAGTGTCAAAGGTTGTTGGCTCCAACTTTTGGTACTTGTTTGTGGTCATTTGTTTGGTGTAATATTATACAGGTAAACAGTGCTGTAGTTTGCCCTAATGCCATTACAGGATGATTAAGCCTATTGTTTTACACCTTGGATTCCATATATTCATGTTTCTTTTTTACATATTCATGCCACAAGGTGGCAGTGTTTCCTCACACACTTGGGGTTACTGAGTCATCTGATTTCAATTGATGGCAGCAGAATTTTCGACACTGTTGTGTAAATCCCCCTTATAAAACATTTATAGATCCTTTATAAATGATGGAGTGACAATATGTAACTAATGTGTGCTTCTCTGTTTTCCTTGTATTCTGTTTATGATCATTTACATTTACAGAATTTCTCAGATGTCCTTGTCCAGAGTGACTTACAAAAGTAAGTATTGCAGGTCATAGATTGCATGGACATAGATGTGTGTTAAGATCATGATGAAGATGTGAAATCATTGTTTTCTCACCTCTGACTGAGACCCAGCTGTGTGGTGACTCTCCTCTCTCTGGGTGTTTACAGTGGTAGAGACCCTCATCTGACTTTGAGACAGTGTGGATGGTCATCTCTCCTGCAGTTTGGTACTGGATGAGTAATCCATCTTTATATAAATCAGCTCTGAGGTCTGATGTGACAGTGGGGTGAAGTAAACAGTGTAGAGTCAGAGGATCTCCCTCAGTTACAGGATGTACAGGACTCTCCAGGATTACAGAACCATCTAGAACAGAGAAAACGTTACTCATCATTTACGATGAGAGAGACAAACAAATGTTTCTACTGACACAGACATCTACATTCATCACATTTTGCTTCTAATGCTGAAAGTTTGGATTTAAGTAAAGCACTAATTAATTATTTACATTATAATGTCAGTGTATTCATTTATTAACATTACATAATGTGAATGTATTAATTTATTAATATTATAATCACCTGACACCCAGAATCAGTACTGGATTTGTATGGCCACAGTACAACCCTGTTGAGTGTTTAACCTGCTCTAACAAAGCTGATTTTCCTCAACAGTAAACACTCAACAGTGCAGTAATGTTGCACCACTCATTGTTGTTTTAATACTGCAGCACATTCAGGAGTCTTTGTAGTTGTTTATTTCTCATGCAGCTGAAGCTAATTCAGTAACTGCAGAATTCAACATCATGAAAGAGACAAAAACACTAGGAACACCAGGAACAAATCCATGATCACAAGAGTAAAAAATATCAGAAAAGTCAACAGAAGGAGGAAGATGTACAGGGAGGGTAATGAGAGGATGATGAGGGACAGGTGCTGGAGATGAGGGTCGCTATGGAGATGAGCAGTATTCAGAGGATGAGGACACCTGGTGTCTAGAAATGGTATTACTGACAGATGTATTTATGTTTCATGAATCTGATATTGAGTAGTTCATAGTTCATCTTTCTAGTTTTAAAGGCCAATGTTCAATCTTATGACAGTACTGTCTCACACTCCTCTATTGTTTATAATAATCTGTGATCAAACATTTCCTTTTCCCCTTAATAAGTAAATGCACCACATAGAGACTCACAGTGTACTGTGATGTTGACAGGATTACTGCTCCCTCCAGATTCAGACTGACACCAGTACACTCCAGTGTGGGATGTGTAGAGGAAGTTGATTGTGCATGTAGATCCTGTAACTGATCCCCAGTCTGATGAACAATCTGACACACTCTCACTCTCACTGTGTGTATATCGTCTCACTCTCCATCCAGTAGAGTCACTGTGTCCCTCACAGCTCAGTGTGAGAGATTCATCATTAAAGTGTTGAGTTCTGTTGGGTCTGATGGTCAGAGAGACTGGAGGAGACTCTCCTATCAAACAGAAAATACAATTAAGATGTTTTACTATGACAGTCTAATCATTACATGTTTAATTATCTAATTAAGTAATGAAAACATTCAACATGGAAATGGTCCAGTTGTACAGGTCCTCTGAGTAATGAATATGCAAAGGTAGAAACCAGTTTTAACAGACTTGAAATAGTAAACTACTAGTTCTTCAGAAACTAATGAGAATCTTTCTGTAAATTGAAAAAAGTATTCGGTTAAATTGAGGATTCTTGTGCAATGTACAGGCTACAGAATTTGAATGTGCCATATTAGACAATTGTGATTTTCACCTCAATCGAAATTTGTCCTCCGCAATTAGACATAACTTTATAACGAACTTTAAACATAGACGAGCACGAGACATTGCGCCAACGCACATTAAATAGGTGAGTAACACATATCCTCGTGATCACGAGACAAGGCACAGGTGAGACTACGAACACGCTCATAAATGACCCACACCCACGGAACTACAAACATGGACATAACTGCACGCAGACGACATAACGACACGCCCACAAGGAGGGGTCCGGAGCTGTCACCGTAACAGATCGTCATGTTTATTGTCAAATACAAGAAGCGCAGACCGCGCACGTATAACATTCACACATGTAACGTGAAGTACGACTCACACATAAATTACTCTAACAAAGACGAGCACGGGACACTGCGCGAACGCACATTAAATAGACAAAACACATAAGCCCTGAGTGATCACTGGGCTTGGTCAATTTAATCCTGGGGAGTATTCCAGAAAGCGGGTTAGGTGTCTAACTCAGGGTAGGCTATCTGAGTTCACTAAAACCCGGGGTTTTCTGTTCCAGAAAGTGGGTTAAAACAACCTCGTGTCAGTTGCTATAGCAACTTATGCTCTGAAATTAACCTGCTTGCTGACAGGTTAACTTAAACCTAAACCACATAAGTGACTGTATAAATCCAGAAGAAGAAGGTTTTTTACATGCCAACTTCACATGTCAATAAAAAAAATATTCTACAGTAAAAACTCTTCTTCTGGATTTATACAGTCACTTATGTGGTCAAGTATCTGCTTGTCAGATCTCTGAGACGATGTAAGAATCAGGAGATACTGCCATACAAACTAAGACAAATGTACTGTATGCACAGTACATTATCGCCTGACATGTCAACTTCACAGGTCAATAAAAAAAAATTCTACAGTAAAAAACCTTCTTCTTCTGGATTTATACAGTCACTTATGTGGTCAACTAAACCTGCTTGTCAGATCTTTGAGACGATGTAAGAATCAGGAGATACTGCCATACAAACTAAGACCAATGCACTGTATGCACATTACATTCTATCGCCTGACATGCCAAGTTCACAGGTCAATAAAAAAAATATTCTACAGTAAAAAACCTTCTTCTTCTGGATTTATACTGTCACTTATGTGGTCAAGTATATCTGCTTGTCAGATCTCTGAGACGATGTAAAAATCAGGAGATACTGCCATACAAACTAAGACCAATGCACTGTATGCACAGTACATTATCGCCAGACATGCCAAATTCACAGGACGATTATAAAAATATTCTACAGTAAAAACTCTTCTTCTTCTGGATTTATACAGTCACTTATATGGTCAACTAAACCTGCTCGTCAGATTTCTGAGACGATGTAAGAATCAGGAGATACAGCCATAGAAACGTACAATACATTCTCTCGCGGCGACATAATGAAACTACCGCTTTATTTTTTTAAGGTGGAACGGAAAGTGCGAATAAGACACTGGCGAATAAGGAACCAACTTCAGCCTCGTACCTAAACCCGAGTTACAAACACATCATCATGACATGTCTTTTCCTCGAGGATCCTGTGGATATTGAAACCGAGCCCTTCATCAGGAACGCCATAAATTAGTTGGGGCGGCTACACAGTTTGAGTGAAAACTGCTTGGGCGATCGAACAGCAACGCAGTTTGCTTGAAGCACAGTTTGCAGGCCGGCTGCTCAACGGTTGTTCCAAAATATTGTGTTGTGTTTCACGGGGAAAGGAAGAAATGTAAAGACTGACAGTTTCTTCACTTCATTGGTACTTGCAAACACCCATTTGGTGAACCAAACCCCTATTGTTGGTACGATTAATAAAATCAGACGTGAGATGCCCCCATGTACACAGGCACGGTTTGAAAGATTTTCCACCAATGTGTTGTGGGCTGGAAAAATAACTAATGATTTACCAGGCAAAACCTAAAAAATGTATGCATCCTGAGCACAATGCCTTAGACAGTTTTAATTGATAATGTGTTGACTGCTTTTTTAATCCCGCCCGCTCCCGCTTGTTTTAGACCCGCTCCCGCCAAAAAATGGCTTGTTTTAATCCCGCTCCCGCCCGCACCGGCCAAAAAATGGCTTGTTTTAATCCCGCACCCGCCCGCCACATATATATTTCTGTCGCCCCTGCCCGCAATCCTAATATGAATTGAATTAATTAGATTTAGTACTTGAAAATTTCTTATGTATTTATTAAAACAGCAATATAGCGATGGATCGCGCTGTCCCATTTCTTACCACAGTCCAAACACATGCCGTCAGGTGACGTACACCAACACTTTCTGACATCTGTCACAACAAGCCGATTTCCATCTCCATTAATTACAATGGAATATGACTTCCATACATCAGACTTTCCTGTAGCTTAATTGTGGTGTATTTGCCTGTTTTAATAGAATTTTCCACAGCTGAAACTGGTTGACCGTCTACATCAGGGGTCGGCAACCTATGGCACGCGTGCCACCATTGGCACGCCGAGGCATAGTCACTGGCACGCAACACGCTGGACCAGCATCAGCAAAAATATATATAATTTAATATAAATTATTATATTAATGGATTATACTTTCGCGAGTGACCGTAGCGCGTGACTCCGCACGCACACCTCGCGCGAACGGCGGAGGCATTTATACTTGGCGATTGATCGCGATATAATACTTAATTTGTGTGCATTTACACCTGTTAAAGTTGGCACTCCATGTCTCAAAGGTTGCCGACCCCTGGTCTACAGTCTCTGCCATTTCTGTATCAAAATGACAAAATGACGCACACTTCATGTACACGTGATCAGTTGCTTAGCCAATATTTTGAATTAGTTTATTGCTTACTTACTGAATGATTAGTTGTTTTCGTCCTGTTCCTTATGCATGGAAATCATTGCGGTGTTATTATTATAATTTTCTAGACTATTAATTTGCAGGATTTTTCTACATGTATATGTGGTCCCGCTCCCGCATCGCCTGGACTAATTCAACTCTCGCTCTCGCCAATAACAATTAAATTCTGTCCCGCGCCGCAAGATATTCTGTCAGGTCCCGCGGGACCCGCGGGATTACCGCGGGAGTGCAGACCTCTACTCTGATGGAAACATCTTCAACTGGTGACACGGTCGTTAAGACGTGGGATCACACATCGGCTATTCACCGATCAAACACCTCTCTATTTGAAATGGCAACACAATACGGCGAGAGAACAAAGTTAACATAGAGAGGAGAGAGGCAACTATATTCGTGAAGCCATCTACCATAACATTGTATTATTTTAATAATTTTGCGTTTCGCTACGCAAAGGTACATAGCCTACCTTTTATAATTATATTTTTGTAATTAGGGTTCACACACATAGTGTGGGAACCCTATTGTAATTGTTAGCGTTTTTCTTATTATTATTATTCTTTTGCCCATTTTGCTGTCTATAAATGATACTGCAGCCTAAACCGTAAGGCCTAGACACACCAAACTTGCCAAACTTGTTCTCTAGGTCAAAAGGACCACACACACTTATAGGGACCCACATCGGCCTGATGGTGGCGCTATAGCACACTATGTGACTTTTTGGGCCATATCTCCCATACCATAAGTCATAGAAACAAAATTCCACTTCCTATGCATTCCTTGGCTCAATTCAATAGGACATTTCATATACAACTATGAAGCTCCGCCTACTTAGATTTTTTGCTAATTTGCATAATATGCAAAACCTACTTTTGCCTACTACTCCTTGGTTTTTCATCTGATCACCACAATCTTGGTATCAAACTACTCAGAAGAATCTCATTATCAAAACTTATCGCCAACATTGTGACATTTCCATACAGCCTGGCTGTCACATGTCAATCAATAGCTCTGAGGTGTGGCCAAATTTACTTCAGCAGCTATATCTCAACAATGCTTTCACCAATCTTCATGAAAATTTATCAGTTGTTAGGGCACATGACTCGGAGGTCACAGGTCAAAGCTGGCCACGATTGTCCAATAGGGGGCGCTATAACATGGGAAAAACTGTTTCTCAGAAACCATTAGTCACATCAAGCCAAAACTTTACAGGCATCATCATGGGGTCAAGTGGTATCAAGACACACAATGATGACCTCATCACTCAAAAAACATGGCCGCCATAAGCCAATTAATTTTAATTTGAATTAATTGGCCATTTGACAGACTTACCATAGGTACATACACATGAAACTGACATGGTATGTTCATGTACACACCCTCTAAGACATACTCATGTTAGAAGGGAATTGCACTACTAGGTGGCGCTATACTAGAAAATCCAGAATTTCTCCTACATATTTTCACTTATCAAAAAATGCTTGGACTCATATGATTGTATGCAGAATTCCTAGCAACTTTGTAATTACATGTGCTTTGCAAAAATGTACCACTTTTTCACTATTATCTAATATATATAACTAGTCATTTTCATACTAGTCCTAGCATTTTAACTCCATCACCTTAAATCACACCTTGTAATACTCAGCAGACTCTGAAATGCTAAGATTAGCGAGAAAATCCTAAGTTTTTGACAAATTAATATTTTTCATATGCATCACAATGCTACCATCATAACACATCAAATTCCCAGTTCAATAACTACGCCATAGTATGTCTGATTGTTATGGAAATTGAAATCCACATTCACATGACCATTGTGGTGCGATGTGCCAATTTTGAGCCAAATCCGTCCACAAACAGCTCTACAGTGAATATTTTCATTTTCCATACTCAGCAGTGGAGGGAGGATTAGAGACACACGCAGGTGCCTTTCTCACACACTCTGCCCCCCCCTCCTCCACTCCCCTCACACTCCCCCATGCTTCTAACACTTTACAACCCATGGGCTCTACCTCCCCCCCCTCTCTTTCACATGCACTTACAAAAACACAGGCCTCTGTAGCTTTCACACTGCTCTTGCCATACCTACCCATTTCTCTATGAGTAACCCAGATACAAACACACAAACTGACGTTTAGCTTCTGTTTTTGAAAACACACACTCTCTCTCTCTCTCTCTCTCACACACACACACACACACACACACCTACTTATAGGTTTAACATACACACTGCCCTAGCCATGTATACCCATTACTCTTTGACTAAAACACACACACACACACACACACACACACACACACAGATATTTAACTTTTTTCTCTA
Source organism: Brachyhypopomus gauderio (assembly GCF_052324685.1). Classification (NCBI taxonomy): domain Eukaryota; kingdom Metazoa; phylum Chordata; class Actinopteri; order Gymnotiformes; family Hypopomidae; genus Brachyhypopomus; species Brachyhypopomus gauderio. The sequence goes on from NC_135228.1 coordinate 213,983, forward strand.
TACACATTCACACACATGACTACAATTATGCTTCATATGCACAGTTCTCTAGCCATTTCCAACACACTAACTGATGTTTAGCTTATTTTTGCCATCCAAAGACACACTAAGATAATCTCAGCAAGTGATTTAGATCTATTATCTGAATTGTTTTGCCATTACAATGTTTTGTGACCTTTTGGGCCTTGGTGACTCATAAGCCAGTTAAATGGACACTGATACTTCAGAGCATGCTACATGTATTCAAATCCAAGGTTAATTATTTACTCTAAACAATGCTCATATCCTATATGGCCCATGGGCCCCTGCATATCTTCTTGAGATTCAAGACATTTGACATTGGGTGACTTTGTTTGCTTAATCTGATTAATGTCAGAACATACACTACCACAAACACACACACACACACACACACACACACACACACACACTTCTACCTAAATGTATGTATAGTTTGTATGCATATTTATAGTATATGTATAGTATATGTCAGTCATGCCAGCAATGTCAGTCGTATCAGTCATATCAGGCATGCCATGCCAGTCATGTCAGTCCAGTCATGTCAGTTATATCAGTCATGTCAGTCATGCCAGTCATGTCAGTCGTGTTCTGCCAGTCATGTAAGTCGTGTCATGCCAATCATTTCAGTCCAGTCATATCAGTCATGTCAGTCATATAAGTCAAATAATCAAATCATTACAGTCATGCCAGTTATGTCAGTCATATCAGTCATGTCAGTCCACATTCATACTTTGAATACACGGACAGTCATGTTAGGCGTGCAAGGTGTGCAAGGAGTGAATTAACAAAGCATAGTCTCTGGCTCCCTTAATCTCTCTCTGTCGGTAATATACAGGCCCAATCATGTATAGACACATGCAGGCCTTCCTATATTGTTCACATAGATGCAACCCTAGCCAGATGTGCTATTTCTGTGTCTCCTTTTCTGACACACGCAGATGTCAGTCATGTCAGTCCAGTCATGTCAGACATAAGTCATATCAGTCATGTCAAGCCAGTCATGTCACTCATATCAGTCATGTCATTACAGTCATGCCAGTCATGTCACTCATTCCAGTCATGCCAGTTGTCAGTCATATCAGTCATGTTATTTTTGTTCATCATGCCAGTGAAGTCATTCCAGTCATGCCAGTCATATCAGTTATGTCAGTCATGCCAGTCATGTCAGTCATGTTATGGCAGGCTTTGCAGACTACATTCATACTTTGAATACACGGGCAGTCATGTTATGCGTGCTAGGTGTGCAAGGAGTGAATTAACAAAGCATAGTCTCTGGCTCCCTCAATCTCTCTCTCTTGGTAATATACAGTCCCAATCATGTATAGACACATCCAGGCCTTCCTATATTGTTCACATAGATGCATCCCTAGCCAGATGTGCTATTTCTGTGTCTCATTTTCTGACACACGCAGATGTCATCACACACTATCTGTAGAGCACACACTGGCCAAACCCAAACAGCTTCTTTTCACTTTTATTTTCCAATATCTTTCACACTGTAGGGCCTAGAAACAAAATTCTACTTCTATTGTATTCCTTGGCTCAAGCTAAGATGTACTGCTTACATCAAAAAAACACACAAACACACATACACACAATGCTAATCACAGCATGTGATTTACTTCTGATCTGAATCATTTTGCCAATTTTTTGGGCTTTTTTGCCTTTTCATGTGTGAACCCGCAATTGCCGCTTGCGGCTATATTTAGGGTTCACACACACATAGTGTGGGAACCCTATTGTAATTGTTAGGGTTTTTCTTTCTTATTATTATTCTTTGTCCCATTTTTTGACCTAAAACGTATTGTGCAGCCTAGACCGTAATGCCTAGAAACCCCAAACTTGGCAAAAAGGTTCAGTTAACTCCAAGGACCAGATTCCCATACAGGGACCCAAATTGGCCTGATGGTGGCGCTATAGCAGACCATATTGACTTTTTGTCCATATCTCCTACACCGTAAGTCCTAGAACCAAAATTCCAGTTCCTATACATTCCTTGACTAAATTCAATAGGACAATTAATATACAACCATTAAGCTCCGCCCACTTAGATTTCGAGTTAATTTGCATAATGTGCAAAATCACACACATATTTGAGCGCAAACTAGTCCCTGGATTTTTCACATACATGCACATATGTGGTATCAAAACGTTCAGAAGAGTCTGAACTTTAAAATCTATCCAACAAAAATGCTAATTTCTTCACTACCTAGTCAGTATAAGCCAATCAAATGAGGAGGCGTAAATTCAATAGTAAATTTTGCACATATGGAGCTCTAACTTAAGAAAACTTGCATGTAATGAGATGGCACTTCACAGACAGCTTCCCTGTGAGGGTCTGGGGCAGCTCGCAGAGGTTGCCATACCTCACCTGCTAGGGGGCGCTATAACATGCAAAAATTTGCCCCATGCACTCAGATTGGCCGATCCACATGAAACTTGGCAGACATCATCTATGGGCCTCTGGGAACCAGGTCCTAAAGCAGACACTCCATACTTCCAAAATGGCTGACGTAATCGGCCAATCAGTGATCGGCACGCGTTTGACAGGCTTACCATTGGTCGATCTGCACGAAACCTCTTGGGTGTGGACAAGTGCACGCCCCCTATGACATAATCCAGCCAGGTGTCGATTGGCCACTGGGGGGCGCTATTGCAAAAAAAGCAAGTGTATCCCCTACATAATTCCACTTGGGAACATGCAATTGGACTCTTTTGATTCCTTGCAGTAGTGCGAACAACTTTCCCATTACATGTCCTATTAAAAAATGCACAGTTTATTTACAGTTAATAATAGTTTGAAATCATCACTTTTCATACTCCTCCTAGGATTTTCATACTATCATGTCAAGCAAAGTCTTATAATACTCTACAGAGTGTGAAATCAAAAAACAATCTAAAGATTTTGGATTTGAGGACACTTAATACCTGCTAAATATTTTTTTAATGGACAGCATCGATACATATAATATTCATATTCTTAAAGCTCTTTCATATTTTACCCAATTCTGACCAAAATGCACAAGCCCATTCAGAATCCCATCCTGAACAAATTTGTCAAGTTTCATCTAAATCGGTTATCGTATGGCTCTACAGTGCAGTATTATATACAATGCATAAGAATGCATGTAAAGTCCCTCTGTCACCTTCTCCTTCTCACACGCACGCAAGCTGAAACTCACACTCTCAGTCTCTCTCACACTCTCACCCACATTCCCCCTCCCATCTCTGTGCCCTAAGTAAACATTGCTCTGGCTACCTAGATCTCTCTGTGTCTATTAACCAGGCACACACACATACAGGCGCAAGCAGGCCTTCCTATAGCATTCACAATGACACTTCCCTAGCCATACCCACCCATATCTCAGTGACTAACACATGCTCATACAAACTGATATTTGGCTTCTTTTTTGTCTCTCTCTCACACAAACACAGACACACACACCTTTATACCTATATGTATGTATAGTTTCTATGTATACTTATGTACAGTTGTGATCAAATTTATTCAACCCCCAATGCTGCGAAGGGTTTTATGGAATTCAGTGCACATTTGTAATTGTGTTCATAATGAAATCTTACAAGGACTTGTTAAAGAACTAAATGCAACTAAGATAGCATCAATTTTTTTTGTCATAAAGTATTAAATGGCCTTTTTGTGATTTCTTCATTGACACAATTATTCAACCCCTTTACGACTACCACTCCTAAGAACAGAGGTTCATTCCAGTGTTTTCCATCAGGTATTGAAAACATCTGTGGATGTCAACGAGCAGCAATCAAGCATGATAAGCACCAATTAGGCAGATTTAAAAGGACTGTGATACTCAGCTCCTTCTAGACATCTACTGGTGTGTTTCCAAGCATGGTGAAGGCAAGAGAATGGTCCCAGAAGACAAGAGAAGAGGTTATTGCTCTTCACAAGAATGGCAATGGATATAAAAAGATTGCGAAGTTGTTAAATATTCCAATAGACACTATCGGAAGTATCATTCGCAAGTTCAAGTTAAAGGGCACAGTGGAAACGTTACCTGGTCGTGGCAGAAAGAAGATCCTGACTGCGACTGCTGTGCGCTACCTGAAGCGTAATGTGGAGAAAAATCCCCGCGTGACTGCTAAGGAACTGAAAAAAGACCTGTCAGATGTGGGCACTGAAGTTTCAGCTCAGACAATAAGGCGCGCACTGCATAACGAAGACCTCCATGCCAGAACGCCCAGACGCACCCCCTTGCTGACTCCAAAGAACAAGAAAAGTCGACTGCAGTATGCCAAAAGTCATGTGGACAAGCCACAAAGGTTTTGGGACAGTGTACTGTGGTCAGATGAAACTAAATTAGAACTGTTTGGGACAATGGACCAGCGCTATGTTTGGAGAAGGAAGAACCAGGCTTATGAACAAAAGAACACCTTGCCTACTGTGAAGCATGGCGGGGGGTCAATTATGCTTTGGGGCTGTTTTGCTTCTAATGGTACAGGAAAGCTTCAACGTGTGCAGGGTACCATGAATTCCCTTCAGTACCAGGAGATCTTGGAGGAAAATGTGATGGAGTCAGTCACAAACCTGCGGCTTGGGAGACGTTGGACCTTCCAACAGGACAATGATCCGAAGCACACATCCAAGTCCACTAGAGCATGGTTGAACATGAAAGGCTGGAACATTCTAGAGTGGCCATCGCAATCACCAGACTTAAATCCAATTGAGAACCTCTGGTGGGACCTAAAGAAGGCAGTTGCAGTGCGCAAGCCTAAGAATGTGACTGAACTGGAGGCTTTTGCCCATGAAGAATGGGCTAAGATACCCATAGGTCGCTGCAAGACACTTGTGTCAAGCTATGCTTCACGCTTGAAAGCTGTCATAACTGGAAAAGGATGTTGTACTAAGTACTAAAAAATAATGTCACTAGGGGGTTGAATAAAACTGATAATGATGTGAGCACAGTAAAGACATTTGTGGTTATTCCATCATAAATATTATGTTATGTTTGTCTAATTTATAAGTGCCTCTTTGATATAATTGTAAATAAGATGACTGAAATGATCAAAATCAATGTCAAACTGGCCAAAACACTTTATTTCAGTGGGGGTTGAATAAATTTGATCACAACTGTATGTATGTATTAGTATATGTTGTCATAGTTTGAGTACATACACTACCACACACACACACACACACTTCTACCTAAATGTATGTAGTTTGTATGCATATCTATAGTATATGTATAGTATATGTAAGTCATGCCAGTGATGTCAGTCATATCAGACATGCCAGTCATGTTCTGCCAGTCATGTAAGTCATGTCATGCCAATCATTTCAGTCCAGTCATATCAGTCATGTCAGTCAAATCATCAAATCATTACAGTCATGCCAGTTATGTCAGTCATATCAGTCATGTTAATTTTGTTTGTCATGGCAGTGATGTCATTCCAGTCATGCCAGTCATGTCAGTCATGTAATGCCAGGCTTTGCAGACTACATTCATACTTTGAATACATGGGCAGTCATGTTAGGCATGCTAGGTGTGTAAAGAGTGAATTAACAAAGCATAGTCTCTGGCTCCCTCAATCTCTCTCTGTCTGTAATATACAGGCCCAATCATGTATAGACACATGCAGGCCTTCCTATATTGTTCACATAGATGCAGCCCTAGCCAGATGTGCTGTTTCTGTGTCTCCCTTTCTGACACATGCAGATGTCATTACACACTATCTGTAGAGCACACACTGGCCAACCCCAAACAGCTTCTTTTCACTTTTAGGTCTAAAGGACCTTTTGGGCTTCCTTTTGCTTATTGTGTGTGTGAACCCGCCTATCGCCGCTTGCGGCTATATTTAGGGTTCACACACACATAGTGTGGGAACCCTATTGTAATTGTTAGGATTTTTAGGGTTCACACACATAGTGTGGGAAACCTATTGTAATTGCTCGGATTTTTCTTCTTTTTAGGGTTCACACACGTAGTGTGGGAAACCTATTGTAATTGCTCGGATTTTTCTTTTTCTTCTTATTAGGGTTCACACACATAGTGTGGGAACCCTATTGTAATTGTTAGGATTTTTCTTTCTTCTTCTTCTTCTTATTATTATTATTCTTTTGCCCATTTTTTGACCTAAAACGCATTGTGCAGCCTAGACCGTAAGGCCTAGAAACACCAAACTTGGCAAATTGATAATGTATGGTCCAAGGACCAGACTCAAGTACAGAGACCCACATTGGCCTGATGGTGGCGCTATAGCACACCATTTTGTCGTTTGGTCCATATCTCCCAATCCGTAAGTCATAGAAACAAAATTCCACTTTTTATGGATTCCTTGGCAAAATTCAATAGGACTATTCATATACAACCATTAAGCTCCGCCTACTTAGATTTTTTGCTAATTTGCATAATATGCAAAACCTATTTTTTTATACTAGTCCCTGGTTTTTCATCTGATCACCACAATCTTGGTGTCAAAACATTCACAAGAATCTCATTATCAAGGAATATCAACAAAACTGTGACATTGGTATACAGTCTGGTTGTCACATGTCAATCAATAGCTCTGAGGCGTGGCCAAATTGACTTCAGCAGCTATATCTCAGCAATGCTTTGACCAATCTTCATGAAAATTTATCAGTTGTTAGGGCATATGACTCGGAGGTCACAGGTCAAAGCTGGCCATGATTGTCCAATAGGGGGCGCTATAACATGGGAAAAACTGTTTCTCAGAAACCATTAGTCACATCAAGCCAAGACTTTACAGGCATCATCAGGGGCCCAAGTGGTATCAAGGCACACAATGATGACATCATCACTCAAAAAACATGGCCGCCATGAGCTAATAAATTTTACTTTGAATTAATTGGCCATTTGACAAACTTACCATAGGTACATACACATGAAACTGACATGGTATGTTCATGTACACACCCTCTAAGACATACTCATGTTAGAAGGGAATTGCACCACTAGGTGGCGCTATACTAGAAAATCCAGAATTTCTCCTACATATTTTCACTTATCAAGAAATGCTTGCACTCATATGATTGTATGCAGAATTCCTAGCAACTTTCTAATTACATGTGCTTTGCAAAAATGTACCACTTTTTCACTATTATCAAATATATATAACTTGTCATTTTCATACTAGTCCTAGCATTTTAACTCCAACACCTTTAAATCACACCTTGTAATACTTAGCAGACTCTGAAATGCTAAGATTAGGGAGAAAATCCTAAGGTTTTCACAAATTAATATTTTTCATATGCATCACAATGCTACCATCGTAACACATCAAATTCACAGTTCAATAACTACGCCATAGTATGTCTGATTGTTATGAAAATTGACATCCATATTCACATGACCATTGATGTGCTGTTTGCCAAGTTTGAGCCAAATCCGTCCACAAACAGCTCTACAGTGAATATTTTCATTTTCCATACTGAGCTGTGCAGGGAGAAGACGAGAACTGCTCAGCCCACACGCACGTGCCATTCTCGCACACGCTGCCCCCCTCCTCCACTCCCCCATCCTTCTAACATTTTACAACCCTTGGGCTCTCCCTCCTCCCTCTCTCTCTTTCACATGCACTCACAAAAACAAAGGCCTCTCTGGCCTATAGGTTTTACATACACACTAATTCTAGCCATTACTACCAATTACCCAGTGACTAATATACAGATATTTAGCTTCTTTTTTCCACACACCCTCACACATGACTTCCTATATGCTTCATATATACATTTCTCTAGCCATTTCCAACACACTAACTGATATTTAGCTTCATTTTTCCATCCACACTCTCAACTCATGCCCTCTATACATCCTGAAATGACATAAGAGAGGACAGACATATGTAATTCACATTTCACACACAACCTCTATATAACTGCATGCTTTACTTATCATCAAAGTCTTAGATACACATTCCTAGTGGCCTCCCTACTATGGGCACAACAGTGAGAACATGTCAGAGTAGGGATGAGAACATCATGAACAGGCAAAGATAAGAATATTTGTGTTATTTTATTGTATAGTAAGCCATCACTCTTTGGTTTGTTTGAGATTCACATGTGACAGATTTTGTCAGCTAAATGAAAAGGGTTAAAGAGTGGTGTTTACATGTGGGGCATTAACAAGAGCTCTCCTGCTGCTATGTTCACAACTTCTGACAAATTCAGCCAAAGGTATATTTATTTGACTAGGCCCCTGGGTCAGTGTGTCAGTGCTTTTAACCTAATCTCAGCATTTGATTTAGTTGTATGGTCTGAATCATTTTGTTTAATATCTTCCACACTGTATGGCCTAGAAACAAAATTCTACTTCAGCTGTATTCCTTTGCTCAAGCCAACCAAAAAAGCCTCAAGAAGCCCTTACTGCATACATGAAAAAAACACACAAACACACACATACAAAGCTAATCACAGCATTTGATTAACTTCTATGATCTGAATCATTTTGCCATGACATTTTGTTTTGATCTTTTGGGCCTTTATTGCCCCAGTTGAATATTTTTTTGCAAATTACTTTATCTGTCCATTTTTTAGACTGAAGTAGCTTCATATCACTTGTTGGTCTAAAAGACCCTTTGGGCTTTTGTGCCTTTTTTTGTGTGAACCCGCCAATCGCCGCTTGTCTTTCTTATTATTATTCTTTGTCCCATTTTTTGACCTAAAACGTATTGTGCAGCCTAGACCGTAATGCCTAGAAACCCCAAACTTGGCAAAAAGGTTCAGTTAACTCCAAGGACCAGATTCCCATACAGGGACCCAAATTGGCCTGATGGTGGCGCTATAGCAGACCACATTGACTTTTTGTCCATATCTCCTACACCGTAGGTCCTAGAACCAAAATTCCAGTTCCTATACATTCCTTGACTAAATTCAATAGGACAATTAATATACAACCATTAAGCTCCGCCCACTTAGATTTCGAGTTAATTTGCATAATGTGCAAAATCACACACATTTTTGAGCGCGAACTAGTCCCTGGATTTTTCACATACATGCACATATGTGGTATCAAAACGTTCAGAAGAGTCTGAACTTTAAAATGTATCCAACAAAAATGCTAATTTCTTCACTACCTAGTCAGTATAAGCCAATCAAATGAGGGGGCGTAAATTCAATAGTAAATTTTGCGCATATGGAGCTCTAACTTAAGAAAACTTGCATGTAATGAGATGGCACTTCACAGACAGCTTCCCTGTGAGGGTCTGGGGCAGCTCGCAGAGGTTGCCATACCTCACCTGCTAGGGGGCGCTATAACATGCAAAAATTTGCCCCATGCACTCAGATTGGCCGATCCACATGAAACTTGACAGACATCATCTATGGGCCTCTGGAAACCAGGTCCTAAAGCAGACATGCCATACTTCCAAAATGGCTGACGTAATCGGCCAATCAGTGATCGGCACGCGTTTGACAGGCTTACCATTGGTCGATCTGCACGAAACCTCTTGGGTGTGGACAAGTGCACGCCCCCTATGACATAATCCACCCGGGTGTCGATTGGCCACTGGGGGGCGCTATTGCAAAAAAAGCAAGTGTATCCACTACATAATTCCACTTGGAAACATGCAATTGGACTCTTTTGATTCCTTGCAGTAATGCGAACAACTTTCCCATTACATGTCCTATTAAAAAAATGCACAGTTTATTTACAGTTAATAATAGTTTGAAATCATCACTTTTCATACTGCTCCTAGGATTTTCATACTATCATGTCAAGCAAAGTCTTATAATACTCTACAGAGTGTGAAATCAAAAAACAATCCAAAGATTTTGGATTTGAGGACACTTATACCTGCTAAATATTTTTTTAATGGACAGCATCGATACATATAATATTCATATTCTTAAAGCTCTTTCATATTTTACCCAATTCTGACCAAAATGCATAAGCCCATTCAGAATCCCATCCTGAACAAATTTGTCAAGTTTCATCTAAATCGGTTATCGTATGGCTCTACAGTGCAGTATTATATACAATGCATAAAAATGCATGTAAAGTCCCTCTGTCACCTTCTCCTTCTCACACGCACGCAAGCTGAAACTCACACTCTCAGTCTCTCTCACACTCTCACCCACATTCCCCCTCCCATCTCTGTGCCCTAAGTAAACATTGCTCTGGCTACCTAGATCTCTCTGTGTCTATTAACCAGGCACACACACATACAGGCGCAAGCAGGCCTTCCTATAGCATTCACAATGACACTTCCCTAGCCATACCCACCCATATCTCAGTGACTAACACATGCTTATACAAACTGATATTTGGCTTCTTTTTTGTCTCTCTCTCACACAAACACACAGACACACACACCTTTATACCTATATGTATGTATAGTTTCTATGTATACTAACACATGCTTATACAAACTGATATTTGGCTTCTTTTTTGTCTCTCTCTCACACAAACACACAGACACACACACCTTTATACCTATATGTATGTATAGTTTCTATGTATACTTATGTATGTATGTATTAGTATATGTTGTCATAGTTTGAGTACATACACTATCACACACACACACTTCTACCTAAATGTATGTATAGTTTGTATGCATATCTGTACAGTCATAACAGTCATGTCAGTCCAGTCATGTCAGTCATTTCAGTCCAGTCATATCAGTCATGTCAGTCCAGTCATGTCAGACATAAGTCATGTCAGTCATATCAGTCATGTCATTACAGTCATGCCAGTCATGTCACTCATTCCAGTTATGTCAGTCATATCAGTCATATTACTTTTGTTCATCATGCCAGTGATGTCATTTCAGTCATGCCAGTCATATCAGTTATGTCAGTCATGCCAGTCATGTCAGTCATGTAATGCCAGGCTTTGCAGACTACATTCATACTTTGAATACACGGGCAGTCATAGGCGTGCAAGGTGTGCAAGGAGTGAATTAACAAAGCATAGTCTCTGGCACCCTCAATCTCTCTCTGTCTGTAATATACAGGCCCAATCATGTATAGACACATGCAGGCCTTCCTATATTGTTCACATAGATGCAGCCCTAGCCAGATGTGCTATTTCTGTGTCTCCCTTTCTGACACACGCAGATGTCATCACACACTATCTGTAGAGCACACACTGGCCAAACCCAAACAGCTTCTTTTCACTTTTAGGTCTAAAGGACCTTTTGGGCTTCCTTTTGCCTATTGAGGCCAAAATATGCCTATTTGTGTGTGAACCCGCCAATCGCCGCTTGCGGCTATATTTCATTTTAATTATTTGTGCTTTTTGTTCTTTGTCTAACATAAAACATTATAGACATTTATTTGTAAGTTTGTTATGTTCACCATATCCTGCAATCAGAGGCGGACGAAGTACTCAATTTCATTACTTGAGTCAAAGTACAGATACCACTGGTCAAATGCTACTCCGATACAAGTGAAAGTTGCATGTTCAAAATCTTACGTAAGTGAAAGTACTGAAGTACTTGCTTTTAAAAATACTTAAGTACTAAAGTACACCTTCCGTCACATTTGTAAAAAAGTTATAGTTTAAAAGTATTATACATCCTACCAAATCCTCTTTGGGCATAATAATCATACAGTCTTTGATAATAATCCATAAGGCATATTCCAATGATGTACATCATTCAGGTAGTGGTAGCAGAAAAGTTTAACCTACACTTTAGTTTAAGGAACAAAAACATTTTCTAAAACCACAATTCACTGATTAGCCTAGCCTAACCTAGGTAGGCTAGTTAGGTATTCAGTCATCCAATACAACATTATGCTACAGTCAATATTAACAAAGACAAAGTAAAATGAGCAGTGTGGCATCTTGGTAGTCTAACCTTGCTACAACCTTTTGCAGTATGGCTAAAGCCCGCCAACTCCATGCCACCCAACATGCTAACAAACTCTTTTCAAACTAGAAATCACAGCCACATTAGAATTATTGACATTAATTCTACACTGACATTAGAATGGAAACATTATTTGACAAGATTCGATTAACCCACACGGTTTCCCTTATTGATGTTTCCGTAGTTTGAATTACTTGCCAATATAATGTTAACATTATTTATAGTGATCCTAGCAGACCTAGCAGTGGAGTGAGCAGGCAAAGTCATTTCACTAGCCTTACTGCAAAGCTCCTCTGACTACATAGTCACTTAACAAAACATTTAGGCTGCATACCGTAATATACTTCCCTAGGTGGGACGGTGAATTTTTGTATGCAGCGATATAGTTTGTTTTTGGCAAACAAAGCATGCATTTAAAACGATAGGAATGATTCATCCGTTCAGAAAACTGGAACATTTTGTCGAGATACGGCCATGGGTGCAAAAGAGCATGCCAGGGTTGCCAGCTCTCACGCATTGAGCGTGAGACACACGCATTTGACCGTTTTCACACGCTCTCACGCCACAGTTCCGATATCTCACGCCGAAAAAAATCTAGTTTATTTACCTCTGATCTATATCTATCAACCACCGGCGATCGCGATATAATACTTAATTTGTGTCCATTTTTCACCGCCCCGGTAACGTTTGCCACCCCCCGATCAACAATTTACACTCGCCACCAAGTCCAGGTTCAAATCTCCCTCCAAGCGATCTTGAAAAGTTGGCAACCCTGGCATGCTCCATCACCGCCGTCTCCGCTCATGTTGCTGTTATTTAGGAAAAGAACGACTAGCGACACCGAACTTGATTTTACACCTCACAGACACATCCTTGATTGCTGATAGGCTGTCACCTGTGAAAATACTATCGGGGGAGGAGAGGAGAGTTGTGTGTGGAAGTAACGAGTAACGAGAGCTGGACAGAAATGTAGTGGAGTGATAAGTACTGTATTTGTTATTCAACTGTAGTGAAGTGAAAGTCATAAGTATTTTTTTAAAAATCAACTTAAGTAAAGTACAAATACTCAAGAACTGTACTTAAGTACAGTACTTAAGTAAATGTACTTCATTACTGCCCACCTCTGCCTGCAATACACTAACATATACAACATTTAGACATTAAAAAAATTGAAATGGCGTAATATTAATTGAGTATACAAATAAACTTGCTTTGGCTCAGTCTACGAGCTTCACTTTGTTACTTTCAGTATTGAACAAGCTTTCTGTGGATGTGGGGGTTGAAGGTTCCAGCGCAGTCTGTTGCATTAGCAAGACAAAAGACGTTAACGCTTCACAGTGGTGTGCCATATGAACATGATAATCTAGTGACATATATGCCAACAGAATATCACACAGACAAATAAGCATTTACCAGGGTAGCCAAGTTTTTTTTTTAAATGTGCCGTATTTGTCAATTGTGATTTTTACACCGTAATCGAAATATTTCCTCCGCTTTTAACCCATCTGTGCAGTTAGAACACACACACACACACACGCTAGTGATTACTAGGGGGCTGTGGATCACACGTGCCCAGAGCGGTGGGCAGCCCTAGCCCAGCGCCCGGGGAGCAGTTGGGGTTAGGTGCCTTGCTCAAGGGCACCTCAGTCATGGCCTCAGGTCTGGGAATCGAACCCACGACCCTCCAGTCACAAGACCAGACCAGGGGTGGTGGATCCGGACCACGGTCCGCCAGTCGAGTACCCCTGCACTAGGATATGACTGCCCACGATTTTCAAGATCGCTTGGAGTGAGATTTGAATCTGGAGGCGGTGGCGAGTGTAAGTTGTTGACGGGGGGTGGCGAACGTAAATTGTTACCGGGGCGGTGTAAAATGGACACAAATTAAGTATTATATTGCGATCGATCGATCGCCAGTGGTTGGCGATATGGATAAGAGGTAAATAAACTAGATTTTTTTTTTCGGTGTGAAAAATCGGAAGTGTGGCGTGAGAGCGTGTGAAGACGGTCAAATGTGTGTGTCTCATGCTCAATGCGTGAGAGTTGGCAACCCTGTATTACACTAACCAAGCAAACTATTACACTAACCAAGAAACAAAACTGAAACAATATTTTGCATTTACGTTTTCGCACAAACCAGGAAATGCAATATTAAACTAAACAAAACTGGCAATGGGAAAGTTACTGAGAACAAGGTCACAAGGCACTGAATCTAAAAGGTTATTTAGTCACATTAATTTGTTAACATTTTGACGTTACGTGCAAATATCACCATTACGAATATTTTGTTTGGACGGCTCATTCTTCCTTTTGTGCAAAACACCATCTAGCATTAATTATGTGTCAGTACCAGCTTCCCTGTGTAAAGACTCAGCGGTCTTTTGACCTCCCGAGGCGCGCTTTAAGTAGGTGAAAACAACACTGCGCTAGTAGTAGGTGGTGAAAGCGGTCAGATAACCGGCCCTCCGCGCTTCTAGGTATAAGTATGTAAATGAGGCGCAGCACTTCCAGTGTTAAGCCTCGGGCAGGGAGGACACAGAATATTGATGGCTGAAGAGAGCATAGAGAGGAAATTATTGGTAATTGTGTCCAGGGAGAGAGAAGACAGACAATTCTGGTGAGGAAGGGAGGATATAATAGTAGCAGCAAGGGTTGAGGGATTGATGGAGTGTAGATTTGGGTGAAAGTAAGAAGAATATACAGAGGAAGTGTGAGTGGAAATGGCAGGGAGGGAGAAATAAAAGTATAGAAGGTGATGGTCAGACAGTGGGGTCACTGTGATGTTCGATGTTCCGGTGGTTCGTGTGAAGACCAGGTCCAGAATGTTGCCTGCTCACTGAGTCACAGTGGATGGGTTGATGGCGAGGTCAAATGACGACAGCAATGGAAGGATGCAAGATGAATGAAGTTTGTCGGATGGAAGGTTGAAGTCTCCAAGGTGAATGAGCGGGTTTATTTCAATGGTGAATTAACTGAGGAGGGTATCAAGTTCATCAATTAAGTTTTCAACGGAACCTGGAGGGAGATAAATCACGTTGATGTGAAGATTAGTGGGGTAGGATACAGTGATAGCATGGAACTCAAAGGAAGAAATTGAAAGAGCTGAGAAGGATAGTTGGGTGAAACACCACTCTGGAGATAACAGTAGACCTGTGCCACCTCCCCTTCCAAGGCACTGTAGGGAATGAGAAGGCAGAGGACAGAACAGCCGTAGTTGCAGAGTTCACCATAGTGATCCAGGTTTCTGGCCGAGCCAGGAAGTGTAATGAACAGAGGGATGCAAGAGTTGAGATGAAGTCAGCCTTCTGGACAGCAGATTGGTAATTCCAGAGTCCTCCTGTGGGTAAATTAGGTTATTGGTGTTGCAATGACTATGATGGTATGAATGAAGGAATGAATGAATGTTCAATTTATATAGCGCCTTTCAGAATACCCAGGGCACTTTACAATTTAACACAGGTACAAGTCACAGACAATCAATCACACACACACCGGCGAGAAGCGGCAGCCAAATGCGCACAGCGTACTCTCTACCGGGATCCGGGACATTCATGCACACACACTCAGACAACTACTTTTTTATTGAACAGAGAGACACAGACACACACTCAGGGAGAATTTGTCAGGGACTGCCAATTTACCTAACCTCCATGTTTTTGGACTGTGGGAGGAAACTGGAGATCCCGGAGGAAACCCACACAAACACAGGGAGAACATGGAAACTCCACTCAGATCTATGAGCTCTGTGGGATACATACACAGGAATTGCCAGACACATTATAGAATAGAACAAGCATTATGGACACTAGTAGGGAAAAAAGAATGACAGAATAAGTTGACACTTAGCTGGGTTAGAGATTCAGTGTCTTTGGAGGAAAGTCGATTAAAGCAAAGAGCGTAGAATTACTGATGGAGGTCAGAAGCTACTGCATACGGAGTTGTCCTAATTTATATGTTTTAGTAAATGCTATATCCGCTCCCTTATTCACACCTTGGACCACACTACACCTGTAGTGAGTAATTACAACCAACAAACAACAAGGTTAGGACAAGAAACCTGGAATTTACCAGAATCTGAGGCAAAAGTAATTCATCTCAAATCCTACCTTAACCAATCACAGGATCTTCCAAGAGTAGATAAACAAAGCACACAACATTCCGGATTCAGCCACATTCTTTGTGAGGATTTGGAGTACATTACATTTCCCCACTCACACTGGTATCAGGGGTTCCTAGTTCACCTCCCAGCCTTCAGTGATCTCCCCACTGGTTTTCTCACTCCCTAATTGTCATGTATGGATCCTATCCTGTTGTCAGTCCTGTCGATGCCTGCTGTTTAACCTTGTCTAGATCAGTTACGCTGTCAGTCCAGTCTCTGTCTTCCACTGTTCCTTGTCTTGTCTGTCCCTCCTCCCTTGCTTTCCTCTCTGGTGTTTCTGGTTTATGTCTTAATTTGTTTGATACTCATACTCCCTGTGTTTCAGTCCATGGTTGTAAGTCAATTGTGTTAGATTCCTTGTATTTGTAATCCTTGTGGTTGTGGCTGTCATGTTAGTATTCCTAGTCTGAAGTTATGGTTAGTTTGTAAGTTGTTCTTTTGTCTTTATGCTTCTTTTCTCTCCTGTGTTTCTAACTCTTGTATTTATTGTAGTCCTTGTCTTTTAGTATCTGAGTTCTGTCTGGGTTTTGGTTTCCTGTTGTGCTGTGTCTTTATTTTAATTAATTATGCTAGAGGAGGCTACTGATGGTAGTCAAGTCGATACCCCAGCTGATAAACCCTGCTGTCCTCACCATTTGTGTCCTTCTCTCCACAACGTGTCCTTCTCTCTGCAACGTTACACTAATGGTTCAAATGGTTGAGTTGAGTCTCCTGCTGCCTCTGTTCCTGGTTCTAGTCCCTGTTCTGTTATTCACCCCAGTTCTATTTCCCCTCAGGTGTCTTTCCCTTTTCTCTTGCTTCATCTCATCAGTGTTTAGTTCCTTCTAGGATTGTTTCCTACAAGAGTGTAAAACCCAGGTGCACAGACCACCAGGGTTCATAATCCGTGATCACCATGATGGTTCTGTTGCCCACTTAGGCCTCAGAGTGAATGAAATTAACACCCATTTAGAGAGGTTCATGTAAAAAATTAACAGTACTCAGTATTCACCTCACCTAAATATCTGCACTTACTGCTAGATTATCTGACAGATTATTGGACAGATTACATCTTAATCAGGTAGGGCTCAGTTCCCTCTGTGTGACTTTCACACTTTCACGTGTGGACTTGTGCCTCTCACTGTTTATGGACTGTTAAGGT
Organism: Brachyhypopomus gauderio; assembly: GCF_052324685.1. Lineage (NCBI taxonomy): Eukaryota > Metazoa > Chordata > Actinopteri > Gymnotiformes > Hypopomidae > Brachyhypopomus > Brachyhypopomus gauderio. The sequence goes on from NC_135228.1 coordinate 231,109, forward strand.
CTAGTCATTGTTTCAGTCATTTACAATATCCTGTATCTACCATAATTATTTCAGACACCAACCCATATTACTGTTGTATTTCCTCACCAGTAATCCATAGTGGCAGTAGGTTGCTGTACTGTGTCTGATTGGCTGGTTCTCCTCTCTTTGCTCTGCACACATAAACTCCTGTGTGATGAAGAGCAGCAGGACTGAGAGTGTAGGAGCCTCCAGCTCCTCTGCTGCTGTCTGGGAGGACCTCTACACTATACCTCACAGTGTCAATAATGTCTCTTATTGGAGTTAAACCTTCTCTGTAGGGAACAACCCTGTACCAGCTGAATGTCCATCCTGTAGAGGAGTCTCTGACCTCACAGCTTAGAATCACTGAGACTCCTTCAGTCAGCCAGCTCTGTGGAGACACACTCAGTACCGCCTGGAGTCTCTCTGTAACAACAAATGCAAAATGCTTTTTTACTCAAACAATTTATTCAAACAATGCCACACTTGGTATTTTTACATTTCATAATATTACACAGTGACTCACTGTGCACTGTGATGTTGACAGGATTACGGCTCCCTCCAGATTCAGACTGACACCAGTACACTCCAGTGAGGAATATGTAGAGGAATCTGATGAAGCATGTAGATCCTGAAATTGAGCCCCAGATTGATGAACAATCTACCAACCTCCCACTGTGTGTGTATCCTCTCACACCCCATCCAGTAGAGTCACTCTGTCCCTCACAGCTCAGTGAGAGAGAGTCACCATAAAAGTGTTGGGTTCTGTTGGGATTGATGATCAGAGAGACTGGAGGAGACTCTCCTTAAAAACAGAAAATACAAAGCAGATATATTTCTATCTTTTTGTAGTAGATGTGTAGTGAATAAATTTCTCATTGAAAGATAATGACAAGTTGTAAATTTCCTTGGATAATTCAACACCTAGTTAAGCTCCTTTATCTGTGTCTACATTAATTGCTTTAAAAAGGCACCATTCACTGATTTTAAATTACCAATTTTTCTTAAATTGGTAAACCTGATAAAGTAATTAGCATCTCAATTATTAAATTCTGGATTGTAATAAACAAGTGAATTAAAAACATTGTCTCCTCAACTGAATTCCTTTTTAATCTGACCTATGACACAAACTCTCTCTCTCTCTCTCTCTCTCTCTCTCTCTCTCTCTCTCTCTCTCTCTCTCTCTCTCTCTCTCTCTCTCTCTCTCTCTCTCACACACACACACACACACACACACACACACACACACACACACACACACAAATGGGCTGTTAATGCATAGTTCCTTATCCTTTATCTACCATTATTATTTCAGACATCAACCCATATTACTGTTGTATTTCCTCACCAGTGATCCATAGTGGCTGTAGGTTGCTGGACTGTGTCCGATAGGCTGGTTCTCCTCTCTCTGCTCTACACACATAAACTCCTGTGTGATGAAGAGCAGCAGGACTGAGAGTGTAGGAGCCTCCAGCTCCTCTGCTGCTGTCTGAGAGGAGATCTACACTATACATCACATGACCTTTAGTGTCTTTTATTGGAGTTAAACCTCTTTTGTAGGGAACAGCTCTGTACCAGCTGAATGTCCATCCTGTAGAGGAGTCTCTGACCTCACAGCTTAGAGTCACTGAGACTCCTTCATTCAGCCAGCTCTGTGGAGACTCACTAAGTACTGTTCGTGGTCTTTCTGTAACAACAAATGCAAAATGCAGAGATAATTTAGTCAAACAAAATCAACCTTGTATTTTACCATTTCATAGTACTACAGTTGTGATCAAATTTATTCAACCCCCACTGAAATAAAGTGTTTTGGCCAGTTTGACATTGATTTTGATCATTTCAGTCATCTTATTTACAATTATATCAAAGAGGCACTTATAAATTAGACAAACATAACATAATATTTATGATGGAATAACCACAAATGTCTTTACTGTGCTCACATCATTATCAGTTTTATTCAACCCCCTAGTGACATTATTTTTTAGTACTTAGTACAACATCCTTTTCCAGTTATGACAGCTTTCAAGCGTGAAGCATAGCTTGACACAAGTGTCTCGCAGCGACCTATGGGTATCTTAGCCCATTCTTCATGGGCAAAAGCCTCCAGTTCAGTCACATTCTTAGGCTTGCGCACTGCAACTGCCTTCTTTAGGTCCCACCAGAGGTTCTCAATTGGATTTAAGTCTGGTGATTGCGATGGCCACTCTAGAATGTTCCAGCCTTTCATGTTCAACCATGCTCTAGTGGACTTGGATGTGTGCTTCGTCCTGTTGGAAGGTCCAACGTCTCCCAAGCCGCAGGTTTGTGACTGACTCCATCACATTTTCCTCCAAGATCTCCTGGTACTGAAGGGAATTCATGGTACCCTGCACACGTTGAAGCTTTCCTGTACCATTAGAAGCAAAACAGCCCCAAAGCATAATTGACCCCCCGCCATGCTTCACAGTAGGCAAGGTGTTCTTTTGTTCATAAGCCTGGTTCTTCCTTCTCCAAACATAGCGCTGGTCCATTGTCCCAAACAGTTCTAATTTAGTTTCATCTGACCACAGTACACTATTCCAAAACCTTTGTGGCTTGTCCACATGACTTTTGGCATACTGCAGTCGACTTTTCTTGTTCTTTGGAGTCAGCAAGGGGGTGCGTCTGGGCGTTCTGGCATGGAGGTCTTCGTTATGCAGTGCGCGCCTTATTGTCTGAGCTGAAACTTCAGTGCCCACATCTGACAGGTCTTTTTTCAGTTCCTTAGCAGTCACGCGGGGATTTTTCTCCACATTACGCTTCAGGTAGCGCACAGCAGTCGCGGTCAGGATCTTCTTTCTGCCACGACCAGGTAACGTTTCCACTGTGCCCTTTAACTTGAACTTGCGAATGATACTTCCGATAGTGTCTCTTGGAATATTTAACAACTTCGCAATCTTTTTATATCCATTGCCATTCTTGTGAAGAGCAATAACCTCTTCTCTTGTATTCTGGGACCATTCTCTTGCCTTCACCATGCTTGGAAACACACCAGTAGATGTCTAGAAGGAGCTGAGTATCACAGTCCTTTTAAATCTGCCTAATTGGTGCTTATCATGCTTGATTGCTGCTCGTTGACATCCACAGATGTTTTCAATACCTGATGGAAAACACTGGAATGAACCTCTGTTCTTAGGAGTGGTAGTCGTAAAGGGGTTGAATAATTGTGTCAATGAAGAAATCACAAAAAGGCCATTTAATACTTTATGACAAAAAAAATTGATGCTATCTTAGTTGCATTTAGTTCTTTAACAAGTCCTTGTAAGATTTCATTATGAACACAATTACAAATGTGCACTGAATTCCATAAAACCCTTCGCAGCATTGGGGGTTGAATAAATTTGATCACAACTGTACATGGAGACTCACTGTGTACTGTGATGTTGACAGGATTACTGCTCCCTCCAGATTCAGACTCACACCAGTACACTCCAGTGTGGAATGGGTAGAGGACACCGATGGTGCATGTAGATCCTGTATTTGATCTCAAGTCTGATAAATAACCTGACACACTCCCACTCTCTGTGTATTGTATCACGCTGCATCCAGTAGAGTAACCGTGTCCCTCGCAGCTCAGTGTGAGAGATTCATCCTCAAAGTGATGAATTCTGTTGGGTCTGATGATCAGAGAGACTGGAGGAGACTCACCTATCAAACAGAAAATACAATTAAGATGTGCCACTATAGTTATTAACTGGTACATAGACAAGACATAGTCAGAAAAACGACCCTCAGGTAACTGATTCTCTAATGGGCCACACCCACCTGAGGGATGAACATGATGTCACAATGACAAGACAAACATACATAGAGATCTACACTATACATTATGTCCTGTTTTCCAGGCGCTCGTGTCCTGGACGTGACCAGGCGGCTTCCTTCGGCGCTGAAGCAGCGAGACGACTTCGGCACCGTCGTCCTTCACGTGGGGGCTGTCGACACCTTCGCCCGGCGCAGCGAGATCCTGAAGGAGCACTACCGCTCGCTTCTGGACACCGCGAGAAAGAAGACGTCGGCCAGGCTTGTTGTCTCCGGTCCGCTTCCAACGTTCCGGCGAGGGTGCGAGTTATTTATCCGTCTTTTCTGTCTCCACAGCTGGCTCCGGGACACCTGTAGCAGGGCCGGCGTGGACTACGTCGACAACTGGGAAAGTACGTCGACAACTGGGAGAGTTTCCGAGAGCGTCCATCACTCTACCGCCGAGATGGACTTCACCCCAGTCGCCTAGGCTCAGCAGTCCTCTCCAGGAACATCGAGGACGTGCTACGCCAGGCCTGACCAGCCACAACAAACCACGCAAATTAGCTAAGTAGAACTTACTTCCCTAACTACCAAACCATTGAGACTGTCTCTGTTAGCCGTGGCAGGTATAAGAATAACAGGGCGATATGTTTTAAAAATCTAATTAAAATTAAATTAAATAATCAACATGAAGTGAGCAGCAATATTAAGCTAAGGCTAGGACTTTTAAACATTAGATCGCTTGCATCAAAAGCTGTGATAGTAAACGAAATAATCTCAGATAACAGACTAAATGCACTCTGTTTAACAGAAACATGGGCTAGAGTAGACGAATATGTAAGTTTTAATGAAGCAGCTCCTCCTGGATACAGTTATGTTCATCAGCCCCGTATCACAGGGCGTGGAGGTAGAGTAGCCACAATATATGACACAGATATAGGTTTTACTGTAAAACCAACCACCTCTATTAACTCATTCGAGGCTTTGATAGGTGAAATAGGCAATAAGGCAATAAATAGGCAATAAAACAAAGCTTAAATTAGTGACCATCTATCGACCGCCGGGTCCCTACTCAGAATTTCTTCAGGAATTTGCTGAGTTTCTTTCGGAACTAGCCTTAACCATCGAGAGATTTGTAATTGTGGGTGATTTCAACATTCATTATGAAAATGAATCAGACCCACTGAAAATTGCATTCGACTCCATACTAGATTCAGTAGGTATAGCCCAAAATGTGACAGGGCCTACCCAGCGCTGTAAACACACCTTAGACTTATTACTTACTTACGGATTAAACATAGAACATTTGGCAGTCATCCCCCAAAATGACGCCATTTCAGATCATTCCTTACTAATATATGAAATGACTTTATACAGTGTACATCAGATGCGCCATACAAAAACCACGCGCACTATCACATCCGACACTGCAGCAACATTTATAAACTCACTGTCAGAGCTACCGAACACTATGCCACTGCAGCCCAATGAATTGGAACAGGCAACACAACAGTTTTATTCCACACTCAGCAATACCTTAGACATTGTAGCTCCAATTAAAACAAAATTAGGGAGAAAAAGCTTGCACCATGGTATGACGAACACACTCGTCTTCTAAAACAGGCAGCTCGAGCAGCGGAGCGAAAATGGAAATCCACCTCACTAGAAGTGTTTAGAATCACATGGAAAGACGCCATAGTCAAATATAAACATGCCCTAATAAAAGCTAGAGCCACATACTATTCGACACTAATAGAAAACAACAAGAATAACCCTAGATTTCTCTTCGCGACGGTATCTAAATTAACAAGAAATATCAACGACACTAGTTCTAACACAGCACTTACACACACTAGCGATGAATTTTTAAACTTTTTCAATAATAAAATAGATAATATCCGACTACAGAGTCATAATACATCGCAGCCTAACCTCCAATCCAATCCCAGTAGTTTAGTTTTTAGTATCTATGCATCCAAAAATATTACTGAGCTAAATATCTTCGATCCTATATCGCAAAAAGAGCTCACAACACTGATTAATTTGTCTAAGCCTACATCATGTATATTTGACCCAGTTCCAACCCGTCTATTTAAAGACCTACTCCCAGCCATTGCAGGGCCCTTACTTAATATGATTAACTCCTCCCTTAATCTAGGTTACATGCCCAAACAATTAAAATGCGCCATAATTAGACCCTTGATTAAAAAACAGAATCTCGATCCGCAGATTTTAGCCAACTATAGACCCATTTCTAATCTCCCATTTATCTCTAAAATTTTAGAAAAAGCAGTTTCCAATCAGTTAAACCACAATCTCCAATCAAATAGTATCCATGAAAAGTTCCAATCAGGATTTAGACCAAACCACAGCACTGAAACAGCTTTACTCAGGGTAGTGAATGATCTACTATTATCGGCCGATAATGGGCTCGTCTCGTTCCTTATACTGTTAGATCTTAGTGCAGCTTTTGATACTGTAGACCACAACATTTTGCTGGATAGACTAGAAAACACGGTAGGTATAAAAGGAGTCGCACTCTTCTGGTTTAGATAATATTTAACTGACCGCTTCCAATGTGTAAGTGTTAATAATAAAACCTCTAAATCTGTGCAGGTTAAATATGGTGTCCCACAAGGAACAGTCCTAGGACCAATTCTATTTACACTGTACATGTTACCCTTAGGCGAGATTATGCATAAGCATGACATCAGTTTCCATTCCTACGCAGACGACACTCAGCTATATTTATCGGCAAAACCCGATGATTTAGGCGCAAACAGTAAGATTGAGAAATGTGTAGAAGAGATAAAACATTGGATGGCGTGTAACTTTCTAGCACTAAATCCCTATAATCCCTATAAAACAGAATTAATAATAGTTGGGTCTAGGGCTGCGAGAGACAAGATACATAATGTAGCATTGAATCTACATTCTTTTACTATAACCCCCAGCGCAGAGGTAAAGAACTTGAACACAATAGACCCAGATCTCTCGTTCGATACACATATTAATAATATAACTAGGGTAGCGTTCTTTCACTTGCGCAACATTGCCAAAATTAGAAACATATTAAATATTAGTGATGCAGAAAAACTAATCCATGCATTCATATCCTCTCGTTTAGATTATTGCAGCAGTCTCCTAGCTGGATGTTCTGGTAAATCGATAAACAAACTCCAGCTGGTTCAGAACGCAGCAGCACGAGTTTTAACAAAAACTAAAAAGTTTGATCACATTAGTCCCGTACTATCGTCATTACACTGGCTGCCAATTAGAATCTGTATTGACTATAAAATACTTTTATTAACATATAAAATGCTGCATGGCTTAGCTCCAGACTATCTTAGTGAACTTATTGATCATTACAATCCAGCACGTTCACTTCGTTCACAGGACGCAGGCTTATTAACTGTTCCTAGGATCAAAAAGATCACAGCAGGTGGAAGAGCCTTTTCTTTTAAAGCTCCACAATTTTGGAATAATCTTCCTGCCTCTATTCGGGACTCAGACACAGTCTCAATGTTTAAAACTCGATTAAAGACTCATCTGTTTAGTTTGGCCTTTGATTAATCTGTTACATATTTACTACATCTCGTATCTTTTCTCTGAGGTTCACCTGGAGAGTAACATTGCAGTTGGAGCCTACAATACCAGCATCGCTGCTCCGACACGGAATGAAAGCCTGGCGTTCATCAACAGACATTTACAGTGACAATATCATAACCCAGAACTTTCATTTTTACCTTTACTTAGTCTGATTGTGTGATTTGTGTGTGACTTGTGTATTTGTCTGTATTTTGTGTAATTTGTGTGTTAACGGGCCGTCCAATGGAGGATGGGTTCCCTTTTGAGTCTTGGTTCTCCCGAGGTTTCTTCCTATTCCCCACCATCATAGGGAGTTTTTCCTCGCCACTGTCGCCTTTGGCTTGCTCATTAGGGTTCTGGACCCATAGTATTGTTAACCTTTTAAATCCTGTAAAGCGCTTTGTGACAACATGTGTTGTGAAAAGCGCTATACAAATAAACTTTGATTGATTGATAGAATACTGTCGCTGCTGATGGGGGCGGTGTGCAGGTGGCCTCCGTACCATGACACCAGTCTTATACATAAGTTAATTATATAAAACTACTTTGATGACATCTAGTTAAGCTGATATGAATGCATGCGTTCAGTTTCTCTAATCGTTCCCCCTTGGACAGTAAAATGTAAAACTTTATACACCATACTGTCACGGTGCAGCCCCTGACCCCTCCCTCTGAGCGTGTGTTCATGTCGTCTACGTCCAGTTGTCTGCGTCTGTGTATCTTAGTGGTTGTGGTTGTGTCCGTGTGTTAATCAGACTCACCTGTGGCTCGTCTCGTCATCACGTGGGGATTATGTGGTTTGTCTATTTAGTGTGCGTTCACGCAGTGTCCCGTGCTCGTCTTTGTTAGAGCCGTTCACGTTTGTGTTTATGTTCTACGTGCGCTGTAAGCACTTCTTCGTGCCATTAAAAGTGTTGTTTGTCTCTGAAGACCGGACTCGTGTCTCGTGCTTCCTCCAGTGCCACAGCATCACAGAAAGACGAGCCGAACAAGCATGCCAGGACATGCATCCCGTGCCAAGAAGGGGAAGAGGGCCAGTAGGCACCATCACGCCTCTTCCCCTGTACGCCGCCGCGCCAACCCCGTGACCGAGGAGATGCTGCAGCAGGACCCCGTGTGTGCGATGCTGCTGCAGCAAGCCCAGGTAGCCGAGCAGGAGTCATTGGCGGAGCATTTCCGGCAATCCGCACTGCGGGTGTGGAGAGAGAGAGAGACACCCCTCTCCTACCAGAGACCCCTCCCCAGTGATGGTCGGGTCCTTTGAGTTCTGCTCGGCGGGGATGACTCCAAAACCCCCCGAGAAGGAGTTTGATGGGGAGGAGTCGGAAGAGGACAGTCCTCTTCCGTCCGTGTACTCGGCACCTACCGAGTACGACGGCGAGGATGAAGAAGAGGTCAGCCCTCCCCCCTCGCTGTATTCGGCTCCTACGGAGTACTACGGGGAGGAAGCAAGCCCCCCGCCGTCCGAGTGCTCCAACCCTCCGGCTTACCGTGAGGATGAAGCAAGTCCTCCGCCGTCCGAATACTCAGGGTACAGTCCGCCTCCTTCTGAATACTCGGAGGGCGGGCCATACACTGAGGAGGAGGAGGAGGTGAGGCCGCCGGCCTCGGAGAGCTCTGGAGGAACCGTGAGGAAGAAAAGAGGGCGGAAGGAGAGCGGTCATCCTTCCCACTCCGAGGGGAGTGAGATGGACTCCCGGTACTACACCTCGGAGGACCCCATGGTATGGAGCCCGGGTGGTTTGGAGGAGGGGATGGAGACAGAGGAACCCTCACCCGCAGCCAGACCACAGGAGTTCCCACCACCCGGAGGTGAAGCCCCCCTGTGGGGCGCGTGGAGACCAGACAGCGAGCGTCGGCAGGCGTACCTGACCGCGCACACCCCGAGGGCACGAGAAGAGACCGGTCGCACGCCTACCGAGAGGACTACAGGGGCATCTGCCAGTCGTGCCGCTCCCGGCGGAGGGTTTGCGGGAGACCGCCCACTGCAGCGCCTGCTGCTCAGGGAGGATTCCCCTCCCTGGCAGCGCTCTTACAGGCGCGAAGCCTGGCTCCGTTTTCTTGTTTCAGTGTTTGTGTCTGTCCCCGTGTTGCTTCCGAATCCCCTATTCCTTTTTGTGCCTCTGTTCCTGAATGTTCCTGTTTGTGTTTTCGTGAATGTTTTGTGTCTAAAGTCTTTTTCCCTGTTTTCCCTGTCTTCCCAGGGAGGGTCATCTCCCCGACACAGGATTGAAGGCTCCGGATCCGCCCATCGGTGTGGGTTCGGGGCATTCAGTTCTGTTGGCACCCCGGGACAGGTAGTGCCCTTGGTGAGGGGCTCTGTCATGGTGCAGCACCTGACCCCTCCCTCTGGACATGTGTTCATGTCGTCTACGTCCAGTCGTCTGCGTCTGTGTATCTTCGTGGTTGTGGTTGTGTCCGTGTGTTAATCAGACTCACCTGTGGCTCGTCATCATGCGGGGCTTATGTGGTTTGTCTATTTAGTGTGCGTTCGCGCAGTGTCCCGTGCTCGTCTTTGTTAGAGTCGTTCACGTTTGTGTTTATGTTCTACGTGCGCTGTAAGTGCTTCTTCGTGTCATTAAAAGTGTTGTTTGTCTCTGAAGACCGGACTCGTGTCTCGTCCTTCCTCCAGCGCCACAGCGTCACACATAAAACACCTTGTTTATAAATGTGGACTCAAATAATAATGAGAATAATAATAACAACAATAAAAAAATTTGTATTTCTCATTGGCTATCGACTTTTCTGTCTGATCTTTTACTCAGAAATACTGAACCCCATATTTTATTTCCTCACCAGTGATCCACAGTGGCTGTTGGTTGCTGTACTGTGTCTGATTGGCTGGTTCTCCTTTCTCTGCTATGCACACATAAACTCCTGTGTGATGAAGAGCAGCAGGACTGAGAGTGTAGGAGCCTCCAGCTCCTCTGCTGCTGTCTGAGAGGAGATCTACATAATACCTCACATAGCCATTCATGTCTCTTATTGGAGTTAAACCTTCTCTGTAGGGAACAGCTTTGTACCAGCTGAATGTCCATCCTGTAGAGGAGTCTCTGACCTCACAGCTTAGAGTCACTGAGTCTCCTTCATTCAGCCAGATATGTGGAGACACACTCAGCACTGTTCGAGGTCTTTCTGTAACAACAAATGCAAAGTGCTGAGACAATTCAGTGAAACAATACCAACCTTGTATTTTACCATTTCATTGTACTACATGGAGACTCACTGTGTACTGTGATGTTGACAAGATTACTGTTCCCTCCAGATTCAGACTGACACCAGTACACTCCAGTGTCTAATGGGTGGAGGAATTTGATGGTGCATGTAGATCCTGTAACTAATCCCCAGCCAGAAGAACAATCTGACACATGCGCACTCTCACTCTCTGTGTATCGTCTCACTCTCCATCCAGTAGAGTCACCGTGTCCCTCACAGCTCAGTGTGAGATACTGATCCTCAGTGTATTGAGTTCTGTTGGGTCTGATGATCAGAGAGACTGTAGGAGACTCACCTATCAAACAGAAAATACATTTAAGATGTGACACTATAATTGTCTCATCATATCTCAAGTGTTGTGTCTATATTCAACAAGGAAAGAAAACAAGTTGTGTGGGTGAGGAGTGCAACAAAGGAGGAAATGATCACATCAGTCAGAGAAAATGCAGAATTTAATGAATAAATGTCATGGTCCCCACGGCAACCCCTCGTTTTGATTTATTTCTTGCTTTTCCTCCTTGTGTACTTTTATTTTGAAATTCATTATTGTGTCTGGCTTCACATCCCACCCTTGTATTCCGCCCCTTCGTCATGTGTCTCGTTGGGTTATTGGTTTGAACTGTGTATTTAAGTCCTGTGTTCTGCCAGTTGTGGTTGGTCATTGTAAGTACATTGTGTGTATTCGTGTGTTAATGCTGGTTTGTGTTTTAGCTGCTATCTTGTGCCTATGTTCATGTCTCTGTTACTTATTGTGTTAGTTTGTTCTGTTAGATATGTTGTGTTATTACTTTCAGTAGTGTTTGGTTCTGATGTGTTAGAGGTTTTTCTGTAGTGTCTTTGTGTATACTTATATTAAATCCTTATATCAAGATCTCCTGCACTTGTGTGCCTTGCCACAACCTTTCAATAAAGTGCAGCAACGTAAAACCTGGGACATTATACAAATGAAGGATGCAATAACCAGCAAGCGACTGGTACATAGGCAAGACATATATAGACAGAAAAACGACCCTCAGGTAACTGATTCCCTAATGGGCCACACCCACCTGAGGGATGAACATGACATCACAATGACAGGACAAACATAGAATACTGTCACTGCTGATGGGGGTGGTGGGCAGGGGGCCTCCATACCATGACACCAGTCTTATACACATGTTAATTAAAACTACTTTGATGACATGTAGTTAAGCTGATATGAATGCATCTGTTCAGTTGCTCTAATCATTCCCCCTTGGACAGTAAAATGTAAAACTTTATACACCATACAACATCTTGTTTATAAATGTGGGCTCAAATAATAATGAGAATAATAATAATTTTGTATTTCTCATTGGCTGCTGACTTTTCTGTCTGATCTTTTACTCAAGCAGAAATACTGAACTCCATATTTTATTTCCTCACCAGTGATCCATAGTGGCTGTGGGTTGCTGTACTGTGTCTGATTGGCTGGTTCTCCTCTCTCTGCTCTGCACACATAAACTCCTGTGTGATGAAGAGCAGCAGGACTGAGAGTGTAGGAGCCTCCAGCTCCTCTGCTGCTGTCTGGGAGGAGATCTACACTGTACATCACATGACCTTTAGTGTCTCTTATTGGAGTTAAGTCTTCTCTGTAGGGAACAGCTCTGTACCAGCTGAATGTCCATCCTGTAGAGGAGTCTCTGACCTCACAGCTTAGAGTCACTGAGACCCCTTCAGTCAGCCAGCTCTGTGGAGACACACTCAAAAAAACCACCTGGCGTCTCCCTGTAACACAGGGAATACAAAATTAGAGCCTCTAAATTTTTTACATGCACAACAACCTTGCCATTTCACAAGTCTCATTACAAACACACAAACTTAGTTAATCATTACAACACCATCACTCACTGAGATCTGATCATCACTTCTCCTGTCAGGCATGAAAATCTGTCACCTTTCGGCGGAATTCGCTGTTTTGAAGTTGAAAAGGGTGACCTACATGAATCGTGTAGATCCGATGAGTTTTTTGTTGGGGGGGTCGGGAGATTATATGTATATATTTTAATTATCATATTGACTTAATAGGCAAACAGAGCACTTCCAAAATCGGCTATTTCAATGACACAGTGGCCAGCAGTTTCCACCCAGAACCATCATAGAGGCCAAATTGCGTTCAATCATACGAACGTTCTTCATTCATGTTATTCATTTACTGCTAAGCGGGACGAGAAGCAGGACCTAGTGCTACACCGGGGACAAGGCAGAAGATCGTACATTTACCACTACATTTACCAGATCGTACATTTACCACTACATTTACCAGATCGTACATTTCCCAGTGGATTTAATTGGGTTATTAATGGTTTCAATCGTTTTCATAATTTGCGGTAAAACAAAGTTACTGCCGTTCGCTACAGCGTTGAACACTGTCAGAGCCACAAGCTCTTGTGATAAATAGGTAGATAGATAGGCCCATTAAGTTCACGTCAACCCCGTGTAGTTAACGGTGACATAAAATAAGAAACAAGATTTTTTTTTCTAGTGTGTCTGTAGTTGTAACTGGTGAATCCAGGGACGTGTGAGGAGAACATTCGCGCCAGGGCTGAAAAGGTTGAAGATGAAGTTGTAAACGCTTGTCGTTTGAGTCTACCCTGTGCTTTAGCCCATGTTAGAAAATAAAAACACGTAAACCCTGGTATTTTTACACTCATTTTCGCCGCTGATGTATTTATTGGTTCATTAAGACGTAATAGTTTTGACTGAGCCATCTGGAATGGCAAAAGCGGCTTCTCGCGTTTACGATCTGGCTGCATACATTGAATCTATTGACAACACAGTCAAAAAATTTTTTTAATGGATTTTACTATATTTTACGGAGCCCGTAAGGTGACATCATGTAAAAAAATAATAACGTGTGGCCACGACTTATTAACACGTGGGAATGAGATACTAATGTCGCCTTTCACACGCGGCAACAAACTTTATTTTTTCACAACAAAGCAAGCAGATCCCAGGGATGTTCGCGAACTGACTGCCCAAGGAAGGTAAACCTGGCTTTATATAAAGTAATACATAATTATCTTGTTCGCACACGTTCGCACGCGTTAGTAAGTCGTGGCCACGCATTATTATATTTTTTACATGATGTCACCTTACGGGCTCCGTAATATTTGGCATCACCTGTCGCTGTACCCCCCAGCAGCCACCCCCCGACCCCCCCGTCGCCGTATCCCCATGACGTCACATGTCAACGCCCCCCCCACATGTCAACGCACCGTCGCCGTATCCCCATGACGTCACATGCCCCGCCCCCCGGTCTTCTCACCTTTTTAACCCCTAACCCATTTTCATGCCTGTCCTGTTCATGAAGATACTTAAATACGTAAATATCATACTTAGACATTAATATTTTATCAGTTTTTGCATGGGTATATCCCTAAGCGGGCCACAACATAATGGTAGCAAAGCACCCTGTGCTGTGAGTGTGTGGCTACATCCCTCTACCACTTTATATCAACATCTGTGGATTTGAGCCGGTTTACATTTGTTGCCCCTGAACATGGCAACAGTGGAATTACTAAAGAGGGATTTAGAAAATTACAAAGTAGAAATAATAGTGGGTTGTACAGGATTATTAATTATGGTAATAATCCTGTATTAATTATGGTAATAATCCTGTATTAATTATAGCAGTGACTGACCAAAGTACATGGAGGTTGTAGAAGTAAATATTGCCCCTCCCCCCAAAGCATAAACTTTGACAATCAAAAAGCATAAACAAGTAACACTCACCTTTAGCAGGACAAAGTCCAAGTGAAGTCAACACTAAAGTAAGGGGAAAAACAACAGTAAAAGAACATGTGAACAATTCTTTATTTTTATAAGAAAACACATTAGACAAACTGAAAATAAAATGAGCTTCAAAAACAAAAAATGTTTTCACCCTATTTGTTGAAACAGTCCAAGTGAAGGAATAAGGCCTAAGACTGTCACGCAGGTATGTGTAGGTGGAACACAAATGTTATTTGTGTCATGTCTGCTTTGTTAATGCATCCATGTGGTTCTGTCAGTCTTAGTCACTCTGTGTTTTGTTACCTGGTCCCTCCTTATTGTGTCACATCCTGTGGGGGTGTGGCCTCGAACGGGTGCAGTCATTCCAGCATGGTATGCCGGACAATTAGTGTTCATTCCCGTCACTGTTCCTGTCTGTTCTCATGTATTTGGCTGACCTCATGTTTCCTTAGGCCCTTTCCTGTTACTGTGTTTGTACCTGTGACAGTGCCTGTCCCAGTCTTTGTGTCATGCCTATCCCCTCCTGTCCTCTCAGGAAGAGTGGTCTAGGTCTGTTTTATTGGCAGACTCTCCCCTGGAGCGTATTTATGTATTTATGTTGAGTTCCTGGAGTTGCTCCGGTTGCCGCAGTTTTTGGCTCTGGAATAGACTCTTCCTCTGACTATTTCTTTGGGTTTGTCTGTGTGTGTGTGTGTGTGTGTGTGTGTGTGTGTGTGTTTGTGGGTGTGTGGTCATCCGTGTCATTTGTCACACTTGTCTTTTGTCTCATTTGCGTTATGTGTTGTGTCGCATGAGTGTCTCCTTAATGTGAGTCTTTAATGTGAATCTATGTTGTGTTCATCACGTGTCGCTCGTCTTTGTCTTAGCCCTGTTTCGTTTAACTTGTCCATGTGTTTTGTGTGTTATTTGTGCTAAATCGTGCTATTGTTAATAAATACGATTTTGCCCTCTCATCTTGGCATCCTGACTCGCCCTCGTGCATTACACAGGTGTTTCTTATTAAGCAACTTGGATTAAACCCCAATTTAGAGTACAGTTAACATAAAAAAAATCTCAAACTCAACATTTAGCAAAGTAATTCTGGATAGGCTACTAAATAAAAAGCCGGCTGTAAAAAGCCAACCCGTACAGCGAACACTTAGAACCTCAAGCTTGGCTCGTCCTGGCTCCAAGATGGTGGAACAATCTTCCATTAACTGCTAGGACTCAGAGTCTATTGCTATCTTCAAGCGTAGACTGAAGACTCACCTGTTTGTTGAGATTTTACCAGAACACTAACTCAGCTGATACCGCTTGCCGTTGTTCTCAAATTGTAGCTCTGTCTATGGTTATTTGTGCTTCTTAGCAAACGTCTAACTTGCAAAACACTAGGTAATGACACTGACTACTGTAGTTTAATAGTAGTCTGACTCAGTGGTATCTTGAATTCTGGCCTGTCCGTACTATTACCTAGGATGTATTCTGTGATCAGAAGCAAAGCACTTTGTAAGTCGCTCTGGATAAGAGCGTCTGCTACATGCCGTAAATGTAAATGTAAATATTAATGTAAATAAATCTGATTTTAAACATGAAAGAATCTGGTTCAATTTTGCCATTAAAGCAGAATTTAACTGGAAGTCTAAGGGACTGTTGTGTGCACTAAATTCTGTTCCAAAAGAGTTCCTTCAATGTGTTTACATTGACACCACAGGGTTTTGGCCAAACTTCAACATATTGAATTGAATTGAATAAACTTTATTGATCACACGAGTGGGAAATTAAGTTCCCCAGGGGTCATGGTGTGAAGCACCGAGATTCCAGAGTGGCCACTGCATCATGAGTTGCGCCATCGTTCACAGATTGAAGGGAGAAACATAGAGAGATAAACATTAGGAGGAGACAAAAAAATATGACCACAGATTATTCTCACAACCAGTGGCGGACTTAGCAATTTGGAGGCTCAAGGCGAATTTAGCTAGGGGGCCCATCAACATTAATATGCGAGAAATAAGTTCAGGTTCACACTACAAGATTTTAGGCTGGTTTTTCAGTCGCCGACTGTTTTTGTAGATCGCCGACAGAAACTGTGGTCGGACGCAAATCGGGGATCATTCGGCGCTCGCTCAGTCGTGTAGTGTGAACTGCTGAAAGACGCTCGCCGAGCCGTCGCCGAGTGGCCGCCAACTCATCGCAGACAACCGGCAGATATCTAGCATGTTTAATATCCAGCATGTTTCATATCTAGCCCAGTCGGCGACTGTGAGTCAACAGCAGCGTCTAGCTTCATACAACTTTACTACAAGACTGTGTTTAAGTTATTGTGACAGCACTGGAGAAATAGTGCGATTGACTATATATATGTTCACTGCAACGGAGAGATGAAATAATTCTGGCAATTTGGGACTATGGAGTGGTTAAACGGTAAAAAATAATAATAATAATAACGAAAACGTGGAGCACATGTACGTTGTTTTTATTTTCTTCGTGGTGTTGCTGGTTCTCGCGAGTGTTTCATTTTCGTGTTCTCGTGTTTTTGGAGGGCAGCCAGATGAGTCGGCGATTCCCCAGTCGTTTAATTCGTGAGCCCACGTCACCGATCAGTCATGTAGTGTGAAAGCCACAACAACTGAAAGACTTGCGATTACAGCACAACCAGTCGTGTAGTGCGAATGGCACAAAAACCTGATGACTGAAAAGTCGTGTAGTGTGAACCTGGCTTTAGCTAGACAAGGGGGCCCTACAGTGGGAGGGGCCCAAGGCAATTGCCTAGCAACGCCTCTATGCAAAGACCGCCTCTGCTCACAACAGAACAACAGTCTGTGTGCAGGGCTACGCCCCCCTCTCCTAGCTGTCATTTCGGTGTCCCTGTTCCTCGTGTCTGTGTTGTTCCCTGCTCATTTATCCCAGCCTGCTTGTCTGTTGCCCTGGTTTCCCTCTGTCTGCCATGCCCGTGTCATCATTATCTTCACCTGTGTCTAGTTTAGCTCCATGTATTTATGTCCCTATGTTTCCCTAGTCCCTTGTTTATTTGTCGTTTGGTGTTACATGGATCTGTGTTCTGCCTTCATTGCCTTTGTGGTAATCACATTCTCCGCTGTTTGCTCTTCGTTACCGTTCCGTTCTGTCATGCCTCTGTATTTGTCCCACCTGGATGGCTCTCCCGTTACAACTCCTGCCTACCCTGTTGACTACAATTTTGGAATTCCCCTTATTAAATCTCGCTCTCCTCAGCATTTGAGTCTGCCTTCTCGCTCAGCAGCGCGCTACGCGTTACACACACCATGTCCCCCACGAGTTATATATCCAGCTGAGAACGTTCCGTCTGGACATGTGGGTTCTCCCACATTTCTTGTGTCAATTCCATTTTCTTGTGAAAATCGGAAGAGAAATATATAGAAATATATGACAAGCTGGGAATGAGAATGTGTGGGATAATCAAATCATCTCCATCATCCATGAACAGCACCTTACAACATCCTCCTGCTCTCCAACCCAGTACATCAACCCGAACTCATTACACAACACACACGGATAAAGTGAGGACACCTGAGCACATGGGACTGAATCTCTGATACTCCCCTCAACTACACAACTATCTCACTGGACCTCATCACTCAGGATCCTCAGACTGGATATTACTAACTTCATACAGCACCACTCACGCTTATGAAGACATAAAGAGAACATTTACTCACAGAGAATCACAGGGAGTGGACTGAGCTCCATACCGTCCTGTAATGACAGACTGACTGAACAACTGTGTGTTAAATGTTCAAAACGTAAAGTAAAGAGGGAGGAACTAGTTCCTAGAACCAGGAAATTACAGTATGTCTGATTTTAAAGCACATGCAGTTTTCTTATCATTTGAGGTAACTGTAGTGTACACAGTAAAACATAAATATACAGTGTTGACACCGTATTGATCTTGACAATTTGTCATAACTCTCAAAAGACTGGACTGCTGCAGAATTTGTGCCTAAGTCGTGTGCAGCTTGAGACTGTACGAGCTATTGCACAATTCAAACCAGAATACGGGGAATCACCTTTCACAGATCAGACTGCAGAGTACATTTTGTTTGTATTTGGTTATTATAACATTATGTTCAGAGCTTCCTAGCTAACCTAGTTCACCACCTACCTAGATACCTTGCTAATAGTCTTACTAACCTGGCTTTTAGTGATGCCACTAGGTAGTGACACACTAGGTATGAAAGATTAGAGTGGGTCCTGATTTGCTTGCAGGGGTTGGATGTTGGAGATAGACAGTAAAGCAGGTAAATAAAATGCACTACACTAACATTACAAACAAAGACCACTACACATGTCTCATCTAGTGCCCCAAATTCTGTAGACCAAGGCCTGTTCCTTATGCCATGGATAGCAGTGTTGATGTTGACAGCTGGCTGAAGAAGACAATACACAGAACAGGCAGCTCTCCAAGTTCCAGTCTTAAAGCAAGATGGCTCAATAAGACTACGGAGTATAAGAACATATATGTGGAGATCAAAAATTAACAGTAAAGTAAGCTGCTACTCTCAATCACTATCCCACACCTCAGGAAGAAGATCTGTTTGCAGCTCAATCTGAAGGAGAACATGCATACCTACAGCTGCTCATGGATTAAATATCTAAACAGTATTTGACTCTGAACACTCACCGTGGACTGTTTACTTACAATCGTTTTGCGTTTGGAGTAACATCAACCATAATAAACAAGATAAAAGCCATTGTGGAGGACTTGGAGATGGGGTCTGAGGACTGGGTTGAGAAACACCGGTCTAGAATTCATGCTGACTGTACTGAACCCTTCATGAAAAGCATGCTTCTATCATAATGTAAGGTTGTTCAAAATGGATAAATGCACACCCACTTAAAACATCCACCTCACCTGTCACTATTGATGAACTATGTGGGTTCAACCTTTGTGGAAAACTACACAGGACCACTGTCTTATTCTGACACCCTGGGAAATGGGAAAATCTGGAAAACACATGTAGATCATCTGAGAGGAAGGAATTCCAGATGTTTTCCAAAGCAGGAGGAGAGCAGTAGGTCTTGACCTGGTGTTGTATGAATTCTTGAAACAGATTGAGTCACGGTGCTGCAGTCTCTATAATATTGCAAAAGAAAAACAACTAAACCAATGATTTTGCAGCAACTATTTCCTTAACAGGAAATTAACAAGATTCCATATCAAGATTTCTTTTGACCACATTATCACAGTGTCATAACTAGATCACTAGATCATAAACCCTTGAAATAAAAAAAGCTTCTTGAAATTAGTTGCAGTGCAGGGATGCACAACTTGAAGGAGGAGCCGGGCCAAAAATAAATGTAAAGTTGCTTGAAGGGCACGAGTTTAAATTGTCGAGGGGAGGGGGGGGCGAGTTTAAATTGTTGGGGGTGGGGGGTGGCGAGTAGTGTAAAATGGAGACAAATTATGTCACGATCGATTCTTAATGTTTTCTTACTTTGGTTCGTCGTTCTAATTCAGGCACGAAGCCAGAAGGCAGGCCGCAACGGAGGCGCCCGTGGGCCGTATGTTGTGCACCCCTGTTGTAGTGCTTTTAATCCAGACAAACCACAGAGTCCCTGTTTTCTAGTATTTGTTTACAGGTTAATCGTGCCTGGAGCAATATGGCAGACACACTGACGCATTACACCAACAGGCTGAACAGGCCAACACAACTTCTATGTAAATATGTCTGTACATATATGTCTATACATTTATGTCTGTGTATATGTCTGTATATATATAGAGAGATGTGTGTATATGTTTGAGTAAATTTGTTTTTGTCTAGGCACATCTTTGAAAATAAATGTCCTGTATAAATGTAATTGTTACTGTAACGCTGGGGTGGTAGTATAACCAGGGGGCGGACGCACTGGCGCTAGAGAGCGGGATTCAAGGCTGCTAGAGGTAGCCATACTGGCTAACCGTAAAGTGCCTACATGGATGGCTCTATTCTTACGCAGCATGGTGAATAAAGGATCAGACACAGACTACTGACTACTCAAATAAGAACGCGGCACATAACCAAGTGAACTCAAAATGTATTTACCAGAAGCACATTAGAAAAAGGAACATACGCAAAGAACCAAAACAGAAGACGAGAGGCAATACAAATGACACAGGGAACACAGAACATGCAGGCTATAATACACTAAACACAAACTCACTGAACAGCACACCGCTGGACTACAACACAAAGAAACATGACTAAACCGACAACAAACCGTACACAACCCAAGGCAATACACATCTGAACCACAACAAAGAGAAACGTGACGAACCAGAGACAAACCTTACACACACAAACTCGAACTAAGCGACACACAGCGAACTCACTCTGACAACAACCGTATTATCACAAAAACAAGCAAGACCTAACATTTAACATACAAACTAGAGCAAGACTTAACTCTTACCATACGAACAAAAGCAAGGCTTACAACATACAGAACTCAAGAACACACAAGACTTAGTTTAACATTCAAACCGTAGTACTTAGCACGACTTAGAGTGAAACATTGACCCACACTGAATACCTGGAACACAAAGAATAAATACAGACCCAAACGAACACAAACAAGCGACAGTTGAACCCAATGACAAAAACAGAGGCGGAACTAAACAGGAACCGAAAAGACTAGAGGAGGAGGAGCCAGGCTACACAGACAGGGAGGGGGCGGAGCCAGGTGTGACAGTTACAGTGACAGCTCCGGACCCCTCCTTGTGGGTGTGTCGCTACGTTGTCTGCATGCCGTTATGTCCATGTTTGTAGTTCCGTGGGTGTGGGTCGTCTGTGAGCGTGTTCATAGTCTCACCTGTGCCTTGTCTCGAGATCACGAGGGTATGTGTTAATCACCTATATAATGTGCGTTCGCGCAATGTCTTGTGCTTGTCTTTGTCTAAAGCTCGTGTCGTGTGAGTGTGCTTGTGAGAGTGCTTGCGCAATCCACGCCGCACTCTGTTAATTGTGCCACAAATAAACGTTTACTGTTCATATACCCGATTGTCATGCCTGCCTCCTCCCTGCATAACATAAAGACGAGCCGACAAGATGCCGGGTCACGCTTCTCGGACAAAGAAAGGGAAGAAAAAGGGCAAGCGCAGCCATTCGTCCTTCCCTGCACCTGCCCGAGAGGTGTTGACGGTGGAGGGAACCTTCCCCCCCGGCAGACCTGGAGGAGGACAAGGGTCCTTTTTATGTGGGTGCCAGTGCGTGGGCATTCGCCCCCCCTCGAGTTCGAGTTTGGGAGCGAGGAGTCCGGAGAGGAGGAGAGTCCTCCCCCATCTGAAGACTCTGCATGCTCTGCCCCAACCGAGCACCACAGTGAAGGCAAGGGTGAGTAGTCTACCACCCTCCGTCCGTTTATTTGGCCCCTACCGAGTACTACGGAGAAGAGGAATCTGACGTCAGTCCTCCCCCATCCGTTTACTCGGCACCAACCGAGTATTACGGAGAAGAGGACTCAGACGTCAGTCCTCCCCCATCCATTTACTCGGCACCGACCGAGTATTACAGAGAAGAGAAGCATGACGTCAGCCTCCCTCCATCCGTGTGCATGCCCCTCGCCGAGTCCGACAGCGAGGGCGAGGAGACGCTGCCCCGGAGAGCGTGAGAGACCACTGGCAGAACCAGTGGCCTGAGGTTGTGTTTCGGGGTGCCCCCAGAGACGCCTCGTACCCTCAGACCCTCCGCCAGCACCCAAGAAGAAGCCAGACGCACCCAGAACGAAGCCAGTGGGTGCACGGTCGCCTGGAGCGCCAAGCAGCGATGCACGCGCGGGAGGATCGGTCCCGAGGACCAGGCGGACTCCGCCTCTGGTTCAGCCTGCAGCCCTGGGAGGGTTCGCGCCACTGGCCACGCTCCTGCAAGCGGGGACAGCCATCTCCTGGCTGCCTGTGCCTGTGTGTCAGTCCCGCTGTTTATCCCTAATCCCCTTTTCCCTCTTGAGCCCCTTGTGTTCCATATACCTGTGTGTGTGATTGTAAACATGCCTGTGTTGAATATATTTTCCCCTGTCTTCCCAGGGAGAGTGTTTTAGAGCTGTTAGCGGCGGTTCCCACCATCGGGGGAGATGCCTCTCGGGGGCTCGTGAGTCCGGAGGCTCTGGACCTGCCCGTTGGTGTAGGTTCGGGGCTTTCCAGCTTCGCAGGACGGTCCGGGAGTAGCGAGCCCCTCACATTTTGTGTGAGTCTGCTTATGAGAGTGCTTGCACAATCCGCGCTGCACTCTGTTAATTGTGCCACAAATAAACATTTACTGTTCATGTACCCGCTTGTCGTGCCTGCCTCCTTCCCGCGTAACAGTAATGAAACCACTTTTAGGGTGGACTACACATGCAAAGAGAAACCAGGACAGTTGTGAGAGCAGATGAGTATTAGAATACTTTGTGTTACTGTGAGGATAGAGACAGAGAGCAAAATGAAAAGATAGAACAGGTGCAAGTAACTGTATCAGAAACATGAAAGACATGTTAGATCTATTTGTGTTACAAACTTCCTGTGTTATCACAGTCTTACCAGAAGGTTGAGATGGAAAGAGAAAGACAGACCAAGACCAAGTTTCCAACTGTTTCCACTGTCTGTGTTATGTGTCCAGACCACGTCTTCACTATTAAAATTATATTAACATTATTACTGGTTTAAATTTGCCCGTGTCAAATATGGGGCACAATTATCTCTAGATCTCTAACTTATCTGAGGTTGATATGCTTAGCTGGCATGCTGACTTCTTAAAACACACACATGTACAAACGCACAAACACCCTCTTAGTCACACATCCAGATAGAGATTAAGATTTACTTCCTCTAGTATCATGCAAACTCAAAACAGCCCTTGTGAGAAGTATGAAAGTCAAAGGAGAAATGAATGAAGAGACATTGAAAGAACATGTAGTATCTGTGTGAATTTAAAATGAATTTAGTATGTAGTATCTGTGTATTTCTTGTCTTGGTTCTGTTATTTAGTTCCTGTTTCATCTTGTAGTAGTTGTCCACTTGAGCTCTGTCTCATATTTACTTCCTGTCTTTGTGTTTTTACTTCTCATTTTAATTTCTTACACCTATGACACCAGTCGAATCGCAGACATGTGTACCGATTCACCGATGTGAATCGGTGAATCTCCACATCCCTAATATATAAATATATATACATAGGCGTGTAGACATAGACATCAGGTGGTGCTAAATCACCACCAAATCAACGAAAGTGCCCTTTTGAAACTTCGGTTTTTAAAATATATTATTATTATTAACATTTTACTGTTGTCGGTTTGAAATGATCTTTTGGAAACCTGAGTGATTAAAAACAATGCCCTGAAATGAGCCCCCACCTCGCACACACCCGACCTCTCTCTTCCTTTTACACCAGATGCGCTGCAGCAGCAGTTTAGTTCAGCGAGTAGAAGGAAGCGTCTTCAGCACAGCACACACGGTCCCATGAATGCCCATCTGCATTCATGT
Source organism: Brachyhypopomus gauderio (assembly GCF_052324685.1). Taxonomy (NCBI): domain Eukaryota; kingdom Metazoa; phylum Chordata; class Actinopteri; order Gymnotiformes; family Hypopomidae; genus Brachyhypopomus; species Brachyhypopomus gauderio. The sequence continues at coordinate 254,879 of NC_135228.1, forward strand.
AATGACAACACTCAGTAGCCTATAACTCCTTCTCCTACTTTTTGGTCTTTTTATTGTCTTAATTGTAGGCCTATATATTGATTTACTAATTGCAAAATATATGCAACAAGGCCTGCAGACAGTGGAACAGAAGTTAACAGAAGGACTTAACTAACTGTATATAGTTATTATTTGATATGGATTATCAGCTGGTGGTGTGGCTTTTTTCCATTGAAAACTCACGTTTAGAGAATGTTACAAATAAAAGTCAAATTTCATTCAACATATGCGTGAAATTTGTTTTATAATGAATGAAGTGTTCAACGTGCACTAAAAAGTGCCCTTATCCTCCCCTAAGCACTTGCCCCCCAAAATGTCTGTGCACACCACTGTATATATATATATACAGAGAGAGAGAGAGAGAGAGAGAGAGAGGGAGAGAGAGAGGAGAGAGAGAGAGAGAGAGAGAGAGAGGAGAGAGAGAGAGATCAAGTCAAGTCAAGTCAAGAGGTTTTATTGTCATTTCAACTACATACAGAGTACACAGTGAAACGAAACAACCAGGGGTGGTTTGTTCATTAGGGCGATTGGGCGACGCACCACGAAAGGATGAAAAGGAAGTTTTTTCTCTCACATTCTATCACGGTATTTAACTAGCTGTGTCTGTCCTGGACAGCGTCTCTTGCCTCTGAATGCCATTGTCCAATCAGCGTTGAGGTGCATTCCCTGTAGTCCCGCCTTTTTTGGGGCGATTTGAGTCTAACTGAAAATCGCCCCGACTGCTCTCGTAGACTCTCATATTAAAAGTTTTTTTTTCAAAGTGTAGGCGCTGCAATGCAATGTCTATGGGTTCCGGGAGGGCGTGCCCTTACGTGCTTACGTCAGACGTAACGTAGGGAAATTAATCTGCTCAACACGGTTCCTTCAACTCAGAACAACTCAATCGTTTCATTAAGAGAAGTGCCATTCTGTCGTCGTAATAATCAAGATAAACTAGCAACTAAGGAATTAGGGCCACCGAGACCAAATTTAAACATCAAACAAGTGAAGTGTCCACAAAGGGAGGAAATAAATATAACCGGGGATTTTCGTGAAACTGGTATGAAGGGAAAACATGGCTAGCAGGCTGTGAAGTAGCGCGCGCCCTGTTCTGCTTTCCCTGCAATCTGTTACATCCTTAATGCTGTTGCCCATTTATATTCTATGCAACACCTAAAATAAAATGCTGTCTGAGGAATACAGAAATTATTGTGAGTGGGAAAGATTCACTTTTAATTCATGGTAAATCTCTTCATGTTTAAAGTTGTTTATGAGGGCAAATTGAGAGATGACAATTTTTGTTGACCACAGTTAATTGTTCAGTCATTGTAGAGCTTTAACCAAGATGATATTTACAAGATATATCGGTGCACAAATACTGTACAGTCTATAATGTAAGGAGAAATATATATTATGATTATATTTTTATTGGTTAAGTCACTGTTTTTTATTTACCCACTGAAATGGTCATCACAACAATTGCCCCCCCTGAGATATTTGTCAGAGGCCGCCACTGGAAACAACGTTCCTTCAGGACCATGGTGCAACATAAAACACATTGCAGACAAGACATAAGTGCAACAGACAGAGACACAGAGATGTGTGTATGTTTGTGTAAATTTGTTTTTGTCTAGGCACATCTCTAAATATAAATGTTCTGTATAAATGTAATGAAACCACTTTGAGGGTGGACTACACATGCAAGGAGAAACCAAGACAGTGGTGAGAGCAGATGAGTATTAGAATACTGAGTGTTACTCTGGTGTTCTTCAAGTGTTTGTGAGGATAGAGACAGAATAAAATAAACTTAAGGAAGAGCAAAATGAAAAGATAGAACATTTCTCTGAGAGAGAAAGACAGACCGAATGCAGGAGACCATTTCCATTTGTTTCCACTGTCTGTGCTATGTGTCCAGACCACGTCTTCACTATTAAAATTATATTAACGTATAACCAAGAACATTTCACAAAGATACTACATGTTCTTTCAATGTCTCTTCATTCATCTCTCCTTTGTCTTTCATACTTCTCACAAGGGCTGTTTTGAGTTTGCATGATACTAGAGGAAGTAAATCTTAATCTCTATCTGGATGTGTGACTATCAGAGGTGGGGACTCGAGTCACATGACTTGGACTCGAGTCAGACTCGAGTCATTAATATTAAGACTTTTGACTTGACTTGAAAAAATATTCAGAGACTTAGACTTGACTTGGACTTTTACACCAATAACTTGGGACTTGAATTGGACTTGAACCTTTACTTGCAAAGACTTGATTTTTTTTTACCCCAAATCTAAATTTTAAAACGCATATTAATATTTATAAAGTGCGCCCCATTAATTTCATTTCCGTCCTTCTGACGCAGACCAGTCCTCTGCTTTTCCACACTCTGTACGTGTGTGTGTGCATGAGCTGCAGCACAACCAATCAAAAGGGGGGTTGGCGAACGTAAATTTTTACCGGGCGGGGTGTAAAATGGACACAAATTAAGTATTATATCGCGATCGATCGATCGCCAGTGGTTGGTGCCAGAGCGAACTAGTAACTCATTGAATCATAGATGTGGATCAGAGGTAAATAAACTAGATTTTTTTCCGGCGTGAGAAATCGGATGTGTGGCGTGAGAGCGTGTGAAGACGGTCAAATGCGTGTGTCTCACGCTCAATGCGTGAGAGTTGGCAACCCTGGGTTCTGTATCTGAACTCGGGGAAGAGAGCCTCTCTCTGTCACCATCATAATATCCAGTTCTATCTCAGCATGGATTGTGTATTTGAACATCTACGTCGAGAAAAAAATATATTGACAAAAGTGGAGCGAGTTTTCAGCTATGGGGACATCATTCATCGTGCACAAATGACATACAGACTTTTGGCCAGCAAATGCAATGCAGAATAGTTTACTGAAATGTCTAAAGTTGCAGATTCCTGTTAATTGTTCAGTTCTTATATTTGTCTTGTGTCACTCACACATGTTCTCCAAGAAACCAGATAAGAGAAGAGAGGGAAAATGCTGTTATGGTTCTTTGTATTGTACTGTGAAAATATCAGCACTTTTTATTTGAACATGGAGTTCTACTTATGACTTTTTCACAGAATATTTATTTCTGGAAAATTGTAGTTTAAAGTATGAATATTTTTGCAGCTAAGTTTAACAAATTGAACTGTGCAATAAAGAGGTGTAATTTTATTTTTTTATATACTTCGTGTTTTCAGTTGCACATGTTTTATCAAGATTTGAGGAGAATACAGATTTAAAAAAGAACGCATGTCTATTATTTACATTTAAAATTTAAAATATACCTGCAACATTAGTAAAAAAAAAAAAAGACTCGAAAGGACTTGAAATTCCAAGTTTCAGACTTGGGACTTGACTTGACTATTGCCTGTCTTGACTCGAGACTTGACTTGACTTGAGTGTCTTTGCTTGAGACTTGACTTGGGACTTGAGGTATAAAGACTTGGACTTACTTGAGACTTGCAAAACACTGACTTGGTCCCACCTCTGGTGACTATGAGAGTATGTTTGTGCGTTTGTACATGTGTGTGTTTTAAGAAGTCAGCATGCCAGCTAAGCATATCAAACTCAGAGAAGTTAGAGATCTAGAGATAATTATGCCCCATATTTGACACAGGCAAATTTAAACCAGAAATAACTGACCTGGTTTAAGAGACAGAAAGCAATTGATAGGTTGCTATAAACAACCTCCAAAAGTGACTTATCACCTCAAATTATCATGCACAAAGTGAGTGAGTAGAGTGAGTAACAATTTATCACCTCCAAAAATCAAGTTGCCACTTCAACCATACACACACACACACACACACACACACACACACACACTACTGGACTGCCTGAAGATGTCTATTCAACTCATAAAGAGTATGAATGTATGGTCAGAGCAAACAGTAGCATACATTTCTGAATACAACAGCATATCATTACTTTCAGCAACATCCATTCAATGTGCCTATCCGCACTGGGCCCGTGCCTCACAGCATTGACATCTTTATGCCTATTTCTTGCTGCCATACAATACTGTACACAGTGCTACTGTCAGAGTCCCTGGTGCCATGGCAGCAACATCACAATGTGTGCATCCATTTGCCAGAATGGTGGTGTTCATTATCAGATCTCTCTTGGTCCCTACAACACTGCCCACATCATCACCTTCCCCAACACAGAGCACAACATACTCATTCTCCATCACTAGGGGGCAGTAGCGAACTGGAAAAAATTGTTTCCTCTCCTAATTAATTGCAATTTTAAAAAAAATTGAGACGACAGTACAGCTTTAGACACGCAATAAACAGTAATATCTATACTAGATAACTTCTTAAGCAAAATAAGGTTCCAACAAAATAAGGTTCACAGCTCCGTGTTCCTCGGGAGCGGAATATGTAAACAACGCGCACGAGGGCATCAAAGGAATGAAGAAGTGCGGTGGTACGCTAACGACAGCTTGCGCCCCTGCTAGGGGGATGAACCAGAACAATCCGGGTTTGTTGTCATCTGGAACACTGTAAGTTTCCACTGGGCTGCTCAAGTACAAACTGGTTCACTGAACAGCCATGATTTGTTGTGCTTCATCTCCACCAGACTCTCCATTCCTATTGAGTTCTTTTTGGCATGGCAGTGGTCGCCAACCCCACAGACGCAAATCCGTTCAGCAAGGAGGTTGTGGTGACACTGATAAGGGAGCATGCCTGGGGTCGATATGTCACTCAGCAACTTCACCCGCTGACTGGCCAGAGAGGACATCACCTGTGATTTTGATGAGTGTCACGTTACGGTCCCCGGACCCTTCCTTTGGGGCGTGTGTTAACGTTGTCTGCGTCTATTTGTCTGCGTCAGTGTAGCTCCGTGGGTGCGGGTGCGTCTTGTCATTATCCGTCTCACCTGTGGCTCGTCTCGTCATCACGTGGGGTTGATGTGGTCTGTCTATTTAATGTGCGTTCACGCAGTGTCTTGTGGTCGTCGTTGTCTATGTCTGCACGTTGTGTGCTGAACGTCTTTTATGTTGCTCGTGCGCTATTGCGCAATATACGTGTCCAGAATAAAAGTGACTGTGAGTGAACCACCGGACTCATGTCTCGTCCGTCTCTCCGGCGCCACCGTCACAGAACGACGAGCCGACAAGAGACACCCTAAGCATGCCAGGCTACGCCACCCAGCCAAAGAGGGGCCAGCGCCCTAGCAAGCGACGCCATGCCTCTTCTTCCGACCCGCGCAACACCACCACGCCGACTCCCGAGCAGCTGAAGTCAGACCCAGTGTGCGCGTACATGCTGTGCGCGGCACGGGAGACCGTGGATCCCGAAAGGGCAGAGATGTTCCGCCAGTCTGCGGTACGGATGTGGAGGGAGCGACACCCCCCTCCCACCAGGGAACTCTCGCCGATACGGGTGGGCTCAGTGGAGCTCTACGCCACCGAGAAGACCCCAGAGGGCGAGTTCGCAGATGAGGGCGAGGAGGGCGAGGAGGAGGAAGAGGAAGGCGAAGAGGACGTCCAGGCTCCCTCGGTTTGTTCCGCCCCCACCATATACTACGGTGAGGGAGAAGACGCCTACCCTCCATCCGTATGCTCCGCCTCCACCATAGACTATGGTGGGGGAGAAGAGGATGTAAAGGACTACCCTCCGTCGGTGTGCTCCGTGCCCACCATAGATTACGGTGGGAGAGAGGAGGATGAAGAGGAGTACCCTCCGTCGGTGTGCTCCGCACTCTCCGCTGACTACGGCGGAGAGGAGGAAGATGACGAGGGGTCCTACACTGAGGACGAGGAGGAGAACCCTCCCTCCTCGGAGCTGTCTGCCGGGACGGTAAAGGGGAGGTGGACTCCTGAGGCGGGCCCATCCTCCAATCGATCCGAGGGAGAAGAGATGGACTACTCGCGGGGTGGCAGCCCGGAGCAGCCCATGAGCTGGAGCCGGGGCAGTGAGGCGATGGAGACAGAGGGAGAAGACCCCACTGCCGGCTCCAAGGGGCGGTCGAGAGGAGAAGGAGGGATGCCCTACGGCCCACCGAGGGGAGAGACCAGTCGCGCTGCACCTGGCGCGTCGGCCAACCGCGCTGCACCTGGCGCGTCGGCCAACCGCGCTGCACATGGTGCGTCCGCTAGCCGCGCTGCGCCCGGTGGAGGGTTTGCAGCAAGGGCAGGAGGAGCATCGCCTACCGCAGCGCCTGCAGCTCCAGTAGCTCCCAATCTCTCTCCCCTAATCGCCCTCCTTCTGGCGCGCAGCCTGGCGCCTGTGTCGTGTGTGTCTGTCCCAGTGTTCGTGAGTCTACCCGTATGTGTACCGAACCCCTTTTTCCCGTTTGTTCCTCTGTGTGTAAGTGTTCCTGTTTGTGTGTTTGTGTCCGTCCCGTTAAATGTGTCTAACGTGTTTTCCCCGGTCTTCCCAGGGAGGGTGTTCTAGGCTGTTTGTGGCGGACTCTCCACCGAGGGCGGTCATCTCCCAGACGCAGGACTGGGCGCTTCGGATCCGCCCATCGACGTGGGTTTGGGGTACTCTGTCCTGTTGGCACCCCGGGACGGGTAGTGCCCTTGGTGGGGGCGTCTGTCACGTTACGGTCCCCGAACCCTTCCTTTGGGGCGTGTGTTAACGTTGTCTGCGTCTATTCGTCTGCGTCAGTGTAGCTCCGTGGGTGCGGGTGCGTCTTGTCATTATCCGTCTCACCTGTGGCTCGTCTCGTCATCACGTGGGGTTGATGTGGTCTGTCTATTTAATGTGCGTTCGCGCAGTGTCTTAACAGTGTTCGCGTTGTGTGCTGAACGTCTTTTATGTTGCGCAATATACGTATCCAGAATAAAAGTGACTGTGAGTGAACCACCGGACTCGTGTCTCGTCCGTCTCTCCGGCGCCACCGTCACAATGAGATCATGTAGCAAAAGCCAAATGCGACATAAGATGCACCCTAATTTTGTATAATGGAGTTACAAGCCTATTTTGTTTGTTTTTCATTTTTTGTTGTTTTCAGTACATACAGCATATGTTGTGTAGTGTTCATGCAAATCAAAATAAACTTTCAACTTGTAATTGTGATTCACTTTATGGTCTAAATGTACTGAATGTGCATAAATGACCTGTATATTTGTGAATATGCATGTATATGTGAGTACTATGACAGACCTTTATAGCAGACTACACACTGAACACTCAAACACATGGTTATTTACATTTGTCATATCAGTGTGTCATATAGAAAACGCTGTTCATCTGATATTTGTGTAGTTTTGATGTAGAAATATGGTTTTGGCAAGAGCTGAATGAGTTTTGGTTAAAGTGTCTATATGGGTCCACACCCCAGGGTGTTATTTTAACACTTTTCAAAATGTTGTAGTAATTACACTGCAATAGAGTTATTTTTAACTACTTAAAAGAGTTAAAATGTACCACTGTGCAACACTACTCAGTGATCAAACTTTTCAGCACCAGAGTCCAGTGTTATAAACTGACTACCTTACAGTGTCAATTTTTTAAAACTGATTTAGCATGCTTGTAACATTTCAACCAGGAAGACACGGATCCAAATGCGGAGTACTGATGTTTTTATTTCTTGAATGAATACGGAGTACTCGCACAGGTGAATAACTCCGTGTGGTGTGTGCAGTGTGTGAGTGCGGTTGTCGTGGTCAGGACGGTCCGAGTTCACGCCGGGTAGACAGATGGCTGGAGGTACAAAAGGGCTAGGCTGGAGACAAGGTCTGGAACCAGAGTAGAGGTCAAAACACAGGAGAGCAATCAGGAGATAACGCTTGGTAGATGGCATGCCAACAATACTTCGCAACCCGGAAGATAGAGGAGGAAGCTTAAATAGCGTGAAAGGGGAGGGGCGATGAGCGGCAGGTGAAACGCATCTCACGGCGATCATGTGCTGTTCCTGACAGTACCCCCCCTCCGACGAGCGGCTCCAGCCGCAACAGACCGGTTAGAAGGGGGCCGGCCACGACGCCTGGGAGCAGGGAAGTGAGGATGAGCAGCGTGGAATTCGGCGAGAGGAGGGGGGTCCAAAACATCCCGCGCGGGGATCCATGCACGTTCCTCGGGACCGTAGCCCTCCCACTCGATTAGATACTGAAGCCCACCCAGACGCCGACGGGACTCCAGAATGGCATGGATAAGGTAAGCGGGGCGCACGTCGAGCTCCAGCGGTTCAGGTGGCTTGGCAAGAGACGGCGCCGCAGACATAGGACTGTAGAACACTGGTTTAAGCAGAGAAACGTGGAAAACCGGATGGACACAATACTGAGGGGGCAGTTGAAGTTCATACGAGACGGCGTTGACTCGCCGCAGGACCTTGAATGGGCCGACGTATTTAGGGCTGAGTTTCTTGCATCGTTGCCGCAGGTTCAAGTCTCGCGTGGACAGCCACACCCTCTGCCCCGGGTGGTAGACCAGTGTAGGTAACCGGCGACGGTCTGCGTGGAGTCTCCGGGTGTGAAGAGCGCGTCGCAGGTGTACGTGGGCCCGTTCCCAAGTGCGCGCACTGTTCTCGAACCAGTTGTCCAGCCCCGGAATGTTTGACGGACTTTCGTCCCAGGGGAAGAAGGCCGGTTGATACCCGTACACACATTGAAAGGGGGTCATTTTGGTGGAGGAATGCATTAGCGAGTTCCGGGCATATTCCGCCCAAGGTAGGTATTTACTCCAGCCCGCCTGGGAAACGCAATATTGCCTCAAAAACCTCCCTATCTCCTGATTTACCCGTTCCACCTCCCCGTTAGCCTGAGGATGGTAGCCGGAGGTGAGACTAACCGTGACCCCGAGCAGTTTGCAGAATTGTTTCCACAATTGTGACGTGAATTGGACACCCCTATCAGAAACAATATCCTCGGGCAACCCGAAGACTCGGAAAACGAAAGTGAAAACGGCCAGGGCGGTTTCCATGGCAGTGGGTAACTTGGGGAAAGGAATTAAGCGACACATCTTGGAGAACCTATCGACTACAACTAGAATGATAGTGTTGCCCTCGGACTTCGGTAAATCGGTGATGAAATCCATCGCGATATGGGACCAGGGTCGGCGAGGAATAGCGAGTGGAAGCAACTTTCCTACAGGGAGAGTTCGGGGAGTGTGACTCGTCGCGCAGATGCTGCAAGCTAATATATAATCGCGAACGTCGTCTTTCAGAGATGCCCACCAATAGAGCCGTGATATGAGATGTATGGTGCGTGTAATCCCCAGGTGACCTGTACCCGCCGTATCGTGAGCTAGTTGTAAGAGTCGCCCTCTCATAGACACGGGGACGTACTGTTTTCCTGCCGGGCAATCGTCTGGACTGGGATCTGTGCGTAGTGCTTCTTCCATCTCGCTTTGCAAATTCCACCGAACGGCAGCTAGGAAACAGGTGCATGGCAATATGTACTGCAGTTCCTTTTCTACGGGGTCTTTATCGTGGATGCGTGAGAGGGCATCGGCCTTTGTGTTCTTTGAGCCGGGTCTATAGGAGACAGAAAAACGGAACCGGGAGAAGAACAACGCTCATCTGGCTTGGCGAGGGTTAAGTCGCTTGGCTTCCTTTAAGTACTCCAAATTTTTGTGGTCGGTGTAAACAATAAAAGGATGTTCCGCCCCCTCTAACCAGTGTCTCCACTGTTCTAAGGCGAGTTTCACTGCCAGGAGTTCACGGTTGCCCACATCATAATTTTGTTCTGCTGGTTGCAACTTTCTCGAGTAAAACGCACAAGGACCAATTTAGGGGGGTTTCCTTGACGCTGGGAGAGAACCGCTCCCACTCCCACCTCAGAGGCGTCGACTTCGACCACCAAGGGAACATGGGGGTCAGGGAGGTGAAGGATGGGTGCGGAGGAGAACGCTCTCTTGAGCATCGAAAACGCCCGGTCAGCCTCAGCCGTCCAGTCAAGGCGCAGACGCTGCCCGCCCCGTAGGAGATTCGTCAGCGGAGCGGCCACGGAACCAAAGCCCCTGATAAAGCGACGGTAAAAGTTCGCGAATCCCAGGAATCGCTGGAGTTCCTTCCTCGTTAGAGGCACTGGCCACAGCGCGACTGCAGACGCCTTGTCCATATTCATAGAGATTTCCCCCGGAGACAGAGTACATCCCAGGAATTCTACGGAAGTCCGGTGAAACTCACATTTCTCAGCTTTTGCGTAGAGGTGATGCTGCCGTAGGCGGGCTAGTACAGCGGAGACGTGCCGGACGTGGTCGGCCTCTGATGAGGAATATATAAGAATATCATCTATGTAAACGATGACGTACTGTCCTATCATGTCTTGGAATATCTCATCCATAAACGCCTGGAAGACTGAGGGGCTGTTAGCTAATCCATACGGCATGACTAGATACTCATAATGACCTCGAGCAGTGACGAAAGCAGTTTTCCACTCGTCTCCCTCTCGAATACGAACAAGATTGTAAGCACTTCGCAAGTCCAACTTCGTAAAGATGCATGCTCCTCTAAGACGCTCCTGTGAAGCGGAGATGAACGGAAGGGGATAAACGAACTTGGACGTGACGGCGTTGAGTGCGCGATAGTGTACAGTTGTGATCAAATTTATTCAACCCTCACTGAAATAAAGTGTTTTGGCCAGTTTGACATTGATTTTGATCATTTCAGTCATCTTATTTACAATTATATCAAAGAGGCACTTATAAATTAGACAAACATAACATAATATTTATGATGGAATAACCACAAATGTCTTTACTGTGCTCACATCATTATCAGTTTTATTCAACCCCCTAGTGACATTATTTTTTAGTACTTAGTACAACATCCTTTTCCAGTTATGACAGCTTTCAAGCGTGAAGCATAGCTTGACACAAGTGTCTTGCAGCGACCTATGGGTATCTTAGCCCATTCTTCATGGGCAAAAGCCTCCAGTTCAGTCACATTCTTAGGCTTGCGCACTGCAACTGCCTTCTTTAGGTCCCACCAGAGGTTCTCAATTGGATTTAAGTCTGGTGATTGCGATGGCCACTCTAGAATGTTCCAGCCTTTCATGTTCAACCATGCTCTAGTGGACTTGGATGTGTGCTTCGGATCATTGTCCTGTTGGAAGGTCCAACGTCTCCCAAGCCGCAGGTTTGTGACTGACTCCATCACATTTTCCTCCAAGATCTCCTGGTACTGAAGGGAATTCATGGTACCCTGCACACGTTAAAGCTTTCCTGTACCATTAGAAGCAAAACAGCCCCAAAGCATAATTGACCCCCCGCCATGCTTCACAGTAGGCAAGGTGTTCTTTTGTTCATAAGCCTGGTTCTTCCTTCTCCAAACATAGCGCTGGTCCATTGTCCCAAACAGTTCTAATTTAGTTTCATCTGACCACAGTACACTGTTCCAAAACCTTTGTGGCTTGTCCACATGACTTTTGGCATACTGCAGTCGACTTTTCTTGTTCTTTGGAGTCAGCAAGGGGGTGCGTCTGGGCGTTCTGGCATGGAGGTCTTCGTTATGCAGTGCGCGCCTTATTGTCTGAGCTGAAACTTCAGTGCCCACATCTGACAGGTCTTTTTTCAGTTCCTTAGCAGTCACGCGGGGATTTTTCTCCACATTACGCTTCAGGTAGCGCACAGCAGTCGCGGTCAGGATCTTCTTTCTGCCACGACCAGGTAACGTTTCCACTGTGCCCTTTAACTTGAACTTGCGAATGATACTTCCGATAGTGTCTCTTGGAATATTTAACAACTTCGCAATCTTTTTATATCCATTGCCATTCTTGTGAAGAGCAATAACCTCTTCTCTTGTCTTCTGGGACCATTCTCTTGCCTTCACCATGCTTGGAAACACACCAGTAGATGTCTAGAAGGAGCTGAGTATCACAGTCCTTTTAAATCTGCCTAATTGGTGCTTATCATGCTTGATTGCTGCTCGTTGACATCCACAGATGTTTTCAATACCTGATGGAAAACACTGGAATGAACCTCTGTTCTTAGGAGTGGTAGTCGTAAAGGGATTGAATAATTGTGTCAATGAAGAAATCACAAAAAGGCCATTTAATACTTTATGACAAAAAAAATTGATGCTATCTTAGTTGCATTTAGTTCTTTAACAAGTCCTTGTAAGATTTCATTATGAACACAATTACAAATGTGCACTGAATTCCGTAAAACCCTTCGCAGCATTGGGGGTTGAATAAATTTGATCACAACTGTATACAAGGACGCAGTCCTCCCCCTTTCTTCTCTATAAAGAAGAACCCCGCCGCTACGGGTGATGTGGACGGACGAATGAAACCTTTCTGGAGGGCCTCATCGACGTACTGTTCCATAGCTGCATCCTCAGGACGGGACAAAGGGTAAGGCTTAGCACGACACGGAAGAGGCGACCCGGGCAGCAGCTCAATCACACAATCCCATGGTCTATGTGGTGGCAGATGACTGGCATTGTCCTTACTGAAGACGTCGGCATACTCCTGGTATTGCATGGGATAGGAGGTTTCGAGAGGAGAGTCAGGACTTTCTACAGACGTGGATCGGAGAGGTAAGTGCATACAACCCCCGAGACAGTGAGAACCCCATTTCGTGATTTCTCTAGCTTTCCAGGAAACAGTGGGGTCGTGTAATGACAGCCAAGGAAACCCGAGAACTACCGGATCGCGGGGTGACGGCAGGAGAAGCAACTGGATATGTTCGGTATGGAACAGCCCCACCTGGAGTACAACAGGTACAGTACACTGAGTAATAAGCCCTTCACCAATAGGCTGGCCGTTTAGGGCATTAACACGCAACGGAGGACTGACAGATGTCGTGGGGATGTGCAACCGGTGCGCCAGGTCAACATCAATGATGTTTCCTGCAGCCCCCGAGTCTAACAGTCCAGAAAGGTGAGTGGATATGCCTCCCCACGTGACTCGTACAGGCAAGTTAAGCTGGTTCTTACGGTTCAAACAAAACACTGGGTTGCTTACTCGTTTGTTCGTGGTGTCTTCCCCAGCGCGAGTAGGGCAAACCGGGCAGCGATCGCGGAAGTGACCTCTCTCACCGCAGTACAGGCACAAGCCCTCTCGCAGACGCCGAGACCTCTCGTGTAGAGACAGGGGTGTTCTGCCCAGTTGCATGGGTTCTGCACTTTCACGCGTAGTATCAGACGTCGGTTGATTTGGGCGACTCGAAGCAGCGAAGGCAGGACCTCTCCCTGATGTCGGACGGCGGGTGAGCAGCAGCTTGTCTATGTTGACAGCCGTTTGTATGAACTCCGACAGCGATTTTCCTTCACCCCGGCAGGCGAGCTCTACCTGAAGGTCTTGTCTTAGCCCTCTACGGAACACTGTCGTCAAGGCGGGTTCGCTCCATCCGCTACCGGCAACCAAGGTACGGAACTCTCTTGCGTAATCGGCTGCACTGCGTTGTCCTTGGTGTATCTCACATAACATAGTGCCCACGTCTCTTCCTGCAGCTGGGTGATCAAACACGGACTTGAATAGCATGGAGAACTGAGCTTCGGATTCGAGTGCCGGGTCTTTACTATTCCACAGGGCAGTACCCCAGGCACCAGCTTCCCCGGTCAGGTGCGTCAGGACGAAGTGGATTTTTTGTTTCTCCGTTTGGAACTGGACTGGGTGATAGTCGAAGTACATGGAACACTGCATGACAAAGTTCTGACACCGCTCTGGAGAACCGTCGTACCGCTCCGGCACTGCAACAGGAATACAAGGAGGAAAACCAGGAGGAGCGACAGCGGCAGCAGTCTGGTGTTGGGAAGCCTGCTGTTGGAATACCTGCTGCTGTATCGCCTGGTGTTGTGCCACCTGTTGTTGGGCCGTCTGCAGCTGTGCGGCTTGAGCTTGCATGGTCTCCGTGAGTCGTCGGACGTCTTCCTGAAGTGCGGCGATGGTGTTCTCTTGTTGGGCCAGGAGTGCAGGTACGTCCGCTGGATCCATTGAAAGAGGCAAAGTATTATGTAACGTTTCAACCAGGAAGACACGGATCCAAATGCGGAGTACTGATGTTTTTATTTCTTGAATGAATACGGAGTACTCGCACAGGTGAATAACTCCGTGTGGTGTGTGCAGTGTGTGAGTGCGGTTGTCGTGGTCAGGACGGTCCGAGTTCACGCCGGGTAGACAGATGGCTGGAGGTACAAAAGGGCTAGGCTGGAGACGAGGTCTGGAACGAGAGTAGAGGTCAAAACACAGGAGAGCAATCAGGAGATAACGCTTGGTAGATGGCATGCCAACAATACTTTGCAACCCGGAAGATAGAGGAGGAAGCTTAAATAGCGTGAAAGGGGAGGGGCGATGAGCGGCAGGTGAAACGCATCTCACGGCGATCATGTGCTGTTCCTGACAATGCTGATATTGATTTGCATACTGCAGCTTTGGGTGTGCAATTAATTCAATTTAACTTGCAAAACAGAATCACATACTACATGTTTTATCATTTTTTTCTCATCATGTGCACCACATAAAATAAAACCATTAAAAATACAGAATGACATTCTCATATTTTCAACATATAACAATATGGCACTATGCAAGCTCTTTTATCATTCTCATTGGAGAACTACTTATCAAAGGATCTGAAATATGTAAGCTGATGTAATGAATTGACCAGGCAGTCAATTTACATAAATCACACACACAGAGAATGACCAGTAGATCACTAGCATTAGCAGTGGTAACGTTCTCTTGGGGTGCTCGTGACGGTCCAAGGTCGTAACGGGAGAGCAGAATCCAGGAGGTACAGAAGGGCTAGGGAGGAGACGAGGTCTATGGAGCGAGCAAGGGTCAGAACACGAGGAATCAAACAGGAGATAGAAACGCTTGGTATGTGGCATGAGTCAACAATACTTCGCGACTGAGACGTGCTGGGGAAGTATAAGTGTGACTGTATAAGTGTGACTGAAAGGGGGCGTGGTAATGAGAGGCAGGTGAGGCTGGTTAGGGAAGATCAGGTGGCATTCCTTATACTTACACTCTCAGAGTTATTTTAAAGGAGAACTTGACGTACTTACACTCTCAGAGTTATTTTAAAGGAGAGCCTGTTTAACACTTTATTTTGACACTGTTTTTTTGGGAGTTGGGAGTAAAACCACAGAGATGAGACTCTGTTCAGAGTTGGATTAACTCGGGCAATAGTCAGATTGACTCTCTACTCTCAAATATTTCATCAACACCTAATATTTAACTCTGCTGATTTTGCTGTGTATAGATTCCTTTGCCTGCCCGTGTTCTGACCTCTGTTTCCCTTGTAGACCTCTCACACAGCATAACCCTTCTGTACCTTTCTGTACCTGCCTTCCTGTTGTTACCCTGGACCGACCAGACTTCACGCCATACACTTTTGTGTGCAACGCCTCTGTGCATAACTCTCACTGCTTGCCGTGGAATATTGTTGTATTTTCAATAAAAGCACTGTAAAAAATTTCTGTTAATTTACAGCAGAATTCCAACAGTATTAACTGTTAATTTTTTAAAACAACACTCTACTGTTAATACAAACAGAAAGTTGGTAATTTAATGTTCTTTTAACAGGACTATACTGTTTTTCTAAAATACAGCACTTTACCGCTACTAATTCAACCAAACCATCTAAATTACAGTATGATGATGTATTTTTTGCATTGTGGGAAATTGCATTGTTTAAACCAAGCTACACATGGGAACGTGGATCTGTGTCTCTCTGCATCCATCCCCATCTAGGCAAGTAATTTGGTGAGTAGCAGTTTTATTATATTCGGAAATTGGTGCAAAGTATATTAGCAAAGTTTTCAGTTTGTTTTTATCAGCCTACTGAATATGTGAGTGTGTTGAAGAATGATTCAGTAGCTAGCTAAATTTTCACAGATGATTCCTACATGTGTGGGCACACATATTTTATTAGTGAATTTGTGAAGCGTAATGATGCTTATTGATGTAAATACACCGCACAACATAACATTAGACTTCTTTTCCTGCTTATTGGTGTGACGCTGGGGTGAGGCGACAGACGAGACAGAAACCCTTTCCGTTGCTTCCAACGTCACGTTTATTTTGGACACACACAGAGCGCAGACCGCGCACTTATAACATGGATAACGTGTAGACACACGTAGACTCAGACAACGACGAGCACAGGACACTGCGCGAACGCACATTAAATAGACAAACCACATAAACCCCGCGTGATGACGAGACGAGCCACAGGTGAGACGAAACGGAGATACACAGACGCAGACGCACCCACGGAGATACACAGACGCAGACGAGCAGACGCAGACGACGTAAACACACGCCCAAAGGGAGGGGTCTGGGACCTCAACGTGACAATTGGGTGGATTATTGGGTGGAATTCCAGATTTAAAATTTTAGTTCAGAAATTGAGTGCTGAAGATGATTTCCTTTACTGTAACTCAGTATTTTTTGTCATGATTCAGGTGGAACAGCAGGACGCTGTATTCAGCGCTGGATGGTCAGCCTTGAGGGCCATGTAATATGTGAAGGTTTCTTATCTTTTTAATGGTATGCTATTGTGAACAAAACATTTTCTTTTTGTTGTGTTGTTAATGTAAGTGAGTTACACAACTTGAGTTTTACACTGTCTGAAGAGACACCATTATTTTTCAGGCGCTTCACTGGTATAAACCCTGAGTGAGTATTTAGTATTCTGGTGTCTAGAAATGATACTACTGACTGTATTTATGTTTCATGAATCTGATATTGAGTATGTCACGTAGGGCTACAGCCCCTTCTCTTAGGTGTCACTCCGGTTCCCTGTTCCTCGTGTCTGTGTTGTTCCTTGCCCGGTTATCCCGGCCAGCTTGTCTGTTACCCTGGTTTCCGTCTGTCTGCCACGCCCGTGTTATCAATGTGATCAGCTGTGTCTTGTTAGTTCCATGTTCTTATAGTCCCTGTGTTTCCCCAGTCTGGTATCGGTGGTTTTGTGTCTTTGATCCGTTTAGGTTTCCAGTGCTCTTTGTATCGTGTTCATTCTTGCTCTTGTGAGGTTTTGTATTCTCTTGATCGTGAGTCTGCTCTGTTTGTTCCTGCCATTCTGGTTCCCTGCCTGTTTTGTTTATCATGCCTGTCTACCTATCCTGTTTGGACTGCCTACCCGATATGACCCATGCCTGCCCTTACGACCACGACTTCGGAATTCCATTTAATAAATCTCGCTCTCCTCAGCATTTGTGTCCGTCTCCCCGCTCCGCAGCGCACGCTTCATTACAGAACCACCAATCCTACCAGGACACAGCGAGGGAGTGAGACTCTGGTGAGTTCAGTCGCTGTAACGAGTTGTTGGCTACCCCTATGCAGTTTAACTCTCGTGTGTTACAGTGTGAATAAGCCAGAGACAGGAACTCCCCTGGCGCTGTGGGAACAAGGAAGTCTCGTCACACACAGAGGAAAGCGCAATCTCTTTCAAATGGAATTCGCAACGAGACTCCTATTGAGCGTTATGTGTCTGCCCGACTTGGTGAACACTACAGGGAGGAGCAACCTATAGTGCAAGTCGCCGGCAGACGGAATGAGTGCGCAGACGAGCGTTGGCTTAACCCTCGGTTGGCTCTCAATGCCTACTGCGAGCTCCCGACGCCTCAAGGGAGGCGGAGCCGTCGCAGAGAAAGCAACCGAGAGGCTTTTGTGTCTGTGTATTCTTCCAGGCTCAACCAGGATCCCGTGGATGAGGACCTCCCTCCACTGATTCCGCCAGCCACTCCCTGAAAGCTCCCAAAAAATTTTTTTGGGGGGAGTAGTAGCCACTCACCGCAAGAGTGGCCAGCTCCGCATCCCGAAGACGTCAATTTTGCAGCTCCGCATCCCGAGGACGTCAGTTTGGCAGCTCTGCCCCCCGAGGACATCAGCCCGGTGGCTCTGCCCCCTAAAGACGTGTCGTTGCTGCAGCGGCCTGTTGCCGCGACCCGGAAGGGGTCATCCACGCCTCCTGTTCCCGCAACCCAGAAGGGGTCATCCACGCCTCCTGTTCCCATGACCTGGAAGGGGTCATCCACGTCTCCTGTTCCCGCGACCTGGAAGGGGTCCACCACGCCGGCTCCTGTTCCCGCGACCCAGAGGGGGTCGTCGCCTGTTCCCGTTCCCTATCTGCCGGCCCCACCTGTTCCCACTGCCTGTCAGCTGGCCTGGCCTGTTTCCCCGGAGACTATGCTGCCCTCTAGTGGGCATGGACTTAATGAGCTGTCTAATCCACCCTGTTATCCTGTCTCGTTGCCCATGTTCCCCTTGCTCCCCAGTCCTGTCCCTGGTTTTATATTGGCTCCTGTCCCCGTAGTTGTGTCTGCCCGAGTCTGTGTACCTGTTCCTGTGTCAGTGTCCAGTGGTGTTCCTGTCCCCTTGTCTGTTCCCCAGATTGTGACCCGCTTCGTTCCTGTGTCTGTGTCCATCGTCCTGAGTATAGTTACCTTTGTGTTTGCCTCTGCCCCGTTCCCTGGCCCCACTCCCGTGTCTGTTCCCGGTCCGTTCCCGTCCAGCCCTGCTCCTGTGCCTTGCCCTGGCTCTGTCCGATCTCCTTGTGTCCTCTGTCATGCTCTTGGCCAGTCTCCGTGTCTCCTGTCTCTGCCCTGCCTCAGTCTCCATGCCCTGCTTTGCCCGGTCTTGTCCCTCCAGTCTGTCCTGTAGTGTCCTGTCCCTGGTCCGCAGTCCCTGTCTCTCGCCGTGTCCCATGGTTCCCTGTTCCTCGTGTCTGTGTTGTTCCTTGCCCGGTTATCCCGCCCAGCTTGTCTGTTACCCTGGTTTCCGTCTGTCTGCCACGCCCGTGTTGTCAGTGTGATCAGCTGTGTCTTTTTTAGTTCCATGTTCTTATAGTCCCTGTGTTTCCCCAGTCTGGTATCACTGGTTTTGTGTCTGATTCGTTTAAGTTTCCAGTGCTCTTTGTTTCGTGTTCATTCGTGCCCTTTTGATTTTTGTATTCTGTGATTTTTTGTATTCTGTTGTTTGGTGAGTCTGCTCTGTTTGTTCCTGCCATTCTGGTTCCCTGCCTATTTTGTTTATCATGCCTGTCTACCTATCCCGTTCAGACTGCCTACCCGATATGACCCATGCCTGCCCTTATGACCATGACTTCAGAATTCCATTTAATAAATCTCGCTCTCCTCAGCATTTGTGTCCGTCTCCTTGCTCCGCAGCGCATGCTGCGTTACAGAGTAGTTCATAGATCTTTATAGTTTTAATGAATAAAGGCCAGTGTTCAATTTTAGGACAGTACTGGCTCACACTCCTCTACTGTACATAATATTCTGTGATCAAACATTTCCTTTTCCCCTGCAATCAAACATTTCCTTTTCCTGCACCACATAGAGACTCACAGTGTACTGTGATGTTGACAGGATTACTGCTCCCTCCAGATTCAGACTGACACCAGTACACTCCAGTGTGGGATGTAGCAAGGAAGTTGATTGTGCATGTAGATCCTGTCATTGGTCCCCAGAATGATGAACAGTCTGACACACTCCCACTCTCACTGTGTGTGTATCGTCTCACTCTCCATCCAGTAGAGTCACCGTGTCCCTCACAGCTCAGTGTGAGAGATTCATCATCAAAGTGTTGAGTTCTGTTGGGTCTGATGGTCAGAGAGGCTGGAGGAGACTCACCTATCAAACAGAAAATACAATTAAGATATTTTACTATGACAGTCTAATCATTACATGTTTTATGATCTAATCAAGTAATGAACACATTCAACATAGAAATGTCCAGTTGTACAGCTCCTCTGAGTAATGAATATGCAAATGTAGAAACCAGTTTTACACCTATTAGCATACTTAAAATTGTAAACTACTAGTTCTTCAGAAACTACTGTGAATTTTTCTGTAAACTGAAAAAAATATTCGATTAAATTGAGGATTCTTATGTAAGGCTACAGAATGTGAATTTGTCAATTGTCAATTTTCACCTCAATATAAATTTGTCCTCTGCATTTTTCAATGCAGTTAACACCAGAGGTGTCAAGTAACAAAGTACAAATACAAATAGTAGAAATTTTGGATATTTATACTTTACTGGAGTAATTATTTTTCAGCTGACTTTTTACTTCTACTCCTTACATTTTTACACCATTATCTGTACTTTCTACTCCTTACAATTTAAAATTAGCCTCGTTACTGCTATTTCATTTCGACTTGTTTTCATTCTGGCGTGTCACCGTTTAAAAAAACCCTATCCTGACTAATCGCACCATCCGGATAGAGTGAATTTGATTGTGGTTGGATGAGAAGTATAAACATATAATATTCTGACACCTTATTGGTTTGTACATGATCCATCGCACCTGCACACGTCACGTCACACTCCAGCGAGGACGTAGCAGACATATGTAGCTTAGTATAAAGATGTCCGTGGCAGAGACTCAAGAGAGTTTGAGCAAGTGTCACAACTAAGAACCAGCGAGGAGGTTGGTAGCCAGGGAGACCAACCAACCCTTGTACTAAAGTACATTCATTTTCAACATTAACATTTTAATGTAACATTTAAAAAACTGCTTCTAAACTGGTTCTTCAGGAAAGTTGGCCACTGACAGTAAATGTTAGCCAGTTATCAAAGCTACTTACTTTTGTAAATGATGAACAGGAGTAGCCGGTGGAAGAGCGGCGTCATCAGCTATAGCTCACAAAACCATTGAGCGTCCATTAACTGGTTAGCTCGTGCTACCTTTTTAAATTTGCCATGAAGATTCCAACAATTAATTAAATAATAAATAATGTAATAATGTGCCATATTTTTGTCAATTGTGATTTTTACACCCCAATCGAAATTTGTCCTCCGCTTTTAACCCATCTGTGCAGTCAGAACCCACACACACACACTAGTTGTTACTAGGGGGCTGTGGATCACACGTGCCCAGAGCGGTGGGCAGCCCTAGCCCTGGCACCCGGGGAGCAGTTGGGGTTAGGTGCCTTGCTCAAGGGCACCTCAGTCATGGCCTGTCTGGGAATCGAACCCACGACCCTACGGTCACAAGACCAGTTCCCTACCACCAGGCCATGACTGCCCACATGAAAAAAAAAACATGTTAAAAAAGGCAAACACAAAGGTAACTATACTCAGAAAGATGGACACAGGAACGAAGCGGGTCACAATCTCGCGCACAATAGTGTTTATAATTGGTTGATACTGGTGATACTGCGGCAACGCACTGTGGTTCTGTCTGAAGCACGAGTTAATAAAGTATAGTATAATAGTATTAACTGCCTTCCATCGTGGTGTTTCCCTGCTACAATATGAAACTCGGTGGTGTGGTGAAAGGCAGTTATTGAATGGACATAACTTTTTGTGTCGCGATCATATGTCAACGTTAAACAGTCATGGAATCTGAGCTATCAAATTGCTAATCAGGTGTAGATGTAAAAAAAAAAAAACACACTGTATATGCGTAGACATCTGCAGCACGATGATAATAAGATCAATGTAAGATCAATCCAAAAGAAACAAGATGTTACGACCTTTTCGAGATGTATTGGAGATGTAAGTGTGCTAGCTGTCAACTTGCAGATCGGGTGAAGATGTAAAGAAGGCATATATGCATAGACATCTGCAACACGATGATAATAAGACCAATGTAAGATCAGTCCAAATGGACCAGACGCATTTAAGATGTTACGACCTTTTCCAGACGTATTGGAGACGTATATGTGTGTGACCCCCTACTAAGAATACCAGGTTAAACGAGTGGATACACCTTTCTGGTGCTTACCTAGTAGGGAGGGTGGAGCTTTGAGACGCGCTGTGTGGGTAGGCACGACTTTTAAAATGTTGCGGGATTTGCCTCCAACTATCGTTTGGTTTATGGTCCGAGAGATACGCCGGTAGTAAGCGAAGAGCTCTTACTAAGTTCCACACTTTATTTAATAACTCTGGGCACACGGAGAAGTGAATCGTTGTGTCAGCCAGATCCGATCCAGGTATGTGCTGTTTGTTTTTATAAAGTATTCGCTGGCAGAATGGGTGTATGTATATTAGTGCAGTATTTCCTTGCTGTCTAATTTATAGGAGTGTACATATTTGTGGTTTTAGTGTGCAGCGGTTCGGACGGTAGTTCCAGTGAGGCTCTGAGTGTGTTACGTAAAGTGAACCGGGTACGTGGCATTGAACTTGGTATGCATCAGTGAGGCCCGAGTTATCTGTCGCAGTGAGCAGCAGCACTTATCGTTTGGGGCAGAGGCTACGTTAATGCCCAGAGGGCAGAACTCCTATGACGGATGCACTAAATCTCTAGTTGCGGGTATGTACGTGCCTATAATTAACTGGAGGTTTTCGAGTTGGAAGCCGCAAGGTGTTAATATCATGTTTTTTCTTACAGGCATGGTTTTCCCTACCAGTTAAAGTATTCGCTGTTCTTTCCTTCCCATTTAAAATCTTACAAACCAGTTTTATTTCTCTTGTCTTATTTGAGTGTCAATTTAGCGTGCATATTTATTGTTTTAAGATAATTCATTTTAGTGCTCAACCCATGGGGAAGTGTGCTTTGTCTATGACATTGCATAGAGAAGTGAGTGACCAGCTTTGGGGCCCTTCATTGTGATGGTATGGTTCACGTGTGTTTTATTTGAGATTGTAGTGTTCACTTATTTGATTTATTTTTTTTGTGTGTGTTATTTACTTTTGTTGGGCCCTTTTAAGTTTGGGTACCTCACGGAGTATGCTTCGTGGTGAGACTATCTAATTACACCCAATCAAGCAGATAATTAATATCTGGGGTTGTGGTGATATTATGTCCTGATAAATATTCACTGTGAAATGTTTTTATATGATTGGACTCTGTAATAAAACCTTTTGAAAGTCATTATCTCCATTCACCTCTGGTAGTCATATATCAGGCCTGGGTGGGAATTGGTGGGATTGGCTAGAGGTTGGCCGCGGCAGGAGGGTGATCTGGGCTAACGGTGACTAATTTCTAGCTTATCCTACGTAAGTGAAGGAAGGTGTATGTGGCCCAGCTGGTAGCGGGGCTTACATGTGCTCTCAGGGTATAGCCATTATGGCTTTTAGAAGAATGGGGTTTTTGGGGAGGTGGGCTAGTGCACTATAGACCCCTGTGGTGCCACCTAAGCGTTTGTCCTTAATGGCTTTTTTTCCCTTACATTACTTTTACTTTTATACTTTAAGTAGTTTTGAAAAAAGTACTTTTAACACTTTTACAGTGAGTCCAAGAAGTATTTGATCCCTTGCTGATTTTCTTCGTTGGCCCACTAATAAAGACATGATTATTCTATACTTTTAATGGTAGATGTATTCTTACATGGAGAGACAGAATATCAAGACAAAAATCCAGAATATAATTTTAAAGAATATATTTTAATTAATTTGTATTTCAATGAGGAAAATAAGTATTTGATCCCTCTTGCCAAACACACTCAATACTTAGTGGCAAAGCCTTTGTTTGCAAGCACAGCGGTGAGACGTTTGTTGTAGTTAACCACAAGTTTAGCACACACACCAGGGGGAATTTTGGCCCACTCTTCTTTGCAGATCCTCTCTAAATCATGAAGGTTGGTGGGCTGTCGCTTGGCAACTCTGACCTTCAGCTCCCTCCATAGATTTTCGATCGGATTGAGGTCTGGCGACTGGCTGGGCCACTCCATGACCTTAATGTGATGTTTCTTCAGCCAATCCTTTGTTGCCTTTGCTGTATGTTTAGGGTCGTTATCATGTTGAAAGACCCAACCACGGCCCATTTTCAGATCCCTGGCAGAGGAGAGGAGGTTGTCCCTCAGGATTGTGCGGTACATGGCTCCATCCATCTTCCCAGTAATGCGGTGTAGTAGCCCTGTACCCTTGGCAGAGAAACACCCCCAAAACATTATGCTTCCACCTCCATGCTTGACGGTGGGCACAGTGTTCTTGGGGTCATAGGCAGCATTTTTCTTCCTCCACACATGGCGGGTGGAGTTGAGGCCAAAAAGTTCAATTTTGGTCTCGTCTGACCACAAAACCTTCTCCCAATAACTTGGTTCATCTTTCAAATGATCATTGGCATAGTTGAGGCGCGCCTCCACATGTGTTCTCTTCAGCAGGGGTACCTTTCGGGCACTGCAGGATGTGAATCCATTGTTGCGCAAAGTGTTGCCAATTGTTTCATTGCAAACTGTGGTCCCAGCTGCCTTCAGGTCATTTGCTAACTCCTGCCGAGTGGTTGCACGATTTCTGACCGTTCTCAGCATCATTGCCACCCCACGAGGCGAAATCTTCTTTGGAGCACCGGGCCGAGGTCTGTTGATTGTCATGTTATACTCTTTAAACTTTCTGATAATTGCACCAATAGTTGTTACTTTCACATCCAACACCTTACTAATCTTTTTGTAGCCCATTCCAGCTTTGTGAAGGTCAACAATTCTGACTCTGAGGTCCTGTGACAGCTCTTAGGTTTTACCCATGTTGGAGACTTGAAATCTGTGTGATCTGTCTGATTCTGTGGACAGGTGTTTTTCACACAAGTGATTAGTGAGAACAGGTGGCTTCAGGTCAGGTAACAAGTTGATTGGGAGTGTCTAACTGGTCTGTAAAAGCCAGAACTTCTAATGAATACTAAGGGATCAAATACTTATTTCACTCCATGAAATACAAATCAATTAATATATATTCCTTAGATTTATTTTCTGGATTTTCTTTTTAATATTCTGTCTCTCCATGTAAAAATACATCTACCATTAAAAGTACAGAATGATCATGTCTTATGGGCCATGTCTTATGGGAAGAAAATCAGCAAGGGATCAAATACTTCTTGGACTCACTGTACTTGAGTAAAAAGCTTGAGTTGATACTTCCACTTTAACAGAAGTACTTTTAAATCCTAGTATCTGTACTTCTACCTGAGTAATGAATGTGAATACTTCTGACACCTTTGGTTAACACACACACACACTAGTGATCAGTGTTGCCATAGTTACTTTGAAACAGTAATCCGACTACTGACTACTTCTTTTAAAAGTAACTCAGTTAATTTACTGACTACTTGCTTTTAAAAGTAACTAAGTTAGATTACTTTTAGTTACTTTCAGCAGAGGCTGATCCCCCGCCCCTATAACATGAAAATGACTACCAGTTCTGCCAATACTCACTTTATTGACATGTATTTTAACTGGAACATCAAAAATGACACTGGCATTTGTAAACTTTTTCTTGAAATAGGCTTACATGTTTTTTAAATAAATAAATAAGACAGTCTTTCTGTTCAACTGCGCCCACTTACAGGGTTGCCAACTCTCACGCATTGAGACACACGCATTTGACTGTCTTCACACGCTTACACGCCACACTTCCGATATCTCACGCCGAAAAAAAATCTAGTTTATTTACCTCTGATCCACATCTATGATTCAATGAGTTACTAGTTCGATCTGGCGCCAACCACCGGCGATCGATCGATCGCGATATAATACTGAATTTAGTCCATTTTACACCCCGCCCGGTAACAATTTACGTTCGCCGCCAAGCCCCTGTTTTTTTTTTCAGGTTTGACGTTGTGTTTTTGAAAGTAGACAGCACTCTGTCGCCAGGACAGAGTGTACAACGGACCTTAATGTTGTCTTCCTTAGCCGAAATAAAATCAAAATAATGCCTGTATTTCCAGCTGCTAAAGGCGAACCTCTCCTTCCATCTGACTTTGGCGCTGCAGAGCAGAGATGACGTAACCGCGTAAGAAACGTGTAGCCAAAAAATAAGAATGAATAAATATAACCTACGTTCCCCCGAAATGCAGAAATAGTAACGCACGATGTTTTAGATAAGTAACTTTAATCTGACTACTAGTTTTTAAATAGTAGTTGCGTTAGACTACTCGTTACTGAAAAAAGTAGTCCGACTACAGTAACGCGTTACTAAGTAACGCGTTATCGGCATCACTGCTAGTGATTACTAGGGGGCTGTGGTGCACACGTGCCCAGAGCGGTGGGCAGCTCTAGCCCGGCAAGCAGATGGGGTTAGGTGCCTTGCTCAAGAGCACCTCAATCATGGCCTCAGGCCTGGGAATTGAACCCATAACCCTCCTGTCACAAGACCATTTCCCTAACCACCAGACCATGACTGCCCATCTTGCTGATGTTTTGCAGTGTCAGCAAGCAGCCACCAGAGGGAGAGAGGGAGCAAATAAATAGTCAGTACTTATTAGTATGATTCCCCTCAGGTGGCTCCACCTTCTATAATCTTCACAAAACACCTGGGCTTCTTCCAAAATGCCGTTCTTCCCTCCTATTCAGTGGGCCAAAGCAGTATGAGATGAAGGGTAGTGTGTCTGAATACACAGTAGGCTTTAAACAGTAAGAGAAAAGTACCCGGGTGCCATTTTGAAGTATGCGATTGCGGCACACTGTCCAATTCCATAATTCAACAGGAGCAGCGGAGGCATTCAGAGCAGAGAAAAAAATGGCGGAAGGTAGTGAGTCGGTTGTTTACAAATATAATTTAAATACTGAAATTAAATTCAATACCTTTTTAATACTTTTTAATATCCTTTTAAAAAATGTTTTAGACTTCATCACTACTTTAAGTTGTAATCAGCAACAGAACTTTAACTTACAAAATAACTTATTGTAATTTAACCTTGTCACGACCAGACAGAATAGCAGACACTCGCAGATGTTGGACAGGATTTATTTAAACAGAGGCTTACCAACAACAGGGTCGAGAAACAATCCAGAACAAAAATTATATATAGGATCGGAACACCGGAGCACCAAACTAAAGACGTAATATACAAGGATCCAGAATAAACAGAGACGGGCAAACGTAACGCAGAGTCGCATGCGTCACAACAAATACTCAGCAATGAATTACTACTCGTTCCCAGAATATATAGCGAGTGGAACAGGTGATTTCCATCAGTAAGATGGTGAGTCTGAATGCCGGGGGGTCACATGAGCCCCCGCGGTATTCTGGGTAAGGAAGTTCAGTTCGTCCAATGTGGCAGGCACGGATATAACAGGACAGGTAGGTATCACGGGCCTGACAAATCTTTAAAACTAAATCAAACAACAGAACAGATACAGTATGAACAAACAAGGTGCAAAGGATAAATTGAGCCAGTACTAGACATTCTAAAATATAACTTTGGTCACAACAAGAAACAGCTATTCATCACCTAGGACAACTTGGTTAAATTGGTGATTAATAAATGACAATAAACACAGTGCTCATGACATGTGGCTCAATGTGTTCTAATGACTCTTCAGTTTGCATCAACTCTGAGTTTTTCTTTATGTCTAGTTCAGTATACATTATCTCATTAATGCTGTGACGGTGCTTATGTGAAGTTTATGTAGAAATGGAGCATCTGTAGCTGCATTCATGTTATGTTCGTTTATGTATAAATGGAGCATCTGTAGCCATGTTATGTATAAATGTCACGGCACAGCACGGGGACAGAGCGGTCGCTCCTGTTGCTAGGAGGTGAGTGGCAGTTGGCAGCCGACCTCAGCTGAAATTCCCAGCAGAGATTACTATAAAATCCTTGCGCCCAGACATCGTGCTCTGGTCAGCACCTGCCAAAGCCGTCATCATGGTAGAGCTGACAGTCCCATGGGAGGAGCACATATAGTCCACGTACGAATGGAAGAAGGACAAGTACATAGAGCTGGCAGCAATGTGCTCACAAGCTGGGTGGAGACCATTCATCTTCCCAGAGGAGGTCGGATGCAGGGGCTTCACCGGGACATCCACACAGAGGCTACTGAAAACTCTGGGTGTCACAGGCCCTAACAGGAGGTGAGCTATTTGCGACCTTGCAGAGGAGGCGGAGGAAGGGAGCTTCTGGCTACGGCTCAGAAGGAAGCATGGCACATGGGGGAAAGAAGGCTCTTGAGGGAGACGTTCTGGTATGCGGTCAGTACTTGTGCTTGACTCAGGGTGATGGACGTCTCTGCCATGCACAGTCCCCTGCAACTCATTCTACACAATAACAATAGGGTCAGAGATTGGGTGAATATGGATCCTTCAGCAGGCTGCAGGGAGCGACAGGGAGCTGTCCCTGTCGCTGCTCAACCACCCAGAGATGTTCTGGGGGATAATGGAGCGAAACATCAGTGAAGGGTGCCCCCCCCCCCAGCTGACGACCCTTCAGCCCACACAATGGCACCGTCGGAGATGCGTCAGGCAGCAATGCCAAGCAGGTGTGACCACCTGTGCTTACATCTAGTTGCATGTGTTTGTGTTTATTTCACAATAAACGAGCACCTTTGGAGCGTCAACACCATTGTCTGTGTCCAAACTCCCTGCATCGCGGCTACCCCGAAGCAATCACTCACTCCGGTTACAAAGCGGTACATCATCTTCTCAAGACGTTGACTTGATCAGTTGGGCCAATAATGATCCTATAGTGCCAATTCCGATTTTAATTGTCTCTAGACGCTTTACATGTGACCGCGTCATGTTATTTTTTTAATAGTTGCGGGGAGGAAAATAAATACAGTTATGCATACTTTTGTTGTTTAGGCAAAGCTAAAATATCAACGAAAATTCAATACCCACAAAATCTCGATTAAGGATTTTAAATACTTTTTAAAGGCCTTAATTTTCCAATTTTGATTTATAAACTTTTAATACTTTTGAAAACCCTGTGGAGACCCTGTACAACCACAAAATAAAAATAAAAACCATGATGGTGATGATATCTGTCGATTAGCCCCTCCTCCACCTGTCAGTCATGTATGTTTTGATTGTGTAGCCTTGTTGTAACGTTGTTCTCGCTGCGGAACTAGGAGGCGGACACAAACACTGAGCAAAGCTAGATTTATTAAAGGGAATTCCAAAATCATGGTCAACCATGCAGGCATGGGTCATATCAAGAGAGCAACCAGAACAAGACACAGGCATGACTAATACAGAACAGTATGAAACGAGGCAGGGTAACACAGAACAGACTAAAGCAATGGAGAATGCAAATACCAGATGGCAGCGAAGACAGAACACAGATCCACAAAGAACACCAATCCACAAAATAACCGACAAAGGGCTACGGAGACACAGGGATATAAATACACGGAACTAAACTAGACACAGGTGAAGACAATGACAACACGGGCGTGGCAGACGAGGGGAAACCATGGAGACAGACATGCAGGGAACAACACTGACACGAGGAGCAGGAACCCGAAGTGACAGCTAGAGAAGGGGGCGTAGCCCTATGTAGTTTTGCTAGTTGTTCACATGCAGTGTATTAGTTAATTCATTGCAAACCCTAGTGCAATTAGAGGGCATTATGATGGCCTCCTTCATGGAGACAGAGGTTATCCCTGCTTGCCCTATACATCATGACTCCCTATTCAGATCCTGCATCTGCATCATAGTCCCGCTACAATTAGGTCCACAGCAAAACTAGGGCAAGAATTGAAATGATCCTAGAAATTCTTGAGGCCAGGTTCGTGTAACACAGCTAGAGCTGCGGAGTGAGGAGGCGGACACAAATGCTGAGAAGAGCAAGATTTAATAAGGAGAATTCCATAATCGTGGTCGTAAGGACAGGCATGGGTCATATCGGGAGGGCAATCATACCACGACAGAGAAATGGGCATACTGACACAAGAACAAAACGAGGCAGGGAAACACTGAACAGGCAGGAACAAATACTAGACTGAACGTACTCACAACGATGACAAAACAGAGACAGCGAAATCCACAAGGGCATGAATGAGCAATAGAACAAAACAACTGACAACAGGCTAGAGAAACACAGGGATATAAATACACGGAACTAAACTAGACACAGCTGAAGACACTGACAACAGGCTAGAGAAACACAGGGATATAAATACACAGAACTAAACTAGACACAGGTGAAGACACTGACGACACGGGCGTGGCAGATGGGGATGAAAACAGGAACAGACAACAAGGCAGGATCAACGAGCACTTGTTATGATTTGTGCTTGCTTGTTTTGTCGTTATGTCTATTTGTGTTGGGTATGTTTCTTGTTCGGACTCCCTTTCGGATTTGACCAATGCCTTTTTGAACGACTCAGATTTAGGAATAGCCTTTATTAAATCTCGCTCTTCTAGGCATTTGTGTCCGCACTATCGCTCCGCGATGCGCACAGCGTTACAATATCTGAAACACGTCAACTTTAAACACTTTTGCTTTCTGTGCTTTTTGCTTTAAAGACCAACTTTATTTGGTTTGTAGGTCAAATTCTTTTATGTTCATTCTTTTAGTTTATTTTAAATCTTTGCTGCCTAATTGCCATGCTGACATAATTATGCTGTAACCATAATTATGCTTGCAAATATAAATACATCTTGCTTTGGTATTAGTAAAGCTAAATTGAGGTTATTGCTTATTGTAAATCTATTAGTCCTCAACAATGTCTTGATGCTGATTTTAAATCCATGACCAAATGAGATAAATGTCGCGAAAATATAAATCAATATCGAAAAATATCAAATGGTGCTTTTAATGAATAGCGGCCTTCAACTGTGGTAGTATGACGTCATATGCCATATCATATGACGTAGGTAAAATGGCGGATGTAGTATGTCTGAGGTTAAGAAACCTGCCCAGTCACCTACTGAAAGAACACACTGCTTTAATGGTTGAGCAGAACTTACTGCATTGAATCTATTGCCTACTGCTTAAGTACGTTTACGGCATTTAGCAGACATTCCTATCCAGGGCGACTTACAAAGTGCTTTGCATCTGATCACAGAATTCATCCTAGATAATAGTACAGATATGCCAGAGTTCAAGATACTACTAAACTACCTAGTGTTTTGATTAAAACAAGCCCATTTAAACAGTAGTTAAACTTTTACCAAGAAGCACAAATAACCATAGACAGACATACAATATAAGAACAACAAGTACTATCTGCTGAGTTAGTGCTCTTTTAAGAACTCAACAGTCTACGCTTGAAGACAGCAATAGAATCTGCAGTCCAAGCTGCTAATGGAAGATTGTCCCACCATCTTGGAGTCAGGACAAAGAATAGTCTGGAGCTTTGTGAGACTTTAAGCGTGGAGTTTCAAGTCGAGCCAAGCTTGAGATTCTGAGTGCTCACTGTACGGATCGGCTTTTGACCATGGACATCATGTAAAGGCTAGTCCATTTTTGGCTTTGTAAGCAAGTATCAAGGTTTTATATCTGCCGCTACTGGCAGCCAGTGAAGAGAGCATAGCAGAGGAATCGCATGTGAGAAATTGGAGAGATTGAAGACCAGTTGTGCTGCAGCATTCTGAATTAGTTGTAGAGGGGTTTTTTTGTCCCACCTCCACCCCTCTATCTTTGGAGGACAACTTTGTATTTATGTAAGGATCAAATTACAACAATTTAGTGTAATTCAGTGTAATAGTGATGAAAATAATTGGGGTTGGGTAGACCATACAGGAGAGGAGAGAAAAGAGGGAGAGAGAAAGTAAAAAGGGAAAAGACAGAAGAAGACAGAACAGCACAATATACCACTGCAATGGTTCTCCAACTGCTGCTCCTGAAAGAAGAGCAGAAAGTGTACCTAAGACATGCAGCACTTGAGAAAAACTACACATATGACTGTGATGTGTGTATGTTTATGTAAGTGCAACAGATGATAAATTCACGGAATGCAATTAATAGCGAGGATAGAAAGCTGTGTCAACATCCCCCCAGAGGCCAGAGAAAGTCCAGGGACCCCCCCCCCCCCCCCCCCCGTGGCCCCACCAGGAGCAGTGGAGTCCCAGGGCTGCACTTCCCAGTGACCCCCGCAGCTGGAAGAGGAAGACCCCAGACAGCACCCTCCCAACCATGGAGTGCAGGCCCAGGGGATCCAGAGGAAACAGAGCCGCCCCCCAGGATGGCCTCCCCACAATCATGGGCCAGCAACAAGGCCCCAGCACCCCATGCGCCCGAGAGCCACTCATCACCTGCCAGTCTGGGTGTCAGAATGTGGGAAGGAAAGAATTAGCTGGGTGTCATCTGCATAGCAATGACAAGAGAAATCATGGGACAAAATAATGTCACCAAGGGAAGAGTATATAAAGAGAACAGAAGAGGGGCTAGGGTTGAGCCTTGGGGGACTCCAGTGGAGAGTTTACATGGATTGGATGTGGATCCTCTCCATGTTACCTGATAGGAACGGTCTTCTAGGTATGACTGGAACCATTTCCAAGCAGAGACAGTCACACCAAGGCTAGAAAGAACAGAGAGGAGGATGTTGTGGTTGACCGTATCAAAGGCTGCAGAAAGATCCAGCATGGAGCTTCTCAGTCACTGCTCGGGCCGTTTCTGTTGTGTGTGCACGTTTGAAGCCAAACTGATTAGGATCATGGAGTTGGTTCTGGGTGAGGCAGAGAGATAATTGGTCATAGACTGCTCGTTCCAGTTTTTGATAGAAAAGTAAGAAGTGATACCGGTCTGTAGTTGTTTATGTCAGAGTTGTCAAGTGTTGCCTTTTTCAAGATTGGTACCACCCTTGCCGTCTTGAGGGGGTGAGGGAGGGTTAAGGAGAGAAGAAAATATACAGATTAAGTTCCGCAGGTTGGATGCAGATGATTCAAATTTCTTTCTGTAGTAGTTCTTTGCTGATGTGACTTCCAATGAGAACTTGAAATGAGAGATTGATATGACCCGAGGTCTGAATCTAGGCGACTTCTCTTCCATCACCTCTCCGCAGTTCTTAGATCTCTCCTGTGGCTGCGTAGCACTTCAGTTAGCCAGGGGGTGGAGGAGACAGATCTCTTAAGCCTGGGGGAGGGAGGACACAGAATATTGATGGATGAAGAGAGCATAGAGAGGAAAGTATGAGTAATTGTGTCCAGGGAGAGAGAAGACTGACAGTTCTGGTGAGGAAGGGAGGACAAAATAGTGGCAGCATGGGTTGAGAGATCGATGGAGTGTAAATTTGGGTGAAAGTAAGAAGAATATATGGAGGAGGTGTGAGTGGAAATGGCAGGGAGGGAGAAATAAAAGGATAGAAGGTGATGGTCTGAGAGGTGAAGTGGGGTGACTGATGTTCTAGTGGTTCGTGTAAAGACCAGGTCCAGAATGTTGCCTGCTCTATGAGTCAGAGCGGACAGGTTGATGGCGAGGTCAAATGACGACAGCAATGGAAGGATGCAAGATGAATGAAGTTTTTCGGAAGGAAGATTGAAGTCACCAAGGAGAAGGAGCGGGATTGTTTCAATAGTGAACTAACTGAGGAGCGTATCAAGTTCATCAATACATTTTTCAACAGAACCTGGAAGAGATAAATCACAATGATATGAAAATTAGTGGGGTAGGATACAGTGATAGCATGGAACTCAAAGAAAGAAATTCAAAGAGCTGGGAAGGATAGTTGGGTGACACGCCACTCTGGAGATAACAGTAGACCTGTGCCACCACCACTTCAAAGGCACTGTAGGGAATGAGAAGGCAGAGGACAGAGTAGTCGTAGTTGCAGAGTTCACCAGTGATCCAGGTTTCTGTCCGAGCCAGGAAGTGTAATGAGTAGAGGGATGCAAGAGTTGAGATGAAGTCAGCCTTCTGGACAACAGATTGGTAATTCCAGAGTCCTCCTGTCACTTTGATTAGTGTGTGTGATGACCGTTGTGGGTAAATTAGGTTATTGGTGTTGCGATGACTATGATGGTATCTATGAGCCCTGTGGGATACATACACAGGAATTGCCAGACACCTTATGGAATAGAACAAGCTTTATGGATACTAGTAGGGAAAGAGAATGGCAGAATAAGTTGACACTTAGCTGGGTTAGAGATTCAGTGTCTTTGGAGGAAAGTAGATTAAAGCAGATTAAAGTGTAGAATCACTGATGGAGGTCAGAAGCTACTGCATACTGCTACGGACACATGCGTCTGTAGCGGAGTTGTCCTAATTTATCTGTTTTAGTAAGTGCTATATCCGCCCCCTAATTCACACATTGGACCAGGGTGAAACTACACCTGTAGTGAGTAATTATAGCCAACAACAACTAACAAGCAACAAGGTTAGGATAAAAAGCCTGGAATTGACCAGAATCATAGGCAAAAGTATTTAATCTCAAATCCTACCTTAACCAATCACAGGATCTTCAAAGAGTAGATAACAAAGCACTCGACATTTCTCATTCAGCCACATTCTTTGTGAGGGTTTGGAGTACATTACATTTCCCCACTCACACTGGTAACTGGTATCAGGGGTTCCTGGTTCACCTCCCAGCCTTCAGTGATCTCCCCACTGGTTTTATTACTCCCTAATTGTCATGTATGGATCCTATCCTGTTGTCAGTCCTATCCATGCCTTCTGTTTAACCTCAGGCCCGTAGCCAGGGGGGATCGAAGGGTTCGTTCGACCCCCCCCCCCCCCCCCCCCCCACCACCAGCGATCGATCGCTTAAAGCTGGGAGTACACTGTGCGATTTTTGGCCCCATTTTCAGCCGATTTTTCACTCGTGCGACTATTTTTTCGATCGGGCCGAGTTTCGGCTCAATCGCATGTCGTGCATCGTATAGTTTACACAGGTAAATGAGGAGTGATTCACACCTCATGACCAACTCCCGATCAGAAATCGTAGCATCGCAAGAATATCAAACATGTTTGAAATTCAAATCGCTCCTCGTGAGAGTATCGCACTGTTGAAGCAGCTCCACGAGCCGACTCTCCCTGCGATTTAGTCGTACAGTTTGAGCTGGAGCTGAGTACACGATTTAAAATATCGTACAGTGTACGCCCAGCTTTAGGCGCAGCATAGAAGAAACATATAAGACATAATCCCCCCTCCCCAATCAAATCTCACTCCTAGTGATTTTGAAAAGTTGGCAACCTTTTATAATGAATAAAATAAGTCTAAATTAAAAGGTTTGAAGTGCACTCGTGTATTTAGGGGGCATTGGAGTAGAGAGCCAAATGAAGTCCACTTTTGGGGGAAAAAGATCCCCCCCCATCATAATGCTAGCTACGGGCCTGAACCTTGTCTAGATCAGTTACGCTGTCAGTCCAGTCCCTGTCTTCCATTGTTCCATACCTTATCTTGTCTGTCCCTCCTCCCTTGCTTTGTTCTCTGGTGTTTCTGGTTTATGTCTTAATTTGTTTGATACTTATACTCCCTGTGTTTCAGTCCATGGTTGTAAGTCAATTGTGTTAGATTCCTTGTATTTGTAATCCTTGTGGTTGTGGTTCCCATGTTAATATTCCTAGTCTGAAGTTATGTTTGGTTTGTAAGTTGTTCCTTTGTCTTCATGCTTCTTGTCTCTCCTGTGTTTCTAGCTCTTGTATTTATTGTAGTCTTTGTCTTTTGGTATCTGAGTTCTGTCTGTGTTTTGGTTTACTGTTATGTTATGTCTATTTGAATTAATTATGCCTTGCAGAACTCCTACCCTCCGGGTCGGTACAACTCGGCTAGAGGAGGCTACTGATGGTAGTCAAGTTGGTACCCCAGCTGATAAACCCGGCTGTCTTCAGCATTTGTGTCCTCTTAGCTCTGCAACGTTACACTAATGGTTCAGTGGGTTAAGTTGTGCTCTCCTGCTGCCTCTGTTCCTGGTTCTAGTCCAGGTGCTGTTATTTGCCCCAGTTCTATTTCCCCTCAGGTGTCTTTCTCTTTTCTCTTGCTTCATCGCATCAGTGTTTGGTTCCTTCTATGAGAGTTTCCTATTAGAGCAGGGGTACTCAACTAAATTTGTCCGCGGTCCAATTTCGGCAGATACCTATGACCTGAGGTACGGTGCGGCGGGGGTGGCGAACGTAAGTTATTGAGCGGGGGTGGCAAACGTAACACTCGTGACGGAGTGTTTTTCAATAGCCCTGAAATAAATGCTCCGGTTTTTTTTTTGTTGGTCCATATCCAGTTAATCAGGAATGAGATTGGGTCCGGACAGGACTGCGTTCAGGTCCAGATCCAGACCGCGGTCCGCCAGTTGAGTACCCCTGTACTAGAGTGTAAAACCCAGGTGCACAGACCACCAGGGTTCATAACCCCTGATCACCATGATGATTCTATTGCCCACTTAGGCCTCAGAGTGAATGAAATTAACACCACCCATTCAGAGAGGTTCATGTAAAAAAATCAACAGTACTTAGTATTCACCTCCCCTAAATATCTGCACTTACTGCTAGATTATCTGACAGATTATCTTCCATTATTATTTCAGACACCAACACATATTACGGTTGTAATTCCTCACCAGTAATCCATAGAGGCTGTAGGTTGCTGAACTGTGTCTGATTGGCTGGTTCTCCTCTCTCTGCTCTGCACACATAAACTCCTGTGTGATGAAGAGCAGCAGGACTGAGAGTGTAGGAGCCTCCAGTTCCTCTGCTGCTGTTTGGGAGGACCTCTACACTATCCCAGAGGAAAGAAAAATCAAAAAGGAGATCTCCTTAATATCTCTGCAGTTTCTCCTAGACAACACTGAGATTATATGGAAAGACAAATGAGATTTTTCCTTAAGTCTCCTGCTGCTCAAATGTGTCTCTTGAGATAAAGATCTTGGTAATCTTCTGTGTGTCTCATCTTGAGTTTTAGTAGAGATCTCAGTAAAGACTCCAGTAATCGCACATGTGTCTCTTCTTAAGTTTTAGTATAAATCTCAGTAAAGACTCCAGTAATCTCACATGTCTCTTCTTAAGTTTTAGTATAAATCTTAGTAAAGACTCCAGTAAGTCTCTTCTTAATTTTAGTAGAGATCTCAGTAAAGACTACAGAAATTAAGTATTATACATATGTCTCCTTCTGAATTTATTCACACATCACTGTAAAGTCTCACATTGTGCTCAGATTTACCAAACAATTGCATTAAATGAGTCTCAGTATGGACAAATACAGGAATTCACATTTTATTAGAATAAACTAGCAATTTTGCAGTATCCTTAATTTAATAAATCACACACTGGATCAAAAGGACTAGTTCACTGGAAAAACAATTATGCATAGAACGTTTGGATGGTAAAACAGCAAGCACTAATAAAAAACCCTAACGATACAAATACATGACAAGATTTACTGGACAAACTCTGCATTTGGTCAAGTGTCAGATTCAACTTGCCTATATAATTACCAGATACTTGCCTGTATAATTATCATATACCATAAATACCAATAATGCTATTGTTGTTTTGGGCTCCTGAGTTAGATTCCTTCTACAATATAAGATAAATTATATTTATAACACCCAGTTAGATTTTTTTTGCCCAACGCAAAGTTCATTGAACATTTGTCATTTTATCAGTGCATACTACAAATTCAGGCACGAAGCCAGAAGGCGGGCCAAATTATGTGAGAGAAGTAGCACTGAACTTCCACGTAACCGTAACAACCATCCTAGCATCGCGCATGCGCCAGGTTTGCGATCAACTTGTACTGGGAAATAATGAAAGAGATTGAAACAACTGACCGTGGATCAGCTGTTTCTTCAGAAGACGCTGCGCCATTGCCCCAGTTCTGAAGGAGAGATCTGTGAACGCACCTTTCGTTGTCATCCCACATCATCCAATTAAAGAACTGCTGAAAGCGGTGTGCGATCCTAATTAGTCAATAGTACGGGAGATGGACTGTGATTGGTCCGTTCAAGTGCAAGTCCCTCCTTCAGTGAAGTCACGAAGAACTGCTGAGGAATCCGACGGGAAGTCACACGGTAAATAGACCCAAACATTGAATGTTATACGAGTAACGTTATTTAACATTACTTGGTTTAAAATGTGATATTTTTGTCGAAAGACAAGGCTATGTTTTAAGTTATATTTCAGGTGTCATTACTAACAACTTGTTAGTCTAGTGGTATAGCTTCGTAACGGTCCGCTGGATATCTGGCTAACGATGTTGGTATGCTAGCAATATAACCAAGACATTTTCTACATTTTGTTCAGAGTTTGTAGTTTGACAAATACATGCCAATTGCATCTTGTCATAAAACATTACGTTTTTTTCTTAAATCATTTTTAGCATATATGTCTGAAAATACAGCTCTTCTCCAGATTAATTTTAGTAAGCATCATCCTATATTTATGCTAATATAGTTTAGTTTACTTGCAAACATGTTTTTGCAGCCATTATAATCCAGACAAAAAGAATGATCGTCAAATGCCTGCTTTATTAACATATACACTAGTATTCCTACTTTAGTGTGTTACAGAAATATTTATTTTTGGGTTGTTTAGATTGGAAAATCACTGGGGTTCCAGTTTGCTCAGACACGTAAGTGTTGTTGGTCTTGCTCTGTATACTGTGTGTTTGTGTGTGCACGTGTATATATATATATATATATATATATATATATATATATATATATATATATATATATATATATATATATATATTTAATGTATGTATGTTAGCCTAGACTCCACATGTACAAACAATTATTTTATTAAAATAAAATATTTTCTGCTAAATTGGATTTCCTGAGTTTAGACAATCTTACAATTTTATCTTTTTCACAGAATGGCAAGTCCTGGTAGGTGAGGTGCACGGGAAATGCTCAAGAGAACCCGCTGTCCACCAAAGAAACTAAGGTTCTTTGCGCAGAACACTGATGTACAACTTCATGAACAAGGTATTTTTTAATAATATTTTAGTTTTAGATACACAGTTCGTGGTTAATACACAGTTCTAACACACAAGTGTTATCTTTTTAATGAAAATTGTTTATATTACTTATTAGAAGTAATGCTTGAAACGAGCATAGCAATCTTTCAGTTGAAGAAAAGGGGAAAAATTGTAGGATACAAGTTATT
Organism: Brachyhypopomus gauderio; assembly: GCF_052324685.1. Lineage (NCBI taxonomy): Eukaryota > Metazoa > Chordata > Actinopteri > Gymnotiformes > Hypopomidae > Brachyhypopomus > Brachyhypopomus gauderio. Next base: position 293,397 of record NC_135228.1, read on the forward strand.
ACGTACATATTATATAATATATTATATTACATTACATACAGTCTATTGGCCAGATTTGACTTGACAATTCATATTTGTAGTGTGAGTTCTTTTGTTTTACGCTTTGGTATTGTTAATATTTAGCATTGTTTGTTAACATAAGTTTATTTTAATTTTTTAAGTTAAATTTTTAAGTTAAATTAATAAGGCTCAAAAGACAGTGTTTTGCAGGGAATATTGTCTTACCTTTGTCGTGTATGATGTATCATATTATGCTACTGTTTTTTGTTTGTATTTTGTTCGAATCTATTTAGCATCTAATTCAGTTGTACATAAATTGTACTTCAGTTTCTGACATTGCACCAACACCTCAGTTATTACTCCTGCAATTTCTTTTTTTTTCTTTTTGTACATATGCAACATTTCTGTTCAAGAAAAAAGAAGTTGCAAGATGCATGCAAGAATAAAATGTATGTATGTAAAATGTTGTGTCTTAATTAGATTCCAATAAACACAGAATGAGATGTTATTTGTGCACACACATACGCTAATTTACACTTGGAAAATGGTGTATGTTGGACTTGTGGAGAATGAAGTGGTTATGCATCTTGGTATGAATTGGGTACGCATCATCAGTAGTGTACCGCTGGGTCATGGGGTGTTTCGGCCTTTAACACTATACACCCTCTCCAGTGGCGGCCAGCTACAGGGTGATCAGTCCTGAGCTTGCGTCCCAAGCCCAACTGCTTTATTATTAGACATCTCAGGGGACTATGTATGGCAAAGTCAACCACTTCCCTGTGTCAGACTTAAGCTGTTTGACCGCATCCATTTTCGACTTTACTTGGGGGCCCACCTGGGGTCGTTCCTCTTCAGCCAAAGCCACTGGCTACTCCTTTCAGCTGCCTCTGAAGCAGTTTTAATGGCTATGCGCAGGCTCTGGCCTTCAATTCCCATATCCCTCAGAAGCTTTGTGGTAGATTTTCCCACAAAGCCTCTGCACCCTACCTCCACTGGCCGGACTTCGGAATTCCAGCCTTGCCTTCGAGCTTCTGCGGCCAACTCAGAATACCGCAGGTGTTTCCGCTCATATGCCTCCTCCATGACGTCCTCCCAGGGTACCGTGAGCTCAACCATGTATACCTTCCTTAGCGAAGGTGACCATAGCACCAAGTCAGGCCTCAGTGTGGTCGTGGCGATCTCTGAAGGGAAAACCAGCTGCTTGCCAACATCTGCCAGCATCTTCCAGTCACGTGCTGGGCACAGCTGGCTCCTCTCTGATGGTTTAGAGTTATTCCTGACATCTGTGCCTTTGTCTGTGGCCCCTTCACGGACAAAGGCAGTTTTCCATGAGGTTTTTTGTGTTGGCAGCGGTTGGGAGTTAATGCTGGATCGTTTTCCCTCCAGTGTGGAAGCAAGGATCTTCAAAACTTGGTTGTGTCGCCAAGTGTACCGACCCTGGGTGAGGCTGGTTTTACAACCTGTGAGTATGTGTCGGAGGGAGGCTGGCTTGGCACACAAGACACACATAGGGTCTTTGCCAAACCACTGATGTAGATTAGTTGGGGATGGAAGGACATCGTAAGTGGCTCTGATGATAAAACTCAAGCTTTTTCCATCCATGGCCCATATATCCCTCCAGCTCATCTTCCTTTTTTCAACACCTTCCCACCGTGTCCACCGACCCTGCTTGCCAAGAGCGACTGCTTTGGCAATTAAAATGAATTTGTTTATTTGGGGAAACAAAATGTAACTGAGTCATTTCCTTTTCATTCTATAGTAAAAATGGAGCCTTGAAGGAGATTAATTCAATACAAGAAAGAGATATCATTTGGAATTCTCAGTTTTGACTCCTTTAACCTCAGAGATTTCTCAAGTCTCAATTTTGTCTAATTCTATTTCTCCTAAGAACTTTTAGGAGAAACATCTGTGACAAAGTTGATATCTTAATGAAACATAAATGAGAATCTCAAATAAGTGTCCTGAGACATCAAAGATCAACATTTAAGCAATAAAATTTTCCTCTGGGTATACCTCACAGTGTCAATAATGTCTCTTATTGGAGTTAAATATCTTCTCTGTAGGGAACAACCCTGTACCAGCTGAATGTCCATCCTGTAGAGGAGTCTCTGACCTCACAGCTTAGAGTCACTGAGTCTCCTTCAGTCAGCCAGCTCTGTGGAGACACACTCAGGACTGCCTGGAGTCTCTCTGTAGCAACAAATGTAAAATGCTGAGACAATTTAGTCAAACAATACCAACCTTGTATTTTACCATTTCATTGTACTACATGGAGACTCACTGTATACTGTGATGTTGACAGGATTACTGCTCCCTCCAGATTCAGACTGACACCAGTACACTCCAGTGTGGGATGTGTAGAGTACACTGATGGAGCATGTAAATCCTTCAAATGATATCCAGTATGAGAGACAATCTGACACATTCCCACTCTCTGTGTATCGTACCACTTTCCATCCAGCAGAGTCACCTTGTCCCTTGCAGCTCAGTGTGAGAAATTTATCCTCAAAGTGTTGAGTTCTGTTGGATCTGCTAAACAGAGAGACTGGAGGAGACTCACCTATCAAACAGAAAATACAATTAAGGTGTGACACTATAATTGTCTCATCATATCTCAAGTGTTGTGTCCATATTCAACAAGGAAAGAAAACAAGTTGTGATGGGTGAGGAGTGCAACAAAGGAGGAAGCGATCACATCAGCCTCAGGGAAAATGCAGGTTTTAATGAATAAATGTCACAGTCCCCATGGCAACCCCTCTTGTTTTGATTTATTTCTTGCTTTTCCTCCTTGTGTACTTTTATTTTGAAATTCCTTATTGTGTCTGGTTTCACATCCCACCCTTGTATTCCGCCCCCTCATTATGTGTCTCGTTGGGTTATTGGTTTGTGTTCTGCCAGCTGTGGTTGGTCATTGTAAGTACATTGTGTGCATTCGTGTGTTAATGCAGGTTTGTGTTTCAGCTGCTATCTTGTGCTAAATGTTCATGTCTTTGTTACTTATTGTGTTAGTTTGTTTTGTTAGATGTTGTGTTATTACTTTCAGTAGTGTGTGGTTCTGATGTGTTAGAGGTTTTTCTGTAGTGTCTTTGTGTACACTTATATTAAATCCTTATATCAGGATCCCCTGCACTTGTGTGCCTTGCCACAACCTTACAATAAAGTGCAGCAATGTAAAACCTGGGACATTATCCAAATGAAGGATGCAATAACCAGCAAGCAACTGGTACATAGGCAAGACATATATAGACAGAAAAACGACCCTCAGGTAACTGATTCCCTAATGGGCCACACCCACCTGAGGGATGAACATGATGTCACAATGACAGGACAAACATAGAATACTGTCGCTGCTGATATGGGTGGTGGGCAGGGGGCCTCCGTACCATGACACCAGTCTTATACATATGTTAATTATAGAAAACTACTTTGATGACATGTAGTTAAGCTGATATGAATGCATCTGTTGAGTTGCTCTAATTATTCCCCCTTGTACAGTAAAATGTAAAACTTTATACACCATACAACATCTTGTTTATAAATGTGGGCTCAAATAATAATGAGAAAAATAATAATAACAATAATAATTTTGTATTTCTCATTGGCTGCCGATTTTTCTGTCTGACCTTTTACTCAAGCAGAAATACTGAAACCCACATTTTATTTCCTTACCAGTGATCCATAGTGGCTGTGGGTTGCTGTACTGTGTCTGATTGCCTGGTTCTCCTCTCTCTGCTCTGCACACATAAACTCCTGTGTGATGAAGAGCAGCAGGACTGAGAGTGTAGGAGCCTCCAGCTCCTCTGCTGCTGTCTGAGAGGATCTTTACAACAAATCTCCGAACGCCATTAATGTCTCTTGGAGTTAAATCATGTCTGTAGGGAACAACTCTGTACCAGCTGAATGTCCATCCTGTAGAGGAGTCTCTGACCTCACAGCTTAGAGTCACTGAGACTCCTTCAGTCAGCCAGCTCTGTGGAGACACACTCAAAACCACCTGGCGTCTCCCTGTAACACAGGGAATACAAAATCTGAGCCTGTAAAAGTTTTACATACACAACAACCTTGCCATTAATGAGTAAGGTCAAAATGTCACGAGTCTCATTACAAACACACATAGTTAATTATTACAACACCAACACAGATCTGATCATCACTTCTCATGTTCATGAAGATACTTAAATACGTAAATATCATACTTAGACATTACCATTTTATCAGTTTTTGCATGGTTATATTCCTAAGTGTGCCATAACATAATGGTAGCAAAAAATCCTGTGCTGTGAGTGTGTGGCTACACCCCTCTACCACTTTACATCAACATCTGTGGATTTGAGCCGGTTTACATTTGTTGCCCCTGAACATGGCAACAGTGGAATTACTAAAGAGGGATTTAGAAAATTACAAAAAAGAAATAATAGTGGGTTGTACAGGATTATTAATTATAGTAGCGGCTGAACAAAGTACATGGAGGTTGTAGAAGTAAATATTGCCCCTCCCCCCAAAGCATAAACTTTGACAAACAAAAAGCATAAAGTAGCAGTCACCTTTAGCAGGACAAAGTCCAAGTGAAGTCAGCACTAAAGTAAGGGGAAAAACAACAGTAAAAGAACACACTGTAAAAAAAGATCCGTAAAATTTACGGTAAAAGACTGGCAGCTGTGGTTGCCAGAACTTTACCGTAAAAAAAACGGTGACAATGTAAAAAACACTACGGTATCTTTTTTGACAACCGTAAATTTCATCATTTAGAACTGTTCTTTTTACGGAAAATGACAAAACATATAATCAAATACATAATCAACAACAGCATGTCATAACACTTACACATAACGCGTATCAATAACGGAGCCGCGGGGGCTCATGGGAAGTAGCGCTGCCCCCAGTGGACCGACGCTACACAATTTTACAGACTTTAAGCAGAAAAGCCTTCAATTTTCTCAACAATCAGCAGTGCGCCTTGTATGTGCAGTGAATTAAAAAATCTCTTACTAGCGTGCGAACGCCTTACTAACGCGTGGCCATGACTTACTAACGCGTGCGAACGAGATAATTAAGTATTACTTTATATAAAGCCAGGTTTATCTTTATTGGGCAGTCAGTTAGTGTACATCCCCTCCTTGGCAGTCAGTTCACGAACAACCCTGGGATCTGCTTGTTTTGCTGTGAAAAAATTAACTTTGTTGCCGCGCGTGAAAGGCGACATTAGTATCTCATTCCCACGCCTTAATGATCTTCGCACGCGTTAGTAAGTCGTAGCCACGCGTTATTTTATTTTTTACATGATGTCACCTTACGGACCCCGTACGATTGTGCTGATTGATGAATGGTTTTCACTGTAAATTGAAATGTAGGCTACTCATCAGCAAAATCTGTAATTTAGACTGAATATTTTTTTTATTTTTAGGGTAATTCCTTGTTTACTACATTACGGAATTTTCCAATATATTTTACCTAAAATATTGAAATTAACATTAAAAATGTGTGCTTTCTACATATTATGACTGTAAAAATTAATTTTATATACTGTTTATTTTTTTAAAGTAAACTATTGCATCTGTTACAGTGATATACTGTTTTCTACTTTATGATCTTTTACTGTTGCTATTTTATAGTTTATTACCGTAAATTTAACAAACATTTTTTACAGTGCATGTAAACAATTCTTTTTTTTTATAAGAAAACACATCAGACAAACTGAAAACAAAACGTGCTTCAAAGAACAAAAAATGTTTTCACCCTATTTCTGTTGAAACAGTCCAAGTGAAGGGACCTAAGACTGACACGCAGGTATGTGTAGGTGGAACACAAATGTTATTTGTGTCATGTCTGTTTTGTGTCCCCACCTGTCAGTTACGTTTTGTTAATGCATCCTTGTGGTTCTATCAGTCTTAGTTCCTCCTTGTGTTTTGTTTCCTGGCCCCTCCTTATTGTGTGACACACCCTGTGGGGGTGCAGCCTCAAACGGGTGCAGTCATTCCAGCCTTGTATGCCGGACAATTAGTGTTCATTCCCGTCACTGTTCCTGTCTGTGTTCCCATGTATTTGGCTGACCTCATGTTTACTTATGCCCTTTCCTGTTAAGCCCGGTTCACACTACACGATTTTAGGCTGGTCTTTCAGTCACTGACTGATCGCCGACAAAAACTGTGGTCGGAGGCTAATCGGCGATCACTCGTCGCTCGCTCAATCGTGTAGTGTGAACTGCTGAAAGACGCTCGCCGAGCCGTCGCCGACTGGTCGCCGACTGGTCGCAGACGACTGGCAGATATCTAGCATGTTTAATATCTAGCAGTCGGCGACTGAAAGTCGGCAGCAGCGTCTAGCTACAGCCAATGGGAACGCGGAGAGAGAACCGCGGCACCGCTGAAGATATCTCTGAAGAATGTAAAAAACTTTCAAGAATGCTTTCAAAACAGTAACCCAGCAAACACACAAAATCCTCACCTTTCTTACAACTTTACTACAACACTGTGTTTAAGTTATTGTGACAGCACTGGAGAAATAGTGCGATTGATTATATGTTCACTGCAACGGAGAGATGAAATAATTCTGGCAACTTGGGACTATGGAGTGTATAAACGGTAAAAAAATAACAATAACGAAAATGTGGAGTACATGTACATTGTTTTTTTCTTCTACGTGGTGTTGCTGGTTCTGGGAGAGTTTCGTTTTCGTGTTTTTGGACGGCAGCCAGATGAGTCGGCGATTCCCCAGTCGTTCCCCAGTCGTGTAATTCGTGAGCCCGCGTCGCCGATTAGTCATGTAGTGTGAACGCCACAACAACTGAAAGACTCGCGATTACAGCACGACCAGTCGTGTAGTGCGGACGGCACAAAAACCTGACGACTGAAAAGTCGTGTAGTGTGAACCAGGCTTTAGTGTTTGTACGTGTGACAGTGCCTGTCCCTGTCTTTGTTCTTTGTGTCATGTCTGTCTACCACACCCATGTATGTAGGTTCCATCAATGCAGCCAATCACTCTAGGGAATCCTTAAAATCTATGTAAATGCAATGAAGTTCCTTATATATTACTTCTCCTTTGCTTAATTTCTTTATTGTCCGTGTGAATTAAAGACAAACCAACGATGCTGTGGAATTCCTCTTTGATTCCTCTTTCATAGCTGGCTTATGCCCAGGAAACACCACAAAACTGGGCACTAGTTGTTTTAATGCCAGACATACTTTACAGACCGACATACAGTAGCTTTGCTGACAGATTCCGCATCTCCTACACTATAAAGAAAACTTCCACTAGCAAAAAACGAAGAGCGATGTATAACAATCTGGAGAGAATTTAGGGATGATCCGCGATGTGTAATATTTGAAATTTGACGCTTAATAATGTTATTAATGTAAGTAATGGATTGTGCTGAAAAACGATAACGTTCATTAAAAAATAATCCGAAAATGATAGTAGGCCTCTATTCGGGGTTTTATAAGGCGTTCCCGACGAAGAGCTCGGCGAATAAACTGAGCTTCAATATTCACATGATCCTCGAGGAAAGGACACGTCATGATGACGTGTTTGTAACTCTGGTTCAGGTCCAAGTTAACCTGCCAGCGAGCAGGTTAGCTTCAGAGCATAAGTTGAGAAATTAATTTTGCAACTCATTTGATAAATAAAAGTATGAGATTTCAGGGAAAACACAAAATTGTCTAGGTGACCCCAAACTTGGTAGTGTATGTTTTGGTAGTAAGTTTTGTTGTTTGATATTGTTACGAATTGACCAGACAGAGAGGGATCCAAATGCGGAAGAACACCGCTTTTATTGAAATGAGACGCTGGCACAGAAACAGGCAGGGGAATCACGAGTACTAGGATAAGTAACAGCATTTTCTTGGCGTGGTCAGGACAGTCCAGGGTCATACCGAGGGAGCAGAAGTCAGGAGGTACAGAGGGACTAGGCAGGAGACAAGGTCGGGGATGTAATCGAGGGTCAGAACACAGGAGAGCAGACAGGTAATAGAAAGGCTTGGTACGCGGCATGAGTCGGCAATACTTCGCGACTGAGACGTGCTGGGGAAGGTGTATATGTGTGACTGAAAGGGGGCGTGGTAATGAGGGGCAGGTGAGGCTGGTTAGGGAAGATCAGGTGGCATTCCTTACAGATATTCAGTTAATGATTAGATCTGCAAGATCATTTCTGCTAATTCTCACCCTTTAAGCAGTTTTGATTATATGTGCCTGAACAACTGATAAAGGCCTTATGGATTACTAGGACTCTCAGTAACTACCAGGCAGTTAAAATGGCTCCAAGTTGGACTAAAGACATGGAAGAAGTTAAGGCATCTTTGAATTTCATGTCAGAAGATCTCAGCAAGGTCGTGAAGCAACAGACAAGTTTGATGCATTTGATTGGAGAAATTCAACAACTGAAAGTCATTATCAAAGAAAAGGATGAAAAGATAGAAGAGTTGGAAAAAAAAGAGTGGAGGACTTGGAACAATACACAAAAAAGGAGGATGTGGTGATATCTGGACTTAAGACTAAATACCGCACATATGCAAGGGCAATGGCAGAAGATAAAGGGGAAGATGCCCATCCAGATGATCTACTCTCACTTGAGCAGCAAGTTATCAAGTTTTTTAGAAGTAAAGACATTTTGCTGGATAGTAAAACTATTGCTGCTTGTCACACCGCAAAGGCGAAATGCAAGTTCAGACAAACCGAACATAATACCAAGGATCATCATTCGATTTGTGAGTACAAAATATAAAACTGAATTGCTAAAAGTTGGAAAAAAACTTAAGGGTTTTCTTTGTGAATGAAAAAAAATGAACACCTTAAAAAGAAGAATGCAGAGATTGCTTACCAAGCGAGGATTCTGAAGAAGGAGAACAAAATACAAGCTACATAGACTAGGAATTGTAAAATATTGATAAAACTTAATGGGTCCCCTGAGCTAAAGTATTAGTAATCAAAAATGTTTCTGAGCTGGCGAAATATAGATGACACATACAACAATGGGTGAAAGTGGACACTTTAAGTGTTTTGATTTTAAGGATTACAAGTCTTATGATATAGAAGCTGATATAGATCCAGAGACAAATTTCAGTTATAATACTAAACACCATTGTGAATATTATTCTGAAGATAATTTCAGTGTGGGGCTGGGAGGGTTTTCATTAGTTCATTTTAATAGTAGGAGTATGCAAAGTAATTTTTCTAAAATAAAAACATATTTGCAAACATTCAACGAGAAATTTAGTGTGGTAGCAATATCAGAAACTTGGTTAACTGAGGGAAATGAATTACTGGATGGCTTAGACGGATATCGAATGTTTAGTCAAAATAGAAATAATAAAAGGGGTGGTGGTGTTGCACTGAAATTAAATGCAAGGTTTTTGCTAAAATGACATTTTCAGTTGAAAAGTTGTTAAGTGTTTATCTGTTCAAATTGAGGGTAATAGATCTGAGAATATGTTAATTAGCTGTGTCTATCGAAGTCCAGGCTCAAGTATAGATGAATTTAATGAGAAAATATCAGAGATGTATGAGAGGTGTAATGAGAAATTTGTGTATTTGTGGGGATTTCAATATTGATTTGTTAAAATATAATGAGCATATCAAAACAACTGAATTTGTCAACTCAATGTATGGCTTAGGTTTTTATCCATTGATATTAAGACCTACTCGGATAACTAAAGACAGTGCCTCATTAATTGATAATATTTTCATAAATAAATTTAATGTGAAGACAAAAAGTGGATTATTGATAACTGATATTACTGATCATTTGCCAGTGTTTACTGTGTTGGATATTAGTCAGTTTAATTTAAATTTGACAAAGCCAATTTTTAAGGCAACGAGAGTAAAATGACGTGAAGCTGTGGAAAGTATGAAAGCAGAATTATTAAATGTTTATGTTGATGATGTGAATGTCTCATATAATGTGTTTATGGAAATATTTGGAAGTATCTACAATTATTATTGTCCCTTTAAAAAATATAAACAGACATTGATAAACAGAATGAATCCCTGGATGACAAGGAGTCTGGAGCATTCTTGTAAAAAGAAAAATAGGTTATATAGAGATTTTATTAAGTGTCCAACTCAGGAAAAAGAAAAAATATATAAAGTATATAAAAATAAATTAACATCAGTGTTGAGAAAGCAAAAAGAGTATTATTATAATCAACTACTACAAAAACAAATATAATATTAAAGAAACCTGGAAGATCATTAATAGAGTTATTAAAAATCATAGGGACAGAGATTTTCCTATATATATTAAATATGAAAATACTACAATAGAAAATAAAGAGGATATTGTTGAAGTCTTTAATCAGTTTTTTGTTAGTATCGGTCCTAATTTAAACAATGAGTTGCCAAAGATTAATGATGGAAAAGTAAATTATACATTTAATAATATAAATACAATGTTTCTTGCAGGAGTGAGTGAAAGTGAAGTCATTGAAGTAGTTAAAAGAATAAAAAATAAAAAATCTATGGACAATAATGATATTGATATTGCTATTGTGAAAGATGTTATTTATTGTATTATTAAACCTCTTACTAATATTTGTAATAGATCATTCTTAACTGGAATGTTCCCTGACAAAATGAAAATAGCCAAAGTGTTTCCAGTCTATAAAAGTGGTGATAAGCAAATCTTGACAAATTATAGACTTATATCATTACTACCACAATTTTCAAAAATTCTGGAAAAGATCTTTGTAAAAAGACTGGACTCCTTTCTTGATAAGAACAATATTTTAAATGCGCACCAGTACGGCTTTAGGGAAAACTGCTCCACAACGTTAGCTGTTATGGAATTTGTGGAACACGTTGCCGCAGCAGTTGACCAGAATCTTAATACAGTGGGTGTGTTCATTGATCTACGTAAGGCATTTGATACTATTGACCATGTACGACTCCTGGAGAAATGTGAGCATTATGGCTTACGCGGGATTACACACCAGTGGCTAAAGAGTTATTTGAGTAATAGGTCACAATATGTACAAATTAATGACAAAGTCACAAATTAAAACCATTAAATGTGGCCTACCTCAAGGGTCAGTTTTGGGGCCTAAATTATTTATACTTTATTTAAATGATATCTTTACAGTATCCAATATTTTGAAATTTATAATGTTCGCTGATGACACAAACTTTTTTTCTGGAAAGGATATGGATGAATTAATAAAAATAGTAGGGAAAGAACTAGCTGGGTTAAAGAAGTGGTTTGAATATAATAAGTTATCCTTAAATGAAAACAAAACCAAATATATATTTTCTGGTAATAGAATCTACAATAATGTACAATTGCACATAAATGGGGTTGAAATTTAAAGAGTTTATGAAACCAAATTCTTAGGTATAATTTTGGACAATAAACTTAGTTGGAAGCCTCATATTGAATATATTAGAAATAAAATATCAAAAACAATCGGAATACTGTTTAAAATAAAAGATTTAATAAATGTAAAAGGCTTGTATATTATATACTCCTCCTTGATTATGCCATATTTGTCATATTGTTCAGAAATATGGGGAAATGCAAATAAAACAACTATTGCAGTATTAGTTCAGCTACAAAAAAAAAGCCATTAGGATTATTAATATAATCCTAGTGGGATATTGTGAACCAACTAATACACTTTTTATTCAAAGTAATATCTTAAAATTTGAGGACACTGTATATATAAAAATATTAGAAATAATGTATAAAGCATTGAATAAAAGTTTTCCTTCTGGGATTCAGAAGTTATTTAAGTTAAGAGAGAGTGAATATAATTTACGGGGTTTGTTAATTTTTGAACATGCTAAAGAGAAAAGTAAAGTTAAATCTAGATGTGTTTCAGTTATTGGTGTGAAATTATGAAATGAATTGAAAGATGAGCTCAAGTTATCTTCTTCTTTGGTAAGATTCAAAACAGACTTAAAAAGTAAAATTATAAAAGGTTATACTGTTATGTAGATTTATATTTGTATATTGCATGTATGTAATGTATGTATACATATGTGCATGTGAATAAGTGTATGCATATATTTAATTTGTATGTATATATGTAGAATATCCTGTTTGTAGACTGAGAGTATTTGAATAGGGTAGGCAAGTATAAGCCTTGGCTTCAGCCTACTCTCTTTTTTTTGGTAATTATTGATTTGTATTTGTAAATGATGTTCCTTGTTTTTATTTGTAACTAAAAATTATAAAAAAAAATAAATCTAATCTAATCTAACAGTCTGTGAGCACGCAAAAAATCCCCATAGCACATACAAGCATTGATAAGCATTGATATATATGACACAGATATAGGTTTTACTGTAAATCCTATATAATGGAATTATATTAATTATATAATATGTGTGTGACCCCCTACTAAGAATACCAGGTTAATCGAGTGGATACACCTTTTTGGGACTTACCTGATATGGAGGGTGGAGCTGGGAGACACGCTGCGTGGGTAGGCATGACTTGCCTCCAACTATCGTTTGGCTTATGGTCTGAGAGATACGCCGGTAGCACGCGAAGAGTTTTTACTAAGGTCTGTACGTTATTTATCGTTTGGCTTATGGTCCGAGAGATACGCCGGTAGCACGCGAAGAGTTAGGTGAGAAGGTGTTAATGTCATGTTTTTGTTTTACAGGCATGGTTTTCCCTACCAGTTGAAGCATTCACTGTTCTTTCCTTCCCGTTTAAAATTTTACAAACCAGTTTTTATTTTGTCTTAGTCGAGTGTTAATTCAGCGTGTACCTCTATTGTTGGAACATAGGTCATTTCAGTGCTCAACCCGTAAGGACGTGTGCTTCGTCTATGACGTTGCCTCGAGTGAGTGACCAGCTTTGGGGCCCTTCCTTTTGATGGTATGGTTCACGTGTGATTTATTTGCTGGTGTTGTAGTGAAGTTTGTAGTGTATACTTATTTATTGGATATTCTTTTGGTGTGTGTGTGTTTTATTTACTTTGGTTGGGCCCTTTTAAGCTGGAGTACTTCATGGAGTATACTTGTGGTGAGACGATCTAACTACACTCAATCGAGTAGATAATTAATATCTGGGGTTGTACTGATATTGTGTCCTGATTAATATTTGTTGTGAAATGTTTTTATATGATTGGATTCTGTAATAAAACCTTTTGAACGTCATTATCTCCATTCACCTCTGATATTCATATATCAGGCCAGGGTGGGAATTGGTGGGATCGGCCAGTGGTTGGCCGCGGTAGGAGGGTGATCTGGGCTAACAGCGACTGATTTCTAGCTTATCCTACGTAAGTGAAGGAGTGTGTATGTGGCCCAGCTGGTAGCGGGGCCTACATGTGGAATAATCTTCCTGCCTTTATTCGGGACTCAGACACAGTCTCGGTGTTTAAAACTTGACTAAAGACTTATCTGTTTAGTTTAGACTTTGAATAATCTGTTACATATTTACCACATCACATATCTTTCTTCTCCGAGGTTCACCTGGGGAGTAACACTGCAGTCGGAGCCTACAATACCAGTATCATCACCCCGACATGGAATGAAAACCTGTATTGTTTAAGGGTGTGTTTAAAAAAATCGATCTTTCGATTCAAATCGATCTTCATTTGAATGATTCGATATCGATTTATGAAACCTGAGATCAATCTTTAGAATTAGCCAATTTTCCCTGCATATGCGTACTGTTTTAACGTCTCGCGTTTAATCTCGCGAGATCATCCTTTTTTTTTTCTCGAGCACCGCCACTTGGCTGGGGTGATCAGTTAAGCATGGCTGCAGCAAGAGTTTAAAAAAATGTACCTCTGATCCACATCTATGATTCAATAAGTTACTAGTTCGCTCTGGCCCCAACCACTGGTGATCGATCGATCGCGATATAATACTTAATTAGTGTCCATTTTACACTCGCCACCCCCTCCAGGTTCAAATCTCACTCCAAGCGATCTTGAAAAGTTGGCAACCCTGCAGATGTATGGTTACATTTTGGATTCAGAAACCATGATGGTAGGGAAGAGTTAGATAAAAGCACAGCCGTGTGTAAACTGCAACATGAAGGTGAAATATTGTGGGAATACCACAAATCTGAGAAATCATTTAACGCGACACCATCCTGATATTCAAAAAACGCCAGAACCCAAACAAACTCCACTAGAGAAGGCATTTGCGATTAAACTATCTACAAGTTCTCCCCGTGCCAAAAAATAACCGAAGTGCTTGAATTCCACCGTATAAAGGTGTATAAACCCTGCAAACAAAAAAAAAAAAATTACAAAATTCGAGAGGTGCACGACCTCGTGAAGCGACAGTGCACGAGCGGAGCCACCGCGATTACGTCGTTTTCGGTGCGCGGACCCTCACGCCGCTCGTGACGCATCAAGTATAAAGCTGTGACGTTTTCTCAACAGCTGGCAATATTGTTACTGCACAAAGGAGCTGTCTCCTCAACATGTCGATCAGCTCCTTTTCTTGCAAAAAAAAAAAAAAAAACTTAATTTGCACTTTAAAAGGCTGTTCAAAACCGCTTTCAATGCCTTTTCTGGCAAAGGAGCTATGTGGAAGAGTGTGCATTAATTGATATTAAAAAAAGAATGTAACTTGTTCACAGTATAAACACTAATATCTTAATACATTTTAATAAAGTTTGAGTGTTCCTTGTATCATTACAACATTTCACATTCAAACTACACTTTTTATTGTAACTGAAATGTCCCTACAAGAATCAATATTGAATCGGATTAAATCGAATCGAAAATCGAATTGAATCGGGACCTTGTGAATCGAAATCGAATCGAAATGGGAAATCAGTGGTGATACCCACCCCTAGTATTGTTAACCTGGTAAATCCTGTAAAGCGCTTTGTAACAACATGTGTTGTGAAAAGCGCTATACAAATATATTTGATTTAATTTGATTTGATTTGATAACACAGACAGTCAAGCAGTGAGAGGCATGATTCATCTAGACGGGGGAAGGTACTGGCACACAGTTTTTGTGTCAGAGTTTGCGGTGGAGAGCGAGGGCCATCCTCTGACAGTCTCTGTATGAGGGAAGGAGCAGGAAACCAGGACGACGACCTTCAGGGAGAATTTTGCTTGGGCACCAATGTAGATAAACGAGAATGCAGAATTTAACAAGGAGCCCGTCCTTGAGCACGTAAAACTCCTCTTAAGTCAGTGGTCTCCCAACTTATTCAACTTCGCACATAGAGCAGTGAGACCCTCCATGATCGAATGCAAGTTTTACTGACAGTCACAGTCTGTGTTTCAACAGCTCTACCCATCGCATCAATCAAATTGGGCAATTTTCATGGGCGTTCGATAACTGACCCCACTCTTTAAATTTCCTGATACATCAGGCAACGCCTAATCCAATCAGCAGAAACCCAGTGATCGAAATTACAAATAGTTACACGTCCTCAACATCTTCCAGGGAGAGAGACGCGAGACACAAACCAAACCACGTCCCACACATATCCAGAACGTTTCGTCTGGACATGTGGGTTCTCCCGCACCATGACTCCTCATGGGAAAAATAGTATCAATTGCATTGAGTGACCACTTAATCAATTCCATTTCCTTTGTTTAAAATTCATAGAGCAGCTTCAGGGTTCTGAGACAAGACAGAGAAGCGAAGCTAGAACTTGGGAGTGCAGGAGCAAGAGAGAGTGCGACCGCCTCTCGTGAAAACCGGAAGAGCTGGGAATGAGAATGTGTGGGATAATCAAATCATCTCAATCATCCATGAACAGCACCTTACAACATCCTCCTGCTCTCCTACCCAGTACATCAAACTGAACCCATTACATAACAAACATGGATAAAGTGAGAACACCTGAGCACATGGGACTGAATCTCTGATACTCCCCTCAACAACACAACTATCCCACTGGACCTCATCACTCAGGATCCTCAGACTGGATATTACCAACTTCATACAGCACCACTCACGCTAATGAAGACATAAAGAGAACATTTACTCACAGAGCATCACAGAGAGTGGACTGAGCTCCATACTGTTCAGTAATGACAGACTGACTGAACAACTGTGTTCAATGCTCAAAACTTCCTGTGTTCTTACAGTTACAGTAAAGAGGGAGGAACTAGTTCCTAGAACCAGGAAATTACAGTATGTCTGATTTTAAGGCACATGCAGTTAATAGTCTACTGAAATAGCGGTGGAGATAATTTTAGGTGAACAGAAAACATGTCTCCATCATCTGTTCTGTAAAATATAAAACTACAAAGGTATAGGCTGTTAAGGCTAAGCTTAAAGTTACTATTAAATAAACATGTTTGTCCTCTTGTCTAGAACCCACCTGATCCTAGAACCCTCCGTTATTCACAGCCACACTGGGGCTAATGATGATTCAAAATATGTAAGAAAGTAAGTTGTTTTGGCAGATTCTTCTTATCATAATCCCTGCTTATAAAAATCTTAAGAAATTTCTATGTAACTCTAGTGTACACAGTAAAGCATACATATAAAGTGTTAATGCCGTATTGATCTTGAAAACTTGTCATAACTCTCAAAAGACTGGACTGCTGCAAAAATCATACCTGAGTCGTGTGCAGCTTTGGACTGTACGAGCTATTGCACAATTCAATCAATCAATCAAATTTTATTTATATAGCGCTTTTTACAACAGTTGTTGTCACAAAGCAGCTTTACAAGTGCCGAGTCCTAGCCCCCAGTGAGCAAGCCAAAGGCGACAGTGGCAAGGAAAAACTCCCTAGTTTTTTGCATGAGGAAGAAACCTTGAGAGGAACCAAGACTCAGGGGGGGAACCCATCCTCCTCTGGCCGACACCGGTCACCATGACAACAACAACAATATAGACAGAATGTAAAAGATGCAATAATGTCAATTTAGACCGAAAAATATGTAATAATGTCCATCATGGTGTAGGCATCCGGTTAGGCAGGAGGTGGCCGGCCAGGATGGATCGCTTGTCTCTCCTCATCTCATTATTCCTCAAGCAGGCGGGCAGCCATGTGGAGAAATGAAACAGGGAAAATTAGCTCTGTATGAGGACATATACAGGACAGGTAAAATTATAAACATTTCTGGAGTGTGGCAGCAACTCCGGCACCAAGTTAAATTATTACAGCCTAGCTAAAAAAGGCAGAACCAGAAGGTAACACAGGCTTGGGGGCATTCTGAGACAATGGCATCCGTCCACTGCACTGTCAACAAATTTGAGTGACCACGAGCAGTGACAGGATGACAGCACCAGCGCCCCAGTCTACCATAAAACCCTTCGTCTATGAACCCCTGGATCTGTACCTTTATCTAAGGGGGATATTAATTATCAAACGCTAGACTAAATAAGTGGGTTTTCAACCTAGATTTAAAGATTGTGACTGTGTCAGAGTCCCGGACACATTTAGGAAGATTATTCCAAAGCTGGGGGGCCTTATAAGAAAAGGCTCTTCCCCCTGCTGTTACCTTGTTAATTTGTGGAACTAATAACAGACCAGCACCCTGTGATCTTAGTTGACGTGGGGGTTCATAGTAGGAAATAAGTTCCTGGAGGTATTCAGGAGCAAGCCCGTGTAGTGCTTTATATGCTAATAATAGAATTTTAAAATCAATACGAAATTTAACTGGGAGCCAATGCAGGGCTGATAGGACTGGTCTAATATGCTGAAATTTTCTAGTTCTGGTCAGAACTCTAGCTGCGGCATTTTGAACTACTTGAAGTTTATTTAGATTCCTATTTGAACATCCTGACAGTAGTGAATTGCAGTAGTCTAGTCTAGAGCTAACAAATGCGTGCACCAATTTTTCTGCATCATCCTGTGATAATGCATTTCTTAATTTGGCAATGTTGCGGAGATGTAGAAAAGCTATCCTAGTAGTATTATCTATATATTTATCAAATGATTGGTCGGAGTCGAGTATGACGCCTAGGTTTTTGGCTACTGTGCCAGGTGTAATGGGATAGTCTGCAAGATTAAGCATTAAATTTGGAATTTTCTGTCTTGCGGCCTTAGGGCCCACAAGGAGAACTTCTGTTTTGTCCTCATTTAATTGTAGGAAGTTTAGAAGATGGGGAATCACCTTTCACAGATCAGATTGCAGAGTACATTTTGTTTGTTTTTGGTTATTATAACATTATGTTCAGAGCTTCCTAGCTAACCTAGTTTACCACCTACCTAGATACCTTTGTGCCTAGTCTGAGTAATCTGGCTAACAGTTTTAGTGAAGACACTAGGTAGTGTTGTGATTTTCATCTTAATCCCTTCATAGTTTGTTTACATTATAGTATAGAATTAACAGCTTATCATAATTTATATATTTTGACAAGTCAAAGTATTAATCAAATCTCTAATATTAATCACTATATGTTTTGCTTACATTATATTATAGATCAAGTTGTTTGTTAGTAAGAATGACGGTGTAAGCGCTTGTGTGCCACTTCCAATACACCATGCGTTTGCAGTAGGCTAAAAATGGGATGTGTAAGAGAAGGCTCACTGTGGCCTTATGTGGTGAGGCCAGGTAGTAAGACCTCGCTTCCAGAATAAAGACAGCTGTAGGTTGAACTATGGAATGTGCAGTTCCTATGTTTAGGAAGGAAAGCATATATAATGGTGAAGAGAGCAGACAGCTTCAGAGCTGCACATGGGGTGACATGATTAGGTAATGTGAGCTCTCCAGAGATCTCTGTATTAAATTAATTAATAGGCCTATGTGTATTTTTTAATAAAAGGATAAAGACAAGACTGGTAATGTTTTCTTTTGCAATCAACGAACACGCTGCGCTAAGGTAAGAAAAGGTTAAAGCGCAACATTTTTGGTGACCCCGACGTGATTGCAAAATAATTTGGAACTTTTTTCTTTTCATCTAATGACTGACAGTTTGACCGTGCCGGCACAACAATAGTGGTAAAGCAGAACCTGTTGAAACAAATCTGCAAAATTTGAATTGCAACTAAATTGTGGTGAACTGACAGTAGTTGGATGATTCTAAATTAAATCCAGTCTTGTCTAAAAAGGTAAAAGTATAAGTATACTATGGAAAAAGGGTTTTTAGTCCCTAAAGGTGATTTTAGGGTTCGAGCCCCTACCGGCAAATAAAAGCTAACAAGTTTTTGTGTAATAATAAAAACTAACAAGTTTTTATTTAACACTGGAACTCCTGAGATTTCAAGGTTCTGAGGACATCACCCCTCCTTCTCCTGCCCAATTAGCAGGACCATACATATGTTAATTTCAGAGCAAGACAGGAGCAGAAAGACAGGCAGGAGCTCTGTGGCAGGAGCTCTGTGGTGCACCAGGTCTAGTCTGTGTGCAGTCTGTGTGCACCAGGTCTAGTTTGTAGTCTAAAATAAATAAATAAAGTTTAGCCCTGTTTCGGCGTTATGTGTGAAGCGCTACATATTGACATAAGTATTATTTAGAGCGGTGAACCATTATCATTAGCGTGGTATTGGCGTTATGTATGAAGCAAGCGTCTCAGATTTTC
Organism: Brachyhypopomus gauderio; assembly: GCF_052324685.1. Classification (NCBI taxonomy): domain Eukaryota; kingdom Metazoa; phylum Chordata; class Actinopteri; order Gymnotiformes; family Hypopomidae; genus Brachyhypopomus; species Brachyhypopomus gauderio. Next base: position 312,793 of record NC_135228.1, read on the forward strand.
TTGTGCATGCACTTCAATAGCGCCACACATTTACATGGCTGAACCAACCATTATCACGGGTCCATATTGTTCCCGTGAAACACATTATCATTAGCGTGGTATTGGCGTTATGTATGAAGCAAACGTCCCAGATTTTCTTGTGTATGCACTTCAATAGCGCCACACATTTACATGGCTGAACCAACCATTATCACGGGTTCATATTGTTCCCGTGAAACACATTATCATTAGCGTGGTATTGGCGTTATGTATGAAGCAAGCGTCCCAGATTTTCTTGTGTATGCACTTCAATAGCAGCAACAAAGTAATAAAGGTATAGTAAAGTAATATTTATTTGTACATTTACTTATTTTTACTCATACAGCATAGTAACATAATATTTTTTTGCAGTGTTTATGCTTGTGTTTGACTGATATTTCGTTTGTGTAAATAAGATATTTCGTTCATGTAAATAACTTAGCGTCATTTATTTATTTTTACTCATACAGCATAGTAATATAATATTTTTTGCAGTGTTTATGCTTGTGTTTGACTGATATTTCGTTCGTGTAAATAAGATATTTCGTTTGTGTAAATAACTTAGCGTCATTTATTTATTTTTACTCATACAGCATAGTAATATAATATTTTTTGTGTTTTCTTGTGTTTGACTGATATTTCGTTCGTGTAAATAAGATATTTCGTTTGTGTAAATAACTTAGCGTCATTTATTTATTTTTACTCATACAGCATAGTAATATAATATTTTTTTGTGTTTTCTTGTGTTTGACTGATATTTCGTTCGTGTAAATAAGATATTTCGTTTGTGTAAATAACTTAGCGTCATTTATTTATTTTTACTCATACAGCATAGTAATATAATATTTTTTGCAGTGTTTATGCTTGTGTTTGACTGATATTCACGGATTGCCGTGAACCATTATCACGGGTCCAATCAACTTTTATTGTTCCCGTGTATGCAGGGGATTAGCCCGGTTTCGGTTTCGGCGTTATGTGTGAAGCGCCACCTATTATAATAAAGTATAATTAGTATGCGCTGTTGTGGGTGTGTTCTTCAGAGTCATGATAAAAGCTGAAACCCAAAGGCAGGCGACTTACATTTTCACTACTATCCTGTGTGGAGACGACGCAAAACACCATGGCAAGACAGAGGACGTTCACCGGTCAAGAAGTTGCGGCTTTGCTGACCAACGAGGACTGCTGTGAGTCCGATGCGGGAGAAGGACCCTCCTGTTTTTTGACCAGCGATTCATCCGATGAAGAAAGAAGCAGTACATCGGATGAGGTACAACAGAGCCCTCCAAGGAAGAGACGGACACAGGCTGACACCACACCTGCACCAACCGTACGGGCAAAAGATGGAACTGTTTGGGAGAAGGTTGGCATCGCACGCTCTCGTGTCAGCAGCTGTTCGCCTAATTCAACATTTGTTGAGCCGTCCGGGCCTACAGAGCATGCAAAGGTATAGTAACTTCATATTTCTTTCCAGTGTTTCTGCTTGTGTTTGAATGATATTTAGTACGTGTAATTTACCTAGCGTCATTTGTTTACTTTTACTAATACAGCGTAGGATCACAAGCAGACTGCAGAGTTTTCTGTGTTTGCTCGACATGGAGATGCTGCGAATCATCACAGACTGCACTGTCCATGAAGCCCGCAGAACAGACAGCAGCTGGAGTTTGTCGGTCAGCGAGTTTATGGCATTCGTAGCAATCCTATTTCTACGAGCAGTCCTCTGTCCAGTTGGAGCGATGTCGGACTGTTGGTCGGCAATGTTCGCTGTGCCTTCGATCCAGGAGACAATGGCACGGGACCGCTACCAAGAAATCATGCGGTACTTGCGCTTTGATAATAAGGACACCCGTGCGGAGCGTGCAAAGAGCGACAGATTTGCTGCGATTTCGGACATCTGGCAGCGATTTGTGAACAACTGCATTTTGTGCTATACCCCAGGCAAGGAACTGACAGTCGACGAGCAGCTGTTTCCGACCAAGGTTCGCTGTCCATTCACCCAGTACATTGCCTCAAAGCCGGACAAGTTTGGAATAAAGTTTTGGGTTGCTTCTGAGTTGAACACAAAGTACATGTGCAACGCCATTCCATACCTTGGAAAGGACCCCGATCGTCCCAAGGGGGAAAGAGTGTCCGAGAATGTGGTGATGAAGCTTATGAAGCCATACCTGGGCAAGGGCAGAACTGTAGCCACAGACAATTTTTTCACATCTCTTTCCCTGGCTAAGAAGCTGCTGGAATGCAACACGACTCTGCTTGGGACAATGAACAAGATTCGCCGAGAAGTTCCTTTGGAAGCCAAAAACGCCAAGGGACGTGAGAAGTTGTCAACGGAGGTGTACAGATCCGATGATGCGCTTCTGACGGTGTATGCCTCCAAGCCCAACAAAACAGTTTGCGTTCTGAGCACTATGCACACGCACGTGGAGATTGCAGACGACCGCAAAAAGAAGCCAAACACTGTGACGGACTACAACCGGACGAAGGTATGCATGTGTTGGCATTGATAAATCAATTTATCATACATGAATGAATTTATTCAAAATATAACATGTACTTCTTTGTATTTGTTCTTTGCAGTGCGCCGTTGACATCATGGACCAGAAGGCGCGTGCATACACAGTGCGCGCAGGAACACGCCGGTGGCCCGTTGCAGTGTTTTATAACATACTTGACCTGGCAGCGATGAACGCGCATGTTTTGTACACGGCATGTACGGGGTCCACAGAGAGTAGGAGAGTTTTTATGTGTACTCTTGCTGAGGAACTCCGTCTTCGTTTCCTACAGGAAAAGGAGTTGAAGAGAACGCCACGTCCTTCGCCTGCTCCTGGAAAGAAGACTACGTGTCAGGTGCAGACAAACTGCAACCGGAACCACAGCATAACCCCGTGCGCTGCATGCGGCAAGTACACCTGTCGCAAGTGTAGGGCAGAGTGTCCCTGGCTGTGTGGCAACTGTGTACCTAAAACTACATGAAGGTACGTCGATAAGTATATTTATATATATATATATATATATATAAATATATTATATATATATACAGACAACCAATCACACACACATATATATACACACACACTATTATTTGAACATAACCAAAAATCTCTTCTCTTTCTGTTCCACAGTCGCACATCATGAAACCCGGTGTCACGGTCTGCCCCGCATCTCCTGCCATTTCATGTCTGTTTCCGTGTTAGTCCTCTGTTTATTTCTCGTCGTGGTTGCTGGTTATTTTTCTCATGGTTGCTGGAATTGGATTCCCGTTCTGTTATGACCCATGCCTGTGACATTTTCACAGAATCAATTTATACATGAATGAATTCGTTCTAAATATAACATGTACTTCTGTGCGTGCATACACAGTGCGCGCAGGAACACGCCGGTGGCCCGTTGACCTTGGCAGCGATGAACGATGAACCTGCCGCAAATGTAAGAAAGAGGGTCCCTGGCTGGTACACATGAATAAATTCGTTCAAAATATAACATGTACTTTGTTCTTTGCAGTGCGCCGTTGACAGACATCATGAAGGTGCGTGCATACACAGTGCACGCAGGAACACGCCGGTGGCCCGTTGCATGCAGCGAGTACACCCTGGCTGTGTAGCAACTGTTGGCTACAACTACATGAAGGTACGTTGATAAGTAGGCCTACATACGTAACACCACATATGTTACGTATTTTTGTCTTCTGAAAGATTTTATTCAAAATGTAAGGTGTACCTTGAATTGTTCTCCACAGCATCAACGCGTGTGTTGCATGCGGCAAGTGCATCTGGCGAGTACACCCTCAACTTTCTTGACATTCCACTTCAAGAAACCCGGAATAGACATCCATGTTTGATCAAAATAAAGTTGTTTTACAGCACATGAATTTGTTCTTCCTGTCTTTTCCTCTCCTTTTCCAGTCTGCTGTTTAGATCACAACATTTATCAGCCATATATATAATTGCGCCATATAATTTCTTAGCTTTTCAAACGCGAATTCAAACGCGGAAACAGAAAGTGTAACAAATATTATATAGTGTAGTAAATATACAAAGAGCTTCAAACAATATACAAAGAGGTTCAGACAATTTTATTTATTTTTATTGTTTGACGGGACTCATTTGAGAAACTCTCTACGTGCGCTTGAATTGTATCTTTTGAAACACGAGTCTACAAAATTTCCGCTGTTTGTTGTAGGATCGGTAACATATACAGTCTGCTTGTTTGTAACCAAGTTTTTCGTGAAGTATCACGTTTGGTGCCTTGTATGAGCTTGGAGGTGAGCCGCTTGTGCTTTGGCAGGCGTATGAGCTGGGGGTGAGACGCTTCCACCGCATTACCAAGACAATGGGCGTTAATCTCTTCACAGCAGGGGAGTGGGCTACATGGACCTTACTAAGCCTTGCGAAAATTTTCGCGGCCGTCGGGTTCCTAGTGTTAAGGTTTATTCCGTGGTGTGGCGACCGATCCGTTCTTTTGACGAGAGGAACAAGACCTACGCAAGTTCGAGTCTTGCTAGCTAGGTATTGATATTAACCTTTGGATCTTGAGGAGTCCATAAATTAATATTATTTCAATAAAGCAAAAAGCCGGATAATGCACCTGAATTGATTGAGGATGGTAAAACCTCACGGTGTCAGAACGGAACTCTCGTTCTATATTTAGAACTTCCGGGTGAGTATCTGTTTTTATCAACGTATGTAACTGGTGAGGAAAATGCAAGTTTTATAAATGGTTTTAAGTAGAATTTAATGTTGGTTTTAAGGGTATGGAATACCTTAGTGGAACAGATGAGTGTGACTAGTAAAGTGATTTATACTATTGAAGAATATCATAAGCAGTGTGATATTTGAAGGGCTGGCTGTTACGTGACAGTATGGGTGACCAACACAGAATCGTGTGTCCTCAGATGTAATTAATTATAAAACATTTAGAGTCTCGTATGTAATATGTGACTCCTCCCTCATTCGTATTTAATTTATTCAGGTTTCCCCTTTGGTTTGGTCCTGCATATATTTAGTATCAGCTGTACCTTGTGTCTTTGGCGATTACGTTGAGTATTCATTTGCATAGTAAGTAAGGCGTGCTGTGGGTCATTTTGTATAATTAAGTCTATTGCATCTGTTTCTGTTCCATGCATTGTTTGCATATTGTATATGAGTTCTCCTTGTGTCTGGTCGGTAAAGCCTAGTGATTGTGCGTGGATATTTTCTCGTCCTGAGATTACTTGTGTTTTACTTCTGAGTTAAATTTCTCAATTTCGCACCCTCCCCTAGTCTCAGACTATATTTTGTAGGTTCATATATTGTCATTGTTTGAGTGTTGAATATGTTTCAGGCCAACCCTTAGTCTAAGACTACACTTTAGGGATCATAAAACAAGTCCGGTTGTTAATAAGTTTGTGTGTCGTTTGTTGTGTTGAATAAGTTGGGTTCGCTATGCTGACGGTCTTTTTATAATTTAAATGGCTGCTGGGTTTGTCCTGTTAATGACAGTTGTTTCTCTGTATCCCATATATATATTGGCTATAAGTCATCGGATAAATTTCTTCCTTCGTTGTTTAACAAATAGCGTAGTATGTGCTTTGTCTGAGGTGTTCTAGTTTTGATTGTAAGTGGGTGTATTTAATTTCCTCATAATGTCTTATATCTTAACGCTAGGTTATGTCATTTAGTATTGAAATCAGGATTGTTTGTACACAGTATGGGTTTTGTCCCTCCTCTGTATTTAGTAACTAAGTAATCAATCTTAGTTGAACGTCTAGAGAAATGCCTTAGCGTGCACCTGTTGCGTAGGGACAGTGTGCCTAGACAAGCAGACGAGCAAGCAAAAAGTAAAATTTCATTCATGTATTTGCCTCCGACTCTTAACCGAGAATTGTTACATCATCGCAAAATAGACCAACTGGCTAAAGTGCACACGTTTAACTCGCAAAATTATCAAACGCGGAGAAGATTTAGCTCTGTGACACATGTACAAATACTGTTTGCTGGGGGTTGTTCATAACCAACTAGAATGAGCGGGGTCTGCACAGCAGATATTCAGGAAGATACACCACAGCCACCGTATGAGTTAAACTCGGTAATGCTCACTAATTAAGTTATCCAGGAATTAATGTAAAAACAGGAATCGTATGAATAGATAAAAATCGACGACGTGGAGTTTAAAACGCGCGAGTTACCCTTGACACTGAATATTAGTATTTAAGGCTAAAAAAGGGAACGCATGCAGTGGGGTGAAGTGTAAACTGCGTTTTAAAAGAGACTTGGATGGAGTGGTTATAAATAGCACACACACACACTGGGGTAAGTGAAGCGAGTATGTGAGGTGGAAATGTCAGTGAAACGGTGAGGTATTTGGATAGCTAAAACTGGACAAGCTGACAGCAGCTAGAGAGCTTGGTTCTGGCAGACTTGTGGTGTTAAGTATTATAATAATAACAATATTAAAAATAAATACTTGAAATCGTTTACACTGTGGGCCTTGAAAATATAATCCAGGAAAGTAGCTTTTTGAATAATAATCAATGTTTCTATGTTTTTCTAATTTTGGAATAGGTCTGTATGTTGTCAGTTTAATATGAGAAACCTGATGCCAGTTAAAGTGACTAGGAAATGTTAATAATAATAATAATAATAATAATAATACTCTGTATTGGTATAGCACCTCTCATACTTGCATGTAACTCAAAGTGTTTTATAGAATAGACAAAAAAGAAAAATGTTAAAAGAAATTAAAGATAAAAGAAATCAAACATAATAAAAGAATGTAATAGAGTAACAAATTATAAGATAATATTGCAATAAAGAAAGTAAGATGGCAATTAGAATAAAGTTGGAGTTTCTTAATTAAAAGCAGATCTAAACAGGAAGGTGTTGAAACTCTTCTTGAAGTTGGGCAGAGATAAAATGTCTCTGAGCAGCTGTTGCGCTCCAACAGACCTCAGAGCACGGGGATCCGCCCCAGAGACCTCAATATGTCCCCTAAGTGTATTATTTTATACAGTGGTATCAACAGTATGGGTTTAACCTAAATTTTAGAAGAAGGGGTTTTGGGAAGGGGCAAGGAAGGTCACAGAGATCCTGGCAACTTCGTTGTGGCAGGTGGGGTGGATGTTCTCTTTCTGTTCAGGAGAGTCATTGAGCGAAAAAGTGTTCCCACAAAACCGTAGGATGGAGGAGGGCCAGAGGTCCAGCACCAAACCCTTCTGCAGTACCAGGGCAATGGCGGGGCCCTGATGAGAACTCGGACAGCAAAGCTACGGCAAACTCTATGTTGTCCCTCACTGGCGGTACTCAAAGACTATCATTTCTGGCTGGAGAATATCAAAGTCTGCACAGAACTGTTCAAATGACTGTACAATGCGGCCACCAGGCCACTAAACACAGGTTCCTGAGATCAAAGACTGCACCTGTTAACCTGTGGAAGAGACATTACAAATGCACTGTTCACAGACAGCAGACACCTGATGCACCTGATGTCCACAGACTGGCCTCCACGGTTGCTATCTACAGGGGTTTCCTGAAGTCTCACTCATGAGCCGCGAGGGGCGTCCACTCCCAGTTAATTTCCTGGAAGCCAGATCACTTTGATTTAACCTTTGTCCTGCCACCCGACCCATTTCATGTTAGGGGAGAGTGGGGTGATTTGTGCCAGGGGGGAAGTTGTGCCACCCCCTGTTTCTAGGGAACCAGAGAAGAAATTGGTTATGTGACCATTAATTTTTTTAAAAACATTCATTTTACTCATCCTGCAAAGAAGAGAGCCTCATTGCATGAGAGGAAAGCACTTTTAAGTTAAAAAAACTGTTTTTTGCCTTTCAAAGTAAAATTCCTATGATCAAGGATTTTTGATTGTTGTGTCCAAACAGTTATAGAGAAGTATGAAAACATTTTACACATGTTTTAGTACTTTGGTAAGCTACACTATGAGTATATGCAGCTAGCATGATGTTAGCCCAAAACTACTGGATGATGCATTTTTTCCCAAATGGTGGGGTTGGGGTGATTTGTGCCATAGGGCCTGGGGTAAGTTGTGCCAGTGGCACAACTCACACCCACTTATGAATATTTTAAACATATTGTTTTTTTTTGTAGTTGTACATTGTATTCTTATATTTAATCACTTAAACTATGTGACATTCTTAATTTTAGACCCAAAATAGAAATAGACCATCATGCCACGGAGTTATAAGAGGAAGACATGCAGGGCATCCACTCCTCTAGAGGACATGGACAGAGTAGTGAAGAGGTGGAGAAGGGAAGTCTATTGGTCAGGTGGCGAGGGAGATGAGCATATGCAAGATGTCATTAAAGTAAAACATGGAGAAGAAAAAGATAGATGGAAAAGAAATAGGATATAAAAGAACTGGACTTATTTAAAGCGTATAGCTTCAACTTATGCAGATGTAAATGTAAACTGCAATGGATCAATAAGGGAAAAATTAAGATATATGCTAATTATGCTAAAAAATTTAATATTTGCTACTGTTTTTGTTTCATTTTGAACTGAACTTTTTATCTTTTATCTTTTGTGTGCTCATGTGGCACAATAGGCTTGTAGAAAATTAGCCTTTGATGTTGTAAAGTAACTTTAAATAAACCTTAAATTAGTAATTTTGTATTGAATTTGTCTAGCTTTTATATAGCATTCCAGTTCTTGAGATCAAAATATATTATTTTACTTCAGTAATCAATGGCACAATTTACCCCAATGTATTCTCTCCAATGGCACAACTTACACCGCACTGGGGGCAAGTTGTGCCACGAGACCACTTTTTTTCAAAAAGCTGTATTTCGTAAATACTATATTTCACATCCAAAGTGACTGATTCCAGGGATGCCCCACATCCTGAAATATATGTACATATTTTAGTTGGAAGCATTACTGTCATGGTCTCACTTTAAAGTCACTTTAAGTAAAAACTGGCACAACTCACCCCACTCTCCCCTATTTTGTCTTATGACATAGGAAGGGATCCAATTCATGGGAGGAATTTGAAGAACAGCTACAGGATCAAGTAAACTAGGTTACTGGGGCCTGAGGGGGCGGCAACCCTGCAAAGCTGAGGCATGCGCAACAGTGCTGGTAGATAATGGGAGATTCAGCCACTCCACACATCTAATTATCTTCACACCCTGGTCACATGGGTAAGGAGTAGGTAAACATGATAGGAAACCAGTACAACAAGGCATCGGGTAACAACTAACTTTCTGAGTGTGAGCTAATTTAAATCTTGTTATAACTAGTGTATTAAAATAACTTTATTTGGCTAGTATTTTCCATCACAAAGAAACACTTATTTTATTTTAAATTTAATTTATGAAAGTTTAATTTAATTTATTAAACAAAAACAGACATTGGCATAGGCTGTGGACTTAGCAAATTACTGATTAAAACTTATTACTCTTTTTAGAAGTTTCTGAAATACATTCCTGAATGATATTTCAGTAAAGGGGGAGATACACCTGTTAGAAAACACCATGCACACAGCATGAAGCAGAGGTTGTACGTACAGAGTGACACGATAACAAAAGGGGGTAAGCTGAGAGACAGAGGCAAATAGGAGCACATTAGATGGTTTGCAAGGCAGACCACAGGACCTAGAGCTATGTAAAATACAGGAAAAATTGACCCCAGAGAAAAAATTAAAGAAATAGAGTACTTAAATAAAATGTTTATTATTAAAATAAAATAGCATTGCTGAGTAAATATGGTAAGAAATAAGGAAGTCTGGAAAGGACCAAATGGGAAACTAATTTTACAGAATCTATTGATCAAACCAGTGTTAACTGAGGCACACAGGGTAGCACGTGTGTAGAAATAAATGAAGAAAAATTTTGGTTAACACTAGAAGCGCCAAAGCTCCGGTCATTTGACCGCTGTGACATCTACTAGAAGCGCCGCCTCTGGTCGACCTAATTATACCTAGAAGCGCCGAGCACCGGTCACTTGACCGCAGCAGCACAAAAAAAATAATATCTTTGCACTGGATCCAATTTCAGAACCCTCCTTTCATGACTTTTCCCAGAATTGTCCTTTTAATAAACTAGTATTTTTACATTGTTAAAAGAAACCCTGCACATGCTAGTTTCAATCGATTTCGCTCGTATCTCTGTAATATTGTCGTCGTCGCCTACACTTCAAGACTGTGATTCTCTTTTCTGCCAGTGGGTGTCGCAAAGATTCGTATGTCATTTAATATTTAGTATAACTAAATAAAGATCAATAGTTTTCAAAACTAAATTATTCACAAAGTTCAAACTGATTATTGTGTAAAGACAAAACGGAATTCGTCCGTTGAACGAAAGTGAAAGTGTTTCACTTTCCAAAGTCTTAAAATATATACTTTATTTATTAATATTATTTAATATATACTATATATAAGTTTACATCAATGGTTTTCAAACCGTGAGAGCGTCTTGCTTTGCCTAATAAATGCTTTAGTAGTTTGCAGGAATTCTGCGAATGGTAATTAGCCTACCTATCAAGTCAATATCTCAAAGAAATGATCTCTCGGGTATAATCCCTCTTCGCCAGGGCTAGCTGTTAGATACATACATTATGTATGGCTGCTTTTGACACACTGGCATTACAAAAGAATTAAGCAGAATGCAAGTTACGTATGTAAATGCATACCTTTGCGAGCGAAACTGAGATGATGGCATGGGCGGTGCTGTTATGAACACTTTATTCACAATAGCATTCATGAGGCAACGTGAGCTATAAATTCGTCGGGACGCGGCTACACAGTTTGAGTGAAAACTCTGCTTGGGCGATCGAACAGCAACACAGTTTGCTTGAAAGCTCGGTTTTGGCGTTTGAACAGCAACATAGTTTGCGTGACTCCTCGGTTTGGGCGTTTGAACAGCAACACAGTTTGCTTGAAAGCTCGGTTTGGGTGATCGAACAGCAACACAGTTTGCTTGAAAGCTCGGTTTGGGTGATCGAACAGCAACACAGTTTGCGTGACTCCTCGGTTTGGGCGTTTGAAAGGTTGCATAGTGCATTATAAAAATGGCACAGAGAATCATGTACACCCCAAAGCAAGTGCTGGACATGCTGTGCAATATTGATGAGATGGAATCGGAGGGCGAACAATGTGAGGTGTCGGATGGAGAGGGCGAAAGTGAAATGGATCTGAATCTTGAATCTGATTCAGAATCGGACTCTGAAACTGAGTGTGGTGGTGACTCATTTCAGGCCAAAGACGGTACGGTGTGGTTTGAAACTGCTGGCAAACCTCGGGGTAGAGCACAAGAGTGCAATATTGTGAGAGAAACCCCAGGGCCTACGTGTTATGCCAAGGACAAAATTAAAAGTCCACTGACCAGCTTACTGTGTTTGACACAGAAATGTGGGGCGCAATTCTGAAATACACAGAGGCAGAGGCTGAACGAAATAATGCTCAGTTCAAAACTAACAGCTGACGAATTGAAAGCATTTGTGGGTCTCGTTTATTTGAGAGGTATAACAGCCGGTAAAAGCATGAAACTTGATGAATACTGGTCTGGTGACTTAGGAAATCCCATTTTCAAAGAGACAATGTCTAGACAGACATTCAGAGATATCATGCGCTATCTGCGCTTTGATGACAAGAGCACAAGGGCTGCCCGCCTTGCGACTGATAAATTTGCTATGATCTCGGAGATATTTGATAAATTTGTGAAAAACAGTATTGCTTCTTACACACCCGGTGAGAACATAACTGTTGATGAGCAACTGTTCCCAACTAAAGCTCGCTGTCGTTTCACTCAGTACATGGCCAATAAACCCGATAAATTTGGGATTAAGTTCTGGGTGGCCGCTGATGTTGAAACAAAATATATATATGGCGCAAAGAAACTGCCTGAAACTGTTTCATATTACAACACGACTAAATGTGGCGTTGATGTTATGGATCAAATGGCACGACTGTATTCGGTGAAGGGAGGCACCCGTCGTTGGCCTGTCGCGGTTTTCTACAACCTCCTAGACCTGGCTGCAATAAATGCACATATATTGTTCAAACAGTGCATGAACGTTAACCTGAGCAGACGAAGGTTTATTCTCGAGTTGGTAAAGGAGCTGTGTGCACAGCAGAAAATGGCGAAAGCGGCTAGGGCAGTGGCACAAAAGCGAATTTTACCTGAAGCTCCTTGCCCGCCCTCAAAAAGAAAACAATGCCAAGTCGACAGATGTTCAGGGAACAAAACGTATGACATCTGCCAGACATGTAAGCGACTGGTCTGTGGCAAATGTGCAAAGACTGCACCTAAGCTGTGTTTTGAATGTTGAGTGAAGCTGACACACAAATCAAAACAAAGGGAACTTAATTTGAGGTGGTGAACGAAACTTATGCAATATACGCTAAAGAGAGACGGGATGCACCCGTTGTTGGCCTGTAGCTGTGTTCTACAACCTCCAAAACCTGGCTGTAATTAATAAATATTGTTCAAACAGTGCATGAACATTAACCACAGCGGTGGAGGTTTATTCTCAAGTTCACAATTCACTACATAAATGTAACTTAATTTGAGGTGGGGAACAAAACTTATTCAATATACGCTAAAGAGAGATGGGATGCACCCGTTGTTGGCCTGTAGCTGTGTTCTACAACCTCCAAAACCTGGCTGTAATTAATAAATATTGTTCAAACAGTGCATGAACATTAAGCACAGCGGTGGAGGTTTATTCTCAAGTTCACAATTCACTACATAAATGTAACTTAATTTGAGGTGGGGAACGAAACTTATGCAATATACGCTAAAGAGAGACGGGATGCACCCGTTGTTGGCCTGTAGCTGTGTTCTACAACCTCCAAAACCTGGCTGTAATTAATAAATATTGTTCAAACAGTGCATGAACATTAACCACAGCGGTGGAGGTTTATTCTCAAGTTCACAATTCACTACATAAATGGAACTTAATTTGAGGTGGGGAACGAAACTTATGCAATATACGATACATGTAAATCACCGAATGGTGATAACGCTCGGTGATAACACGGTCGTTAGGACGTGGGATCACACATCGGCTATTCACCGATCAAACACCTCATTTGAAACGGCAACACAATACGGCAAGATAAAAAAGTGAACATTAGAGAGGACAGAGGCAACTATATTCGTGAAGCCATCCGTATCATTTTAATAATTTTGCGTTTTGTTACGCAAAGGTACATAGCCTACCTTTTATAATGATATTTTTGTAATTATTTTGCCTATTTATGCTTTTTGTTCTTTGTCTAACACAAAACATTATAGACATTTATTTGTAGATTTGTTATGTTCACCATAGCCTACAATTCACTAACATACACAACTTTTAGACATTAAAACTTGAAATGGCGTAACATTGAGTATACAAACAAACTTGCTTTAGCTCGGTCTACGGGCTTCACTTTGCTACTCTGAGTATCGAACAAGCTTTTTGTGGATGTGGGGGTGGAAGGCTGCAGCGCAGTCTGTTTCATTAGCAAGACAAAAGACGTGAACGCTTCACAGTGGGGGTGCGGGCCAGTGGGTTAGTGGTGTGGCGAACGTACATGATAATATAGTGACATATATGCCAACAGAATAACACACAGACAAATAAGCAAACTATTACACTAACCAAGCAAACTATTACACTAACCAAGAAACAAAACTGAAACTATATTTTGCATTTACGTTTTCGCACAAACCAGGAAATGCAATATGAAACTAAACAAAACTGACAATGGGAAAGCTACTGAGAACAAGGTCACAAGGCACTGATTCTAAAAGGTTTAGTCACATTAATTTGTTAACATATTGACGTTACGTGCAAATGTCACCATTACGAATATTTTGTTTGGGCGGCTCATTCTTCCTTTTGTGCAAAACGCCATCTAGCGTTAATTATGTATCAGTACCAGCTCCCCTGTGTAAAGACTCAGCGGTCTTTTGACCGCCCGAGGCGCGCTTTAAGTAGGTGAAAACACGGCGCTAGTAGGAGGTGGTGAAATCGGTCAGATGACCGGCCCTCCGCGCTTCTAGGTATAAGTATGTAAATGAGGCGCGGCGCTTCTAGTGTTAACTGATGGCACCTATACTGACGTAATAGCAGACTGGACAGAGTAATGTGATATTTGAAACATGCATAACAGCTGTCATGCTTTAAGGAAAGGTCTGAGTAGGCTCCCTGGACCGAAGGAGCTAAGATAGGATATGATAATTCTTTGTTAATCACTCAGTGGGGAAATTTGCATTGTTACAGCAGCAGAGAATTGTGTAAGGAAATACACATATGTAAGACTATGTACAAATGCAATGAAAATAGGAGATGAAGTTCAGATTGACTACATGGGTATGGAAATACCAATACGGGGATTGAGCTATTTGTTAGTGGCTGAGGATAAATTCTCAGGTTGGGTAGAAGCATTTCCACCAGGGCAGATGACTCGAGGTCAGTCTGCAGAATGTTGATAAAAATTACTGGATACTGCACCATTGTTTACTAAATTAAGTATGCTCAGATAATGGGATGAACTTTACTAGCTAGGAGCTAAAATTTGTGGAACAAAATTTGGGTTTAAGACACAGATGTGGGTTGGTTTATCATTCTCAATCTCAGGCTAAAATGGAAATTATAAATGGTAAGTATAATGGTAAAGGTAAAGGAAAAGGTATGTGCACAAAGGTATTTATATGGTTGGCCAGAAGATCTTCAGTGAATTTTGTTGCAGGATTCACTTCGTTTGAGCTCATGACAGTGAGAAGTTTTCGGGGGTCCCCCAATGCGCTTGCGAAACCTGACAGGTACAAGGAGAGGAGTCAGAACCAACGGACCTGCCGGTAACCAAATGGGTCCTGCTTAAGGTCATCAAAAGAAAGTGGTCAGAGCCCAGGTGGACCAGTTCATGCAAGGCCACTAAAGAGAACATCACACGCTGTCCGATTGAAGGGCAAAGGAGAAACGTGGTACCACCTCAGCCGGTGCTGAGCATTAGAACCAGCGCGCAGAGATACGGAGCTCTCAAACGACGCGTCAGAATAATTTACCCGAGAGCGGAGGTTCGACAATCAGGTAGTCCACCCTGACCTCCTACGCGGGATAAGAAGATAATCTTGCCTCCAACAGGGCAGAAGAATAGATGTTGCTGCAGTAAAAGTTTTGTGATGTATTTGGATGTTCAGTAATATTGTCTAATGTTTTACAGGCCTTGTGTAACATTGTTTATTTGTCTATATGTTTTTGTATTATTATTGAAAGTAGTAGCAATGTGATTGTTAGTATTTAACAACATGTTAAAGGACCTTACAGGGGACTGCCCCCTGTGCATATGGATCCATGGTGGGTCAAGGCCAATATTGTTGTAATAGTAGCTGCATAACTGAGATCCCTTGGAGAGTTTCACATAACGCTTTAGGAGTTGATAATTATACTACTGGCCGGCTGGGACGGCCATTTAGCAATAATAAAGTTCAAAGGTAAGCATTATTTTTCAGAGAGACGCACATCCTACCAAGGACCTAGTTATTTTATCAATAGAATTGGGATGTTTTCATCTGGAGTACTGGCACATCTCTAGTACAGGTCGTGTACTGTATATCTAGTAATAGGAGTGGGCCAATTGGGTTAAGACCCCTTAGGCCTAATTAGGATGAACATAGTATGGTTTAGACCTGCCCCAACACTGGGACCATCACTGGACAATACGTCAGAAATTAAGATATAAGGCATTCGTGGATCAGAATATACTAAATGGAAACGACAGCAGATAATTGACTTAACTGTCTTATTATGGCTGTGTTAACTTCTGTGGGTATGTTTTTGACTTATGATTACAGGTGAATGTTGTTGTCTAATGTAGAAGAAGCTTAGTGAGAAGCTTAATCAGCAGTAAGATTGAGAAGGAGGAACCACAAAGGCGTTTGGGTTTGATGTCATAGTTGGAGTCAGAAGATGAAAAGGTAGTTTTGGATTAACTTAAAGTTTGACCTATTTAGAGATCAAAAAGGGGGAATTGTTGTGATTTTCATCTTAATCCCTTCATAGTTTGTTTACATTATTGTCACGTGGGTCCACTGACTACAGAGGACCCACGGGGTTTTTTGTTTGATGGGCTCAGGAGCAAACTCCAAACACAAACGGTGAACTGAGGCCTCCGCGAGGAGCGGGAAACGCAGAAAATAAAAGCAGAGAATACGTCTCTGAAAATCCCAACAGAAAACACACGGAGGCAACGACTCAACGTGTCTGCACAAAACAGGGGCACAAACGAACAAAAAGAAACCTAAGAACCAAAAACACACGGAGGCAATAACTCAACGTGTCTGCACAAAACAGGAGCACAAACGAACAAAATAAAGAAGCCAAAGAACCAAAAACACACGGAGGCAATAACTCAACGTGTCTGCACAAAACAGGAGCACAAACGAACAAAATAATGAAACAGTAATACAGGAAGGGAACAGTGAAGGAAAACTTGAGGTAGGCCAGGAAGGGCGCAGGAGAGAGACTCGAAGTGGAACAGGGGAAAGACAAAACAAACGAGAGAGAGAATGCACTAGAGAGGAGTAGAATACCGGCTGGCAGCACGTGCGAGTAGCAACGAACAACTCAGCAGTGAGGCACTGCAACTGTGCCTGTTAAATAGGGGAAGACACAGCTGCAGGTCCTCACCGCTGATTGCGTCTCGTTTGCGCATCCAGTCTAGCACTCCTTCTAGTGGCGACCGGAGGGACGGTTCTGGACCCAGCCCTGACAGACGTGGGTAGAGCGCGCCCTCTAGTGGCGACAGGGGGAACGGTCCTGGGTCCAGCCCTGACAATTATAGTATAGAATCAACAGCTTATCATAATTTATATATTTTGACAAGTCAAAGTATTAATCAAATCTCTAATATTAATCACTATATGTTTTGCTTACATTATATTATAGATCAAGTTGTTTGTTAGTAAGAATGACGGTGTAAGCGCTTGTGTGCCACTTCCAATACACCATGCGTTTGCAGTAGGCTAAAAATGGGATGTGTAAGAGAAGGCTCACTGTGGCCTTATGTGGTGAGGCCAGGTAGTAAGACCTCGCTTCCAGAATAAAGACAGCTGTAGGTTGAACTATGGAATGTGCAGTTCCTATGTTTAGGAAGGAAAGCATATATAATGGTGAAGAGAGCAGACAGCTTCAGAGCTGCACATGGGGTGACATGATTAGGTAATGTGAGCTCTCCAGAGATCTCTGTATTAAATTAATTAATAGGCCTATGTGTATTTTTTAATAAAAGGATAAAGACAAGACTGGTAATGTTTTCTTTTGCAATCAACGAACACGCTGCGTTAAGGTAAGAAAAGGTTAAAGCGCAACAGTAGTGACGCACTAGGTTTGAAAGATGACACGTAAATATGTCGGGGGTGGGGAGTCATGTTGCGAACGCATTTGGGCGTCTGCTACCTGTTTCCCCGGCATCGTCTTGAGATCGCAGTCCGCGATTTCAAAATAAAAGCGGATAGCGCGATTGAAAAAAAAGATTCCTAAAAAAAAAACACTTTTCAAAACAGCTCGCGGGCCAGAAATAGATAGCCCGCGGGCCATTATTTGAGTATGGGGGCTATAGACCATGGCCACTACACATGTATCATCTAGTGCCCCTAATTCTATAGGCCAAGGTCACTACACATATCTCATCTAGTGCCCCTAATTCTATAGACCAAGACCACTACACG
Organism: Brachyhypopomus gauderio; assembly: GCF_052324685.1. Classification (NCBI taxonomy): domain Eukaryota; kingdom Metazoa; phylum Chordata; class Actinopteri; order Gymnotiformes; family Hypopomidae; genus Brachyhypopomus; species Brachyhypopomus gauderio. The sequence goes on from NC_135228.1 coordinate 330,456, forward strand.
TGTCTAATCTAGTGCCCCTAATTCTATAGACCAAGGCCAGTCCTTTACGCCATGCATAGCAAAGGTTAATATTGACACATGGCTGAAGTAGACCCTATACTACATATGCATATTTGGCGGCCATCTTGAAAATTCCTCAGATTCCAGACATAGTCCACTATAAAACTATATATCTCAAGTTGTACATATAGGAAAATGATCATTCATGGCCAGGGGCGGACTGGGACAAAAAATCGGCCCTGGCATTTTTGGACCAGACCGGCCCACTCACACTCGATAACGCTTTTCACACTTTTCAGTTTTTTGAATGTGTATACCAACAGTTTACAAAATTACCATTTTAAAAAGTGTAATTTCCTTTCATTTCTGTACATTGTCCCTAAACACCTCCATAAAAACTACCAAACATTTCCCCTTCCTACCAAGCATAGCCTTAGCCTAGCCTACTACTCACCCCACAAATATTAATAGTATAATAATGAAAATAGAATGCTGCCTGCTGAGTGACTTAGTACTGTTTTTGTTGGTGAATGGAGGTTTTAACACTGGGGTGGCCATACCTTAGCCAAAAGGCTATCATCCCTGCCACGTACCAGAGCTTAGCCAGAAGGCTAGGGTTGGGAGGTGTGATAAGCCCTTCTTACCTCCAGTGTTATGTAAATGAGGCGTGTCTCAGGTGTGGGTGGTTGCTGCTTCAATACACACCTTTGGCTGCCTGCCACAAGAGACTGCAAGCTCTCTTGCAAGAAGTCACAAAGTGAGAAGAAGTCAGAAGTCACAAACATAATATTTGAATTATAGTGACATATAAGTGGCATATTGATTATTCAAAATGGCACTGATTTTTTTAACCTTATTTTCAGTATTTAGTCTTTTGAAAAACTGCCCATAGGTAAAGATATTTTTACATACATTTATACAAAAAACCCTCAGCTACTTGAAATAGAATAATAATCTTGAGCAATTTTAACTTATCAAGATGGTACTTTTTAGTGTGTCTCTTCCAAAAACACAACAACAATCTTACCAGAAGAGATTTCCGAGTCACTACTCTCTTTTTTTTGCCCCCCCATCTTTGGAGGACAACTTTATTTTTATGTAAGAATAAAAAGAAAACAATTCTGTAAAATACAGTACAATAGTAATAAAAATAATTGGTGGGACATACAGAGAAAAGAGAAGGAGAGAAAAGAGGGTCAGTGTACAGTGTTCATGGTCAGCCACTGGTCAGTGTTCATCCACAACGTCCCCTCAAAAGCCCTCAATGTCTAAAATACAGTAAAGAGTACAGGAAGAGGTGCCTTACACTATCACCGACTATAACAGCCTAAAATGTGGTGTCCCACCAGCCCCACTGCAGAGAGTAGCCTGTACAGCCAACCCCCCCCCCCCCCCCAAAAAAAGTCAACATTGCCAGAAATTTTGATTCAAGTTAGCTTTATTGATATTCGCACAGTAACGAAACGTGTTACTCTGCACACACCTGGCACTGCCACATCATCTCTTTTCTGCACTTGCCACATGTAAACTAAGTACAAGAAATACAACGCTTAGTGGCATGATTATTCTTGCAGCCACACTTGACTTGGCACAATGCCCTTTTCCCTGTGTCAGGTGTGGGTGGTTGCTGCTGAACCTTTTCCTTGGCCACCTCCTTGGCTGCCATATGAGCCTGTGCAAGCTCTCCTGCAAGCTTCACCAAGAAGTCTGCCCATCTCTCTTTTACACCTGTGCATGTTGTTGCTCATCTATTGTGATATGCCTTCCTGGGTTGTAAGCATTGAAGCAGTTGGCAACGAAAGACCCCCAAACATTAGAGACTGCAGCAAACGGGTCAGTTGCAGCTCGTTCACTGCGTGTGTCCATGCTGTACACACATGCGTGTGTCCTGGAACCGGTATCGCTGCATAATCTTCATGATGGAGGGCTGCTGCATTGCTGGATGAGGATGGCAATGAAAGCCATTAGTTCAGGGAGGGCCATGAACCAGTTTTCATGCTGTGTCGTCTGGTGTGCATGCTGAACAGTCCACTCCTGTATGGTCCGAAGCATTTTCAGAGAGATGAAACAGAGGAAACTCTGTAAGCGACTAGACACTTCACTTCTGGCAAAAGCAGTTGGCTCTCCAATCATGGGATGGCATTCAATTGGGCTGTGATGCCTTCCATAATGTCTACCAATCTGTTCCTCATGCCACACTGTGCCGTCTTTTGCCATCTCTGTCAGCTGCTCGTGTGACTCCATGTGACCTCTCTTTTCTGGAGGTGATGAAGTCTCGTGATCCACAGGAACATAGGTTTGAGATTTGATTAGTGAAAGGTTGAAATAATGCGAAATTGACACAAACATAATATTTGAATTATAATTCCAAAACATTTCAAGTAAGCCTCTTTTGTACTTATGTAGGATTGTTCTCACACTGCAAAAAGTAGCATTTTATTAGTCAAAATAGCTCTGATTTGTTTTACCTTTTTTGAAATAGTTTTCGTCTTTTGAAAAACTGCCACTAGGTAAAGATATTTTTACATTAATTTATACAAAAAAAAACCCCTTAGCTTCTTGAAATAGAATAATAATCTTGAGCTATTTTAACTTATCAAGATGGTACTTTTTACAGTGTGTCTCTTCCAAAAACACAACAGCCATAACCAGTAAACAAAAAAGGACATTTAGTAAATCTTACCAGAAGAGATCAGCTGCTCGTGTGTCTCCATGTGACCTCTCTTTTCATACATATTCACCCAAACACATATACAGCCTCACACACACACACACACCCACAAACATTATTTTCAGTAGTTTTTAGCACTTTGAGTTGCATGTATGTATGAAAGGTGCTATACAAATAAAGGTTATTATTATTATTTATTATAAAAAGGGAAGGGCAGAAAAAAAACACAGCTCAAATGACCACTGCAATGGGGGAGGCCAGGGTTTTTTTCTTCTCTATCTGAGTCAGTGAACACATCCAGCAGAACAATGAACTGACACCATCACCCCCCCCCCCCCCCTAAGTGGTTGCATGTACATAACAAAGGGTGGCCTAATGGAATGCAAATGTCCCCAGAACTGCCCCCTGGTGGAGACCAGGTACAAAATTTTGGAGTGAAAATGCTGGTAGTCCTAGTGTTAAAAGTGTTCTCACATTTAAGACTATTTAGTTCAGAATGGAAGACATAAAAGTACTAAAATAGGTTTATTTTCTCATACAGTCAGTGTACACAAAGTCTTATAATAGAGGTAAGGACGTTATTCACTTATTTTTCCTTTTGCATTTACAATACAAACTAACTCGGCCATAGAACATTAGCCAAAATGATTTTATTGATGTTTTATCAATTTATCAGATTTGGCAAAGGGTTTGGTTGCTTAACCCTACTCATTTTATAGCTGCTCTGAAAGGAGTCAGGCTTACCGCACGTTCTAGTACATGTTTCTGTCCACTGGCCACCGCCACCACTGTCATCAGCCACGGGAGCTGATGAAGGCCCTGCTGTGGCAAACATTTGAGTAATTTTTATACATTTGGCAGCGTTTACTTGAAGTTCAAGTTTCTTTTTTTGTCGTAGTTTCTCTGCACCTCCTTTGCGCTTTTTCTCCATCTCAGATACTCACATACGTTATGTTAATCAACGTTAGATTGCACTACGCACCGGCGCATGGAGGAGGGGGTGTTTGATGATATGATTGGTGCAGCTCTGTGTCAGTAAAGAAAATAACCAATGGGCTGCATACCAGCGTGTTTAAGGACCAGTAAACTCTCGCGCTGACTTTTTTTTTGCCAAATGCATTATGCAGGCAGCAGGAGCATCGCGAAAGGTGTGTTAATGTGATTAGCCAGACCAGTGTCAATCAGCCTGCCTCCATCTGAATCGACCCACTGATCTACTTGTTTTATGGGCCGGTCAGACCAATATATAAATAGATTAAAAAAGTGTCAGGACTGTCGGCCCAAATAGCACGTCAGCCCACCGGGAAAATGCCCGGTATGCCCGATGGCCAGTCCGTCCCTGTTCATGGCTCAAACTGAAGTAGACAGTTGGGGGAACATATTGATTCACTTCAATATCATATTCCTTGGTTTGTTTTATTTTAGAGCCTCTATTACAGATGCTAATATGTAGGGGTGTATTCAACTAAGGATTTTCATAGTCGAATCTGATTCGTCAGCTTTTCCCTTTAGTCGACTAATAGTCGAATCGGGTTTATTATTTTTTTATTTTTTTTAGAGCACCTTAAACGGGATTGCGTTCTCATTCAGGACTTTTTTCCTCTTCAAAGTAAAAACCTAAAACACTCAGATAAACGAATAAACACGGTATTATTCAACTTTTATTTATTTACTCATTTATTTTTTATGAAACGTTAGAGAACATTAACCGTCAGTGCGCATTGCGTATATCGTCAGATTATTTTGCACTGTGCAAAATGTCAAAAATATTTAAAATAAAATATGCCTGCCTGAAAACATAAAAAAACTGCCACACAACAGCAAAAAAATATAAGGAAAGGTTCAAGTAACGGAGTTTAAAAGCAAACAACAACAAAAAATGTTTATAAGCCTACTTGCCGAGACTCACCGCGACGAGACGACACGACCGAAACAACAAACGGCTGAAATGTTTTTTTTCGCCTTACGCGTTTTAAATAGTATGCCATGTTGGTTGTTGTCGTGCGAAATGAAAGACGTTGATGAGATAACTTGCACTTTACTTTGTTTGATTCATCTTTATGTTTTTCAAAATACTTTTGAAGTTTTTTAGTAGCCATTATAATCTCGGCAGATGCTGCGTATTCTGTAGCGTGTTCAAATTTTTTAATATTTGTTAACAGAAATTAGGATGATTTTATTTGACAAAAGGCTATATATAACGAAAACAAAGACATTTCATGTAACAACTAATGCTTGGCTGCATCCTTGGGCACCCCCATGCAGTTAGAATGGTACATTCGACTATGACGTTCATAGTCGACTAGGGGGTATAGTCGACTATAGTCGAATCAGCGACTATTGCAGGTCACCCCTACTAATATGCCAGGAATGTCAGAAATGCAGACTTGACCTTGAGCATCACAAGAATGTATATTCACATAGTTATTCCAATTTGTCTATAAATTTGCAATATATCAGTCCCACCAGGATTTCGCGGGCCTTTTTTGTGATTGTTGCGGGCTAAAATGTTTGATGTTGCGGGTGTTTTTCAAAAAAACTGCGATGGAAGTTGCGGTGTTTTTGCTTTTTTGTGAGTACATTGCAATAGGGAGTAAATGTTGTATGGTTTCCTCTATTTAGTAGTCCATTTAAATTATCTATTTACCTATTTATTCAGGGTTGCCAACTTTTCAAGATCGCTTGGAGTGAGATTTGAACCTGGAGGGGGTAGCGAACGTTAATTGTTGACGGGGGCGGGGTTTGCGAATGTAAGTTGTTACCGGGCGGCCTGTAAAATGGACACAAATTAAGTATTATATCGAGATCGATCGCCAGTGGTTGGCGCCAGAGCGAACTAGTAATATGGATCAGAGATAAATAAACTAGATTTTTTTTTCGGTGTGAGAAATCGGATGTGTGGAGTGTGAGCGTGTGAAGACGGTCAAATGCGTGTGTCTCACGCTCAATGCGTGAGAGTTGGCAACCCTGATTTATTTATTTATGGGTATTATGTTTCTTATAAAACCCCTGGTTTTAATACTTCAAGCAGTGATTTTATTTCTCTTACTCTATGTGGTATGAAATAGTTTGGGCAGGAATGATCCCTCTCAAGATTTTGTATGCCCCGCCCCCTGAAACACAGGTGTTGGGACAGAGAATGCACAATGATCCCTCTCGCTTTCTTGAAATGATCCCTTGAAGTGCAACAGCTCGGTGGCAGAAATGGACTTTCCGTCTCTTAAAAGACAATGAAAAATCACTTGGAGTGGATGAGCTGGTGCTAGAAATGTTAAACTTGTTGGAAATACATGTATGAACCCATCGTTGTGAAACAATAAAACACTGAGAAAGAAAAAAAAAAAACAGTTTATCCCCGCTTTCATGTAGTGTACCGGGATACTGCTTTTCCCGATCTTTTTGCCGTTATTTTCGTCGCTCATGCTGCTTTCAGTCTGCTCCTCTTGAACGTATATACGGAAGTAAGGCGGGAGTTTGTCGACGTCACATCAAGACGACATCAATGATTTGTCAAATTTGCAGGAAAGTTGCGGTGATTGGCTGAAGTTGCAACACCGCCCTGAATTTGCGGGGTTTGCTTGAACTTGCATTAAAGTTGCAAATCGCAACATCGCGACTTTCTGGTGGGTCTGATATATTTCGCTATGGTCTTTTCTAACAACACAGAAAAATGAAGCAAATCCATGCAAGCATTGCAAAGTTGTTCCACTTTGTTCCAAGGTATGTCAAGTTCAACATTCCAATGTCCAAGTATGCCACACCCGCTACACACCCTTAGCCAACTAAGCTAACATGCTAACAAATTCCATACACGAAACCGAGGAGCTATTTCAAACAACAACAAAGCACATATTACAGAAAGACCAGAAAATTCCATGTCCAATTATGAACGGTACGTTATGATATTTATGTCCAATATAGTCAGACAGGCTAAGCTAAGCTTACGTCGCCAACTCCGGTAGTGTCGGGAACAGCACATGATCGCTGTGTGATGCGTTTCACCTGCCGCTCATCGCCCCTCCCCTTTCGCACTATTTAAGCTTCTTCCTCTATCTTCCGGGTTGCGAAGTATTGTTGGCATGCCATCTACCAAGCATTATCTCCCCATGATTGCTCTCCTGTGTTTTGACCTCTGCTCTCGTTCCAGACCTCATTCCCAGCCTAGCCCTCTTGTACCTCCAGCCATCTGTCTACCCGGCGTGAACTCGGACCGTCCTGACTTCGACTACCGCACTCATACACTGCACACACCCTACGGAGTTATTCACCTGTACAAGTACTCCGTATTCATTTCACAAATAAAGACTACAGCATTCCGCAACTGGATCCGTGTCTTCCTGGTTGAATCGTTACATAATACTTCGCCTATTTCAATGGATCCAGCGGACGTACCTACACTCCTGGCTCAACAAGAGAACACCATCGCCTCACTCCAGGACGACGTCCGACGACTCACGGAGGCTATGCAGGCTCAAGCCACTCAGCTGCAGACGGCTCAACAACAGGTGGCACAACACCAGGCGATACAGCAGCAGGTATTCCAACAGCAAGCCACTCAACAACAGGCCGTCCAACACCAGGCTGCTGCCGCCGTCGCTCCTCCTGGTTTTCCTCCTTGTATTCCTGTTGCAGTGCCGGAGCGGTACGACGGTTCTCCAGAGCGATGTCAGAACTTTCTCATGCAATGTTCCATGTACTTCGACCATCACCCAGTCCAATTCCAAACGGAGAAACAAAAGATCTACTTCGCCCTGTTCGCCCTACTCGCGCTGGGAAAGATACTACGAACAAACGAGTAAGCAACCCAGTGTTTTGTTTGAGCCGTAATAACCAGCTTAACTTGCCTGTACAGGTCACGTGGGGAGGCATATCCACTCACCTTTCTGCACTGTTAGACTCAGGGGCTACAGGAAACATCATTGATGTTGACCTGGCACACCGGTTGCACATCCACATGACATCTGTCAGTCCTCCATTGTGTGTTAATACTCTGAACGGCCAGCCTATTGGTGAAGGGCTTATTACCTGTTGTACTCCAGGTGGGGCTGTTCCATACCGAAAATATCCAGTTCTTTCTCCTGCCGTCACCCCGCGATCCGGTTGTTCTTGGGTTTCCCTGGCTGTCATTACACAACCCCACTATTTCCTGGAAGGCTAGAGAAATCATGAAATGGGGTTCTCACTGTCTTGAGGGTTGTATGCACCTACCTCTCCAATCCACGTCTGTAGAAAGCCCCGACTCTCCTCTCGAAACTGCCTATCCCATGCAATACCAGGAGTATGCTGACGTCTTCAGTAAGGGCAATGCCAGTCATCTGCCGCCACATAGACCATGGGATTGTGTGATTGAGCTGCTGCCCGGGTCTCCTCTCCCACGTCGTACAAAACTTTTCCCCTTGTCCTGTCCTGAGGATGCAGCTATGGAACAGTACGTCGACGAGGTTCTCCAGAAGGGTTTCATCTGTCCGTCTACATCACCCGTAGCGGCGGGGTTCTACAATCTCGTTCGCATTCGAGAGGGGGACGAGTGGAAAATTGCTTTCGTCACTGCTCGAGGTCATTATGAATATCTTGTAATGTAATGCCGTATGGATTAGCTAACAGCCCCTCAGTTTTCCAGGCGTTTATGGATGAGATATTCCGAGACATGATAGGACAGTACGTAATCGTTTACATAGATGACATTCTTGTTTATTCCTCATCAGCTGCCGACCACGTCCGGCACGTCTCCGCAGTACTAGCCCATCTACAGCAGCATCACATCTACGCAAAAGCCGAGAAATGCGAGTTTCACCGGACTTCCGTGGATTTCCTGGGATGTACTCTGTCTCCGGGGGGAATCTCCATGAATATGGATAAAGCGTCCGCAGTCTTGTAGTGGCCCGTCCCTCAAACAAGGAAGGAACTCCAGCAATTCCTGGGATTCGCGAACTTTTACCGTCACTTTATCAGGGGCTTTGGTTCTGTGGCCGCTCCGCTGACGAATCTCCTACGGGGCGGGCAGCGTCTGCGCCTTGACTGGACAGCTGAGGCTGACTGGGCGTTTTCGTTGCTCAAGGGAGCGTTCTTCTCGGCATCCATCCTTCACCTCCCTGATCCCCAAGTTCTCTTCGTGGTCGAAGTCGATGCCTCTGAGGTGGGAGTGGGAGCGGTCCTCTCCCAGCATCAAGGAAAACCCCCTAAATTGGTCCCTTGTGCATTTTACTCCAAAAATTGCAACCAGCAGAGCAAAATTACGATATAGGCAATCGTGAACTCCTGGCAGTAAAACTCGCCTTAGAACAGTAGAGACACTGGTTAGAGAGGGCTGAACATCCTTTTATTGTTTACACCGACCACAAGAATTTGGAGTACCTAAAGGAGGCCAGGCAACTTAACCCTCGCCAGGCCAGATGGGCGTTGTTCTTCTCCCAGTTCCGCTTTTCTGTCTCTTATAGACCCGGCTCAAAAAACACAAAAGCCGATGCCCTCTCACGCATCCACGATAAAGACCCCGTAGAAAAGGAACCGGAGTACATATTGCCACGCACCTGTTTCCTAGCTGCCGTTCTGTGGAATCTGCAAGGCCAAATAGAGAAAGCACTACGCACAGATCCGAGTCCTGGCGATTGCCCGGTAGGAAAACAGAGACACGGGGACGTACTGAGAGGACGACTCATGCAACTGGCTCACGATACTGCGGGTACTGGTCACCCGGGGATTACACGTACCGTACGTCTCATATCACGGCTCTATTGTTGGGCATCTCTGCAGGACGACATTCGTGATTACATATTGGCTTGTAGCATCTGCGCGACAAGTCGCACTCCTCAAACTCTCCCTGTAGGAAAACTGCTTCCACTCACTATTCCTCGCCGACCCTGGTCACACATCGCGATGGACTTTATCACCGACTTACCGAAGTCCGAGGGCAACACTGTTATTCTAGTAGTAGTCGATAGGTTCTCCAAGATGTGTCGCTTGATTCCTTTCCCCAAGTTACCTACTGCAATGGAAACCGCCCTGGCCGTTTTTTTCTTTTTCGTTTTCCGGGTCTTCGGGTTGCCCGAGGATATTGTTTCTGATAGGGGTGTACAATTCATGTCACAGTTGTAGAAACAGTTCTGCAAATTGCTCGGGGTCGCGGTTAGTGGAACGGGTAAATCAAGAGATAGGGAGGTTTTTGAGGCAATATTGCGTTTGCCAGGCGGACTGGAGTAAATACCTACCCTGGGCGGAATATGCCCGGAATTCGCTAATGCATTCCTCCACCAAAATGCCCCTCTTTCAATGTGTGTACGGGTGTCCCCGCACGGGATGTGTTGGACCCCCCTCTTATCGCCGAATTCCACGCTGCTCATCCTCACTTCCCTGCTCCCAGGCGTCGTGGCCGGCCTCCGTCTAACCGGTCTGTTGTGGCTGGAGCCACTCGTCGGAGGGGGGGTACTGTCAGGAACAGCACATGATCGCCGTGTGATGCGTTTCACCTGCCGCTCATCGCCCCTCCCCTTTCCCACTATTTAAGCTTCTTCCTCTATCTTCCGGGTTGCGAAGTATTGTTGGCATGCCATCTACCAAGCGTTATCTCCCCATGATTGCTCTCCTGTGTTTTGACCTCTGCTCTCGTTCCAGACCTCGTTCCCAGCCTAGCCCTCTCGTATCTCCAGCCATCTGTCTACCCGGCGTGAACTCAGACCGTCCTGACTTCGACCACCGCACTCATACACTGCACACACCCTACGGAGTTATTCACCTGTACGAGTACTCCATATTAATTTCACAAATAAAGACTACAGCATTCCGCAACTGGATCTGTGTCTTCCTGGTTGAATCGTTACAGGTAGCATCCGACACGATACCGAGTACTCCAGCACTCAAAAGCTCCAATACTGTTTATAATCTAATGTTTAGTATTAGATTATATATTTTGTACAAAATCGCTTATGAAAAATTATCCATTTTTACTCACGAGTACGTAGAATTGCGTCGTAGCCGATGTTCATTCCCACTTCCACTTCATTCCCACTTCCCACTTTTCGTTGGCGAAAATTCTGAAAATTGCTCATATATTCCATAAAAAGTAATCCTTTTATTTTCTGTGATGTTCAAAAGTACCTACAATCAGAATAAAAACGAACAAAATAATCCACGGCTGCTTCAGTTTCGCCGAACAGTGTGTTCTGGGGAGCTTAGGTTAGCAAAGGTTAGCTTATGTTGCTATGCTAGCGGACCCACATTGGAAATGACTGCGCACTTTCCGAAGGCTAGTATAAAATAAATAACCCACCAATCATGGCAAGAGTACAGAGTCCCGGTGGGGGCGAAAAAAATATTTGAAGAGCAAAATCCGTACGCACGGATTTCTAAACCGTACGTTCAGATTTATAAACCGTACGCACGGATTTATAAACCGTACGCATGGATTACTAAACCGTACGCACAGATTTATAAACCGTACGCACGGATTACTAAACCGTACGCACGGATTTATAAAACGTGAGTACAGATTTTGCTTTCTCCGGGCCTCCGTAGCTTTCTCCCTATTAACCCCTCCAGGGTTTCGTAGTGGCCACAGTGTTGCCAACTTAGCAACTTTTCAGACCCTCTAGCGACTTTTTGTAGTAAAAAGCGACTAGCGACAAATCTAGATACTTTTTGTGGTGTTATTGGAGACTTTTGGAGACTCTGAACAAACATGCTCTTTAGTTGCTGTCCTCTGGGCCATGAGCCCCGGCGGGTGCTGCCGTGAGCCCCGCAACACTCAGTGCAGTCTCACACTCAGAGCAGACCCTCACCGCTCCACGTCCACACTGCAAATGAACTGCGTATGCCCAAAGCTGCCGCCGACGGGGGATGTAAATATAAATGGTTTAGTCTTCAGTGAGACACGAAAAGGAATCACTGCATTTAACTCACACAGTCTCAGCCATTCTTCACCTCATTCACCACGTAGCCGGTCACAGTGTGTGCATCTCTGTGAAAGCTAAACATCTAGCTTAAACATTTAGCTAACTCCACAGTATGTGCGTCTCTGTGAAAGCTTAACATCTAGCTAACTTGCTCATCATGTCTCACTCTAAACTCTATTCTCAAAAATGCAGGAAAGAGTGGGAATCAAATCCTGAATTTAAAGGCTGGCTGAAGCCGTGTATGATGGACGGGCATACTGCCTGTATTGTAAGGTTGATTTCTATGCCAACTAGTTCCTGCTAACTGCTACTCATATACTAACATTTAACAACACAGCAAAAAAAATTATTTATGTAATTTACATAAAAATGATTTATACAAAGCATTAAAGCCATGTAGTTCTTTTGAGAAGTGACTGCCTATTTCAAAGGCAACAGATGTTGTTCATTTGTAGTTCTAACATATTTAGGGTGTTTTTTACTCATTTTTTTTCTCTCCCAACGTTATTCCTTTACAGCTTCAAAGACATGTATTATGCAAATTAGGTAATGGCGTCATTTAGCGACTTCTAGGACAACCAATAGCGACTTTCCTTACTGAGGAGTTGGCAACAGTGAGTGGTCAGTGGCTACAAGTTCCCACAGCATCTCTGCTTTAACACTAGAAGCGCCGCGCCTCATTTACATACTTATACCTAGAAGCGCGGAGGGCCGGTCATCTGACCGATTTCACCACCTCCTACTAGCGCCGTGTTGTTTTCACCTACTTAAAGCGCGCCTCGGGCGGTCAAAAGACCGCTGAGTCTTTACACAGGGGAGCTGGTACTGACACATAATTAACGCTAGATGGCGTTTTGCACAAAAGGAAGAATGAGCCGCCCAAACAAAATATTCGTAATGGTGACATTTGCACGTAACGTCAATATGTTAACAAATTAATGTGACTAAACCTTTTAGAATCAGTGCCTTGTGACCTTGTTCTCAGTAGCTTTCCCATTGTCAGTTTTGTTTAGTTTCATATTGCATTTCCTGGTTTGTGCGAAAACGTAAATGCAAAATATAGTTTCAGTTTTGTTTCTTGGTTAGTGTAATAGTTTGCTTGGTTAGTGTAATAGTTTGCTTATTTGTCTGTGTGTTATTCTGTTGGCATATATGTCACTATATTATCATGTTCGTTCGCCACACCACTAACCCACTGGCCCGCACCCCCACTGTGAAGCGTTCACGTCTTTTGTCTTGCTAATGAAACAGACTGCGCTGCAGCCTTCCACCCCCACATCCACAAAAAGCTTGTTCGATACTCAGAGTAGCAAAGTGAAGCCCGTAGACCGAGCTAAAGCAAGTTTGTTTGTATACTCAATGTTACGCCATTTCAAGTTTTAATGTCTAAAAGTTGTGTATGTTAGTGAATTGTAGGCTATGGTGAACATAACAAATCTACAAATAAATGTCTATAATGTTTTGTGTTAGACAAAGAACAAAAAGCATAAATAGGCAAAATAATTACAAAAATATCATTATAAAAGGTAGGCTATGTACCTTTGCGTAACAAAACGCAAAATTATTAAAATGATACGGATGGCTTCACGAATATAGTTGCCTCTGTCCTCTCTAATGTTCACTTTTTTATCTTGCCGTATTGTGTTGCCGTTTCAAATGAGGTGTTTGATCGGTGAATAGCCGATGTGTGATCCCACGTCCTAACGACCGTGTTATCACCGAGCGTTATCACCATTCGGTGATTTACATGTATCGTATATTGCATAAGTTTCGTTCCCCACCTCAAATTAAGTTCCATTTATGTAGTGAATTGTGAACTTGAGAATAAACCTCCGCCGCTGTGGTTAATGTTCATGCACTGTTTGAACAATATTTATTAATTACAGCCAGGTTTTGGAGGTTGTAGAACACAGCTACAGGCCAACAACGGGTGCATCCCGTCTCTCTTTAGCGTATATTGCATAAGTTTCGTTCACCACCTCAAATTAAGTTCCATTTATGTAGTGAATTGTGAACTTGAGAATAAACCTCTACCGCTGTGGTTAATGTTCATGCACTGTTTGAACAATATTTATTAATTACAGCCAGGTTTTGGAGGTTGTAGAACACAGCTACAGGCCAACAACGGGTGCATTCCGTCTCTCTTTAGCGTATATTGCATAAGTTTCGTTCCCCACCTCAAATTAAGTTACATTTATGTAGTGAATTGTGAACTTGAGAATAAACCTCCACCGCTGTGGTTAATGTTCATGCACTGTTTGAACAATATTTATTAATTACAGCCAGGTTTTGGAGGTTGTAGAACACAGCTACAGGCCAACAACGGGTGCATCCCGTCTCTCTTTAGCGTATATTGCATAAGTTTCGTTCACCACCTCAAATTAAGTTCCCTTTGTTTTGATTTGTGTGTCAGCTTCACACAACTCAACATTCAAAACACAGCTTAGGTGCAGTCTTTGCACATTTGCCACAGACCAGTCGCTTACATGTCTGGCAGATGTCATACGTTTTGTTCCCTGAACATCTGCCGACTTGGCATTGTTTTCTTTTTGAGGGCGGGCAAGGAGCTTCAGGTAAAATTCGCTTTTGTGCCACTGCCCTAGCCGCTTTCGCCATTTTCTGCTGTGCACACAGCTCCTTTACCAACTCGAGAATAAACCTTCGTCTGCTCAGGTTAACGTTCATGCACTGTTTGAACAATATATGTGCATTTATTGCAGCCAGGTCTAGGAGGTTGTAGAAAACCGCGACAGGCCAACGACGGGTGCCTCCCTTCACCGAATACAGTCGTGCCATTTGATCCATAACATCAACGCCACATTTAGTCGTGTTGTAATATGAAACAGTTTCAGGCAGTTTCTTTGCGCCATTATCAATTGAAACTGTCTGATGCATTGAGCTCAGGATGCATACATTTTTTTTAGGTTTTGCCTGGTAAATCGTTATTTTTCCAGCCCGCAACACCTTGGTGGAAAATCTTTCAGACTGTGCCTGTGTACATGGGGGCATCTCACGTCTCATTTTATTCATCGTACCAACAATAGTGGTTTTGTTCGCCAAAAGGGTGTTTGCAAGTGCCAATGAAGTGAAGAAATTGTCAGTCGTTACATTTCTTCCTTTACCCGTGAAAGGCTCCATCAAACGCAACACAATATTTTCAGACAACCGTTGACCAGCCGGCCTGCTTTCATCTTTTCCTAGATAGGGAATGGCGTTCAACATATATTTTGTTTCAACATCAGCGGCCACCCAGAACTTAATCCCAAATTTATCGGGTTTATTGGCCATGTACTGAGTGAAACGACAGCGAGCTTTAGTTGGGAACAGTTGCTCATCAACAGTTATGTTAAACTGTGTTGCTGTTCAAACGCCCAAACCGAGGAGTCACGCAAACTATGTTGCTGTTCAAACGCCAAAACCGAGCTTTCAAGCAAACTGTGTTGCTGTTCGATCGCCCAAGCAGAGTTTTCACTCAAACTGTGTAGCCGCGTCCCGACGAATTTATAGCTCACGTTGCCTCATGAATGCTATTGTGAATAAAGTGTTCATAACAGCACCGCCCATGCCATCATCTCAGTTTCGCTCGCAAAGGTATGCATTTACATACGTAACTTGCATTCTGCTTAATTCTTTTGTAATGCCAGTGTGTCAAAAGCAGCCATACATAATGTATGTATCTAACAGCTAGCCCTGGCGAAGAGGGATTATACCCGAGAGATCATTTATTTGAGATATTGACTTGATAAGTAGGCTAATTACCATTCGCAGAATTCCTGCAAACTACTAAAGCATTTATTAGGCAAAGCAAGACGCTCTCACGGTTTGAAAACCATTGATGTAAACTTATATATAGTATATATTAAATAATATTAATAAATAAAGTATATATTTTAAGACTTTGGAAAGTGAAACACTTTCACTTTCGTTCAACGGACGAATTCCGTTTTGTCTTTACACAATAATCAGTTTGAACTTTGAATAATTTAGTTTTGAAAACTATTGATCTTTATTTAGTTATACTAAATATTAAATGACATACGAATCTTTGCGACACCCGCTGGCAGAAAAGAGAATCACAGTCTTGAAGTGTAGGCGACGACGACAATATTACAGAGATACGAGCGAAATCGATTGAAACTAGCATGTGCAGGGTTTCTTTTAACAATGTAAAAATACTAGTTTATTAAAAGGACAATTCTGGGAAAAGTCATGAAAGGAGGGTTCTGAAATTGGATCCAGTGCAAAGATATTATTATTTTTTGTGCTGCTGCGGTCAAGTGACCGGTGCTCGGCGCTTCTAGGTATAATTAGGTCGACCAGAGGCGGCGCTTCTAGTAGACGTCACAGCGGTCAAATGACCGGAGCTTTGGCGCTTCTAGTGTTAAGGAACACGTGTAGCTAGCGTCACGTTTATTAGACATAATGGACAGTTTCTTGATATTTCTTAACACTGGAGCTCCTGAGATTTCAAGGTTCTGAGGACATCACCCCTCCTTCTCCTGCCCAATTAGCAGGACCATACATATGTTAATTTCAGAGCAAGACAGGAGCAGAAAGACAGGCAGGAGCTCTGTGGTGCACCAGGTCTAGTCTGTGTGCAGTCTGTGTGCACCAGGTCTAGTTTGTAGTCTAAAATAAATAAATAAAGTTTAGCCCTGTTTCGGCGTTATGTGTGAAGCGCTACATATTGACATAAGTATTATTTAGAGCGGTGAACCATTATCATTAGCGTGGTATTGGCGTTATGTATGAAGCAAGCATCCCAGATTTTCTTGTGTATGCACTTCAATAGCGCCACACATTTACATGGCTGAACCAACCATTATCACGGGTCCATATTGTTCCCGTGAAACACATTATCATTAGCGTGGTATTGGTGTTATGTATGAAGCAAGCGTCCCAGATTTTCTTGTGTATGCACTTCAATAGCGCCACACATTTACATGGCTGAACCAACCATTATCACGGGTCCATATTGTTCCCGTGAAACACATTATCATTAGCATGGTATTGGCGTTATGTATGAAGCAAGCGTCCCAGATTTTCTTGTGTATGCACTTCAATAGCAGCAACAAAGTAATAAAGGTATAGTAAAGTAATATTTATTTTTACATTTACTTATTTTTACTCATACAGCATAGTAACATAATATTTTTTTGCAGTGTTTATGCTTGTGTTTGACTGATATTTCGTTTGTGTAAATAAGATATTTCGTTCGTGTAAATAACTTAGCGTCATTTATTTATTTTTACTCATACAGCATAGTAATATAATATTTTTTGCAGTGTTTATGCTTGTGTTTGACTAATATTTCGTTCGTGTAAATAAGATATTTCGTTTGTGTAAATAACTTGGCGTCATTTATTTATTTTTACTCATACAGCATAGTAATATAATATTTTTTGCAGTGTTTATGCTTGTGTTTGACTGATATTCACGGATTGCCATGAACCATTATCACGGGTCCAATCACCTTTTATTGTTCCCGTGTATGCAGGGGATTAGCCCGGTTTCGGTTTCGGCGTTATGTGTGAAGCGCCACCTATTATAATAAAGTATAATTAGTATGCGCTGTTGTGGGTGTGTTCTTCAGAGTCATGATAAAAGCTGAAACCCAAAGGCAGGCGACTTACATTTTCCCTACTATCCTGTGTGGAGACGACGCAAAACACCATGGCAAGACAGAGGACGTTCACCGGTCAAGAAGTTGCGGCTTTGCTGACCAACGAGGACTGCTGTGAGTCCGATGCGGGAGAAGGACCCTCCTGTTTTTTGACCAGCGATTCATCCGATGAAGAAAGAAGCAGTACATCGGATGAGGTACAACAGAGCCCTCCAAGGAAGAGACGGACACAGGCTGACACCACACCTGCACCAACCGTACGGGCAAAAGATGGAACTGTTTGGGAGAAGGTTGGCATCGCACGCTCTCGTGTCAGCAGCTGTTCGCCTAATTCAACATTTGTTGAGCCGTCCGGGCCTACAGAGCATGCAAAGGTATAGTAACTTCATATTTCTTTCCAGTGTTTCTGCTTGTGTTTGAATGATATTTAGTACGTGTAATTTACCTAGCGTCATTTGTTTACTTTTACTAATACAGCGTAGGATCACAAGCAGACTGCAGAGTTTTCTGTGTTTGCTCGACATGGAGATGCTGCGAATCATCACAGACTGCACTGTCCATGAAGCCCGCAGAACAGACAGCAGCTGGAGTTTGTCGGTCAGCGAGTTTATGGCATTCGTAGCAATCCTATTTCTACGAGCAGTCCTCTGTCCAGTTGGAGCGATGTCGGACTGTTGGTCGGCAATGTTCGCTGTGCCTTCGATCCAGGAGACAATGGCACGGGACCGCTACCAAGAAATCATGCGGTACTTGCGCTTTGATAATAAGGACACCCGTGCGGAGCGTGCAAAGAGCGACAGATTTGCTGCGATTTCGGACATCTGGCAGCGATTTGTGAACAACTGCATTTTGTGCTATACCCCAGGTAAGGAACTGACAGTCGACGAGCAGCTGTTTCCGACCAAGGTTCGCTGTCCATTCACCCAGTACATTGCCTCAAAGCCGGACAAGTTTGGAATAAAGTTTTGGGTTGCTTCTGAGTTGAACACAAAGTACATGTGCAACGCCATTCCATACCTTGGAAAGGACCCCGATCGTCCCAAGGGGGAAAGAGTGTCCGAGAATGTGGTGATGAAGCTTATGAAGCCATACCTGGGCAAGGGCAGAACTGTAGCCACAGACAATTTTTTCACATCTCTTTCCCTGGCTAAGAAGCTGCTGGAATGCAACACGACTCTGCTTGGGACAATGAACAAGATTCGCCGAGAAGTTCCTTTGGAAGCCAAAAACGCCAAGGGACGTGAGAAGTTGTCAACGGAGGTGTACATATCTGATGATGCGCTTCTGACGGTGTATGCCTCCAAGCCCAACAAAACAGTTTGCGTTCTGAGCACTATGCACACGCACGTGGAGATTGCAGACGACCGCAAAAAGAAGCCAAACACTGTGACGGACTACAACCGGACGAAGGTATGCATGTGTTGGCATTGATAAATCAATTTATCATACATGAATGAATTTATTCAAAATATAACATGTACTTCTTTGTATTTGTTCTTTGCAGTGCGCCGTTGACATCATGGACCAGAAGGCGCGTGCATACACAGTGCGCGCAGGAACACGCCGGTGGCCCGTTGCAGTGTTTTATAACATACTTGACCTGGCAGCGATGAACGCGCATGTTTTGTACACGGCATGTACGGGGTCCACAGAGAGTAGGAGAGTTTTTATGTGTACTCTTGCTGAGGAACTCCGTCTTCGTTTCCTACAGGAAAAGGAGTTGAAGAGAACGCCACGTCCTTCGCCTGCTCCTGGAAAGAAGACTACGTGTCAGGTGCAGACAAACTGCAACCGGAACCACAGCATAACCCTGTGCGCTGCATGCGGCAAGTACACCTGTCGCAAGTGTAGGGCAGAGTGTCCCTGGCTGTGTGGCAACTGTGTACCTAAAACTACATGAAGGTACGTCGTTAAGTATATTTATATATATATGAATGAATTAATGTTTCAATTTATATAGCGCCTTATCTAAATACCCAAGGCGCTTTACAATTGTTAACACAGCTACGTTACAGACAACCAATCACACACACATATATATACACACACACTATTATTTGAACATAACCAAAAATCTCTTCTCTTTCTGTTCCACAGTCGCACATCATGAAACCCGGTGTCACGGTCTGCCCCGCATCTCCTGCCATTTCATGTCTGTTTCCGTGTTAGTCCTCTGTTTATTTCTCGTCGTGGTTGCTGGTTATTTTTCTCATGGTTGCTGGAATTGGATTCCCGTTCTGTTATGACCCATGCCTGTGATATTTTCACAGAATCAATTTATACATGAATGAATTCGTTCTAAATATAACATGTACTTCTGTGCGTGCATACACAGTGCGCACAGGAACACGCCGGTGGCCCGTTGACCTTGGCAGCGATGAACGATGAACCTGCTGCAAATGTAAGAAAGAGGGTCCCTGGCTGGTACACATGAATAAATTCGTTCAAAATATAACATGTACTTTGTTCTTTGCAGTGCGCCGTTGACAGACATCATGAAGGTGCGTGCATACACAGTGCGCGCAGGAACACGCCGGTGGCCCGTTGCATGCGGCGAGTACACCCTGGCTGTGTAGCAACTGTTGGCTACAACTACATGAAGGTACGTTGATAAGTAGGCCTACATACGTAACACCACATATGTTACGTATTTTTGTCTTCTGAAAGATTTTATTCAAAATGTAAGGTGTACCTTGAATTGTTCTCCACAGCATCAACGCGTGTGTTGCATGCGGCAAGTGCATCTGGCAAGTACACCCTCAACTTCAAGACACCCTCAACTTTCTTGACATTCCACTTCAAGAAACCCGGAATAGACATCCATGTTTGATCAAAATAAAGTTGTTTTACAGCACATGAATTTGTTCTTCCTGTCTTTTCCTCTCCTTTTCCAGTCTGTTGTTTAGATCACAACATTTATCAGCCATATATATAATTGCGCCATATAATTTCTTAGCTTTTCAAACGCGAATTCAAACGCGGAAACAGAAAGTGTAACAAATATTATATAGTGTAGTAAATATACAAAGAGCTTCAAACAATATACAAAGAGGTTCAAACAATTTTATTTATTTTTATTGTTTGACGGGACTCATTTGAGAAACTGTCGTCTCTACGTGCGCTTGAATTGTATCTTTTGAAACACGAGTCTACAAAATTTCCGCTGTTTGTTGTAGGATCGGTAACATATACAGTCTACTTGTTTGTAACCAAGTTTTTCGTGAAGTATCACGTTTGGTGCTTTGTATGAGCTTGGAGGTGAGCCGCTTGTGCTTTGGCAGGCGTATGAGCTGGGGGTGAGACGCTTCCACCGCATTACCAAGACAATGGGCGTTAATCTCTTCACAGCAGGGGAGTGGGCTACATGGACCTTACTAAGCCTTGCGAAAATTTTCGCGGCCGTCGGGTTCCTAGTGTTAAATGAAGATAATCGTCCGGTGGCTGCCATGTCTCGGTGAGAAAAAACATACTGAGGTTATTGTCCATCATGAGATCATTTATAACGTCAGCTTTATCTGTGATAGAGCAACAGGTTAGTAATCCAAGTCCAAGTCTATTTTTAGTTGTTGTTTCATAGCATATTGACGAAGCCAGAGACGTGATGCAGGGTAGAGTACGTAAAAGGTCCTGGTTTACACTTCGTAGTCAGCAAGTAGTTGTTGTAGGGCGGCTGTTTCTATTGGTCCAGATAAAAGGAATAGTAGAGTCCGATCACTGATGAATGACGAGATGAGTCCTGGAACCACGGTGGATATAACGGGGATGACGGATGATGCAGAGTGACTCACACAGTTTATATGTAGCACTGTCCAGACGGGATGGAATACAGAGGTTTCTGAGTTGCACTGTTGTGTATGTAAGCACCATACTCCGGTTTTAAATCTTAGCTGATGGGTAATTATTAAAATATAGTGATCAGACCTTTCAGTGAGAGCTTTAGGACAAAGCACTCAATATGTTCTTTAAAATAAAGCGCTCAGTAACCTCACAATGCTACGTTAGCCGGTCCGCTAACCAAACACCAACAAGAACAGCAGGGTAGCTCAGCAAACCATACAGATCTAAAAGCTGGCAGCACAAATCATAAAGGAATGAGTGAAAGCTCAACCAAAATGAAGCAGATATAGGTGTGGATCAGAGGAGAGAAAGCTCGTAACAAATGAGGTAAAGCACAAACAACACAAAAGCTCACAGACACCAGTTCACTCCGAGTAAAATGTTTGTAATCCAGAATATTGGAGATTGCATATAGCTTGAGCAAAACAAAATAGATCAGTAACAGACAAGAGCAAAATATGAAAAATATGCCAAAAGTATAAATAAATAAATAATCCATAATAAATAAATATACCTATAGCTTCTCATGGATGAAACATCTAAACAGTATTTGACTGTGCATACTCACTGTGGACTGTTTACTTTTGGAGTAACATCAACCATAATAAATAAGATAAAAGCCATTGTGGAGGCCCTGGAGATGGGGTCTGAAGACTGGGTTGAGAAACACTGGTCTAGAATTCATGTTGACTGTACTGAACCCTTCATGAAAAGCATGCCTCTACCATAATGTAAGCTCATTCAAAATGGATAGATGCACATCCACTTAAAATATCCACCTCACGTGTCACTATTGATGAACTATGTGGGTTCAACCTTGGTGGAAAACTACACAGGACCACTGTCCTATTCTGACACCCTGGGAAATGGGAAAATCGGGAAAACACATGTAGATCATCTGAGAGGAAGGAATTCCAGGTGTTTTCCAAAGCAGGAGGAGAGCAGCAGGTCTTGACCTGGTGTTGTATGGGATTCTTGAAACAGATTGAGTCACAGTGCTGCAGTCTCTGTAGTATTGCAAAAGAAAAACAACTAAACCAATGATTTTGCAGCAACTATTTCCTCAACAGGAAATTAACAAGATTCCATATCAAGATTTCTTTTGACCACGATATCACAGTGTCATAACTAGATCACTAGATCATAAACCCTTGAAATAAAAAAAGCTTCTTGAAATCAGTTGTGGATGTAAATGTCGTAGTGCCTTTAATCCAGACAAACCACAGAGTCCCTGTTTTCTAGTATTTGTTTGCAGGTTAATCGTACCTGGAGCAATATTTACATTTATGGCATTTGGCAGACTCCCTTATCCAGAGAGACTTACATTTTTATGTGAGCAACTGAGGGTTAAGGGCCTTGCTCAGGGGCACCTTAGTCATGGCCTCAGGTCTGGGAATCAAACCCACGACCCTCAGATCACAAGACCAGTTCCCTAACTACCAGGCAATGACTGCCCTGTGGCAATATGGCAGACACACTTATCCATTAGCAACAGGCTGAACAGGCCAACACAACTTCTATGTAAATATATCTGTACATATATGTCTATACATTTATGTCTGTGTATATGTCTGTATATATAGAGAGAGATGTGTGTATATGTTTGTGTAAATTTGTTTTTGTCTAGGCATATCTCTGAATATAAATGTCCTGGATAAATTTAATGAAACCACTTTGAGGGTGGACTACACATGCAAGGAGAAACCAAGACAGTGGTGAGAGCAGATGAGTATTAGAATACTGAGTGTTACTGTGGTGTTCTTCAAGTGTTTGTGAGGATAGAGACAGAATAAAATAAACTTAAGAGCAAAATGAAAAGATAGAACAGGTGCAAGTAACTGTATCAGAAACATGAAAGACATGTTAGAGCTATTTGTGTTACAGACTTCCTGTGTTATCACAGTCTTACCAGAAGGCTGAGATGGAGAGAGAAAGACAGACCAAGACCAAATTTCCATTTGTTTCCACTGTCTGTGTTATGTGTCCAGACCACGTCTTCACTATTAAAATTATATTACAGTTTTTTGCCGCTGCTAAGACACAAAAAGTGGTCCTTATAGCGTAATTTCTGAAACAACTAACCCATGTAAACTATCTATTAACCGGGTGCGCTAAACCTTAAGCACATTCTCTGCCTTACACTCATTTTGAAATTCTTAAACACACTTTTTGCAAAACATTATACACAGTTGTTCACATAAGACACTTCTAACTATCTAATTTTTACAAAACGTTATTAGAACTTGACAGTGTTGGGAAGGTTACTTTTAAAATGTAATCCCTTACAGATTACTGTAACATTTCATAATTCACTTTCCACCTGAAATCATAGCATCAGCGGTCGCCAGGCACCGGTTACCGTTTACAGTAAAACGGATTATCGCATCGTAATCTGGAGAGTCAGACGGTTTGAATGGTATATAATATGTCCACATTGGATAAAATATGTATTTATAAAAACCGCAAATATGAAATGTATTAATCATATTTTTAATAAAACATAATTTTCGCCGAATATGTTTCTTTTCTGAAAGGAAATACAGCTAAACTGGCTAGATAGCTGGAAAGCAGCTAAGCTCTAAGCTTTCATATGACATATTGGGTGTCTATATTGAACCTGTAATTATTCATAAACACTGGCAAATATTAATCATGACGAATTCTGGCCCGCCAGTGGGACAAGGAATGGTAAGGGATGGCGCCGAAAACAGATATTGCACTGTATTTACCAATAGATGTTTCCGTAGGTTGGAAGTAGAGTCTTTGGATGTCGAAAGCAAATTCTTTGCTGGCAAACAGAGTTTGCATTGCACAATCAAATTCCACCCATCCTTCTCCTCTTTAAATATAAAGTGGTTATTGAATTTCCAGGAATTAAACACATTTTTGCCAGTGCATGGCAGGCTCTCGTCGTCAGGCTCCATTGCGCGGACTAATACTGTCTGGTAAACAGGTGAGGGTGTCTGACGTGAGTGACGCCTCACCAACATTCTGACCAGGAGGTTGTGAATCATAGAATATTCTGATGTTGTGATTTATGTGAATGTGATTGCGTTTTGTCAGTGTTGGATTGGAAGACCAAAATAGGAAAGTACCGCGATGTAATCCCTTTATTTTAGCAGAGTAACTGTAATCTGATTACCACTTTCTGAAGCAGTAACTGTAACGGATTACAGTTACTCATAATTTGTAATCTGATTACATAACGCCGTTACTTGTAATCCATTACATTCCAACACTGGAACTTGATCCCTATAAAGAGGCCACAAGTTGCAAATCTTGGTTTGCACAACAATGGAGGCTAATACTTCACAGAGAGGTAGAGGACGGGGAAGAGGAAGAAGATGAGGAAGAGGAAGAACACGAACAACCATCACATATCTAATTACTTTACTTTTTTACATTTTATGTTATTTTAATATTTTATCTTTAATTTCTTTTGAAAATAATTTCTTTTAATTGTCTTATCTCCTTTAATGTTTCCGTAAAGCACCTTGAGTTGCATGTATGTATGAAAGATGCTATACAAATAAAGATTATTATAATTATTATTATTATCACGGATGAGATCCGGGCCACTTTGGTTGACCATGTGGTCATTCCTGCCGAATCTGAGCCACTACACTGTAGCAGGCATCATCCGGACCTTTTGACTTGATAGGTAAGGAGACCTATCCTGTATACCACACTACTGAACCCACAGACCTGAACTGTGTATACCAGACATGTGAACAAGTCACTAAGTTGCAAGTAACAAGTAAGTCCCAAGTCAATACAATCAAGTCTCGAGTCAAGTCTCAAGTCAATATAAGCGAGTCTCGAGTCAAGTCCCAAGTCTTAAACTTCAAGTCCTAGTCAAGTGACCAGATGTAATTTCAATATTTAAACAATTGATGCAGTTGATTAGTAGTATATTAAGTTAGTCAGACTAAACTAACGTTAGGCGTTTGAGTGTTTCGGTTCACTTGATTGAGATGTCGTCGCAATTGTCGTCGTCACCTACAGCCCCCCTCCCCCCCTCCCCTCAGTGACTTTCGTTTGTCTGTTCGCCCGTCCACCCCCCCCCCCCACCCCACGGTCCCCGCTTTCGAATTATCGTTGGTGCGGACTGCTGACACAAGTCAAGTTGCTCATGTGGACCCTTGTAAATGTTAATTTCCGACCCCTGAGTTATCACATCAGCTAGCTAGTTAACACTAGAGCTCCTAGAGAAGCGAAAAATTTCACAGGGCTTGGTAGGGTCCATGTAGCCCACTCCCCTGCTGTGAAGGGATTAACGCCCATTGTCTTGGTAATGCGGTGGAAGCGGCTCACCCCCAGCTCATACGCCTGCCAAAGCACAAGCTGGCTCACCCCCAAGCTCATATGACCAAAACGCCAAACGTGATACTTCACGAAAAAGTTGAAGTTACAAGCAGACTGTATGTTACCGATACTACAACAAACCGCAGAAAATTTGTAGACTCGTGTTTCAAAAGTTACAATTCAATCGCACGTAGAGACGACAGTTTCTCGAATGAGTCCCGTCAAACAATAAAAAAAAATAAAAATGTTTGAATCTTGCTCTTTGTATATTTCATATACTATACTATATAATATTTGTTGTAATCAAACACTTTCTGTTTCCGCGTTTGAATTCGCGTTTGAAAAGCTAAGAAATTATATGGCGCAATTAGCTTGATGCTAATGTTATATAGGAAATCCCATATCATTGCTAGCGAAAATTAGCATGGTCGTGTTGCATCACTGCATCACTGATAAATGTTGTGATCTAAACAGCAGGCTGGAAAAGGAGAGGAAAAGACAGGAAAACAAATTCATGTGCTCTCTATCTATCTATCTATCTATCTATCTATCTCTATCTATCTATCTATATTTGTGTTAGAAGCATTTGATAGAAGCATTTGTGTTTCTGCTTGTTTGTGATCTAAACAGCAGGCTTGAATCTTGCTCTTTGTACATTTCTCATACTATCTATCTATCTATCTATCTATCTATCTATCTATCTATATTTGTGTTAGAAGCATTTGATAGAAGCATTTGTGTTTCTGCTTGTTTGTGATCTAAACAGCAGGCTTGAATCTTGCTCTTTGTACATTTCTTATACTATCTATCTATCTATATTTGTGTTAGAAGCATTTGATAGAAGCATTTGTGTTTCTGCTTGTTTGTGATCTAAACAGCAGGCTTGAATCTTGCTCTTTGTACATTTCTTATACTATCTATCTATCTATCTATATTTGTGTTAGAAGCATTTGATAGAAGCATTTGTGTTTCTGCTTGTTTGTGATCTAAACAGCAGGCTTGAATCTTGCTCTTTGTACATTTCTTATACTATCTATCTATCTATCTATCTATCTATCTATCTATCTATCTATCTATCTATCTATCTATCTATCTATCTATCTATATTTGTGTTAGAAGCATTTGATAGAATCCCATCTCTATCTAGCGTATATTGAATAAGTTTTGTTCCCCACCTCAAATTAAGTTACATTTATGTAGTGAACTTGAGAATAAACCTCCACCGCTGTGGTTAATGTTCATGCACTGTTTGAACAATATTTATTAATTACAGCCAGGTTTTGGAGGTTGTAGAACACAGCTACAGGCCAACAACGGGTGCATCCCGTCTCTCTTTAGCGTATATTGCATAAGTTTCGTTCACCACCTCAAATTAAGTTCCCTTTGTTTTGATTTGTGTGTCAGCTTCACACAACTCAACATTCAAAACACAGCTTAGGTGCAGTCTTTGCACATTTGCCACAGACCAGTCGCTTACATGTCTGGCAGATGTCATACGTTTTGTTCCCTGAACATCTGCCGACTTGGCATTGTTTTCTTTTTGAGGGCGGGCAAGGAGCTTCAGGTAAAATTCGCTTTTGTGCCACTGCCCTAGCCGCTTTCGCCATTTTCTGCTGTGCACACAGCTCCTTTACCAACTCGAGAATAAACC
Source organism: Brachyhypopomus gauderio (assembly GCF_052324685.1). Classification (NCBI taxonomy): domain Eukaryota; kingdom Metazoa; phylum Chordata; class Actinopteri; order Gymnotiformes; family Hypopomidae; genus Brachyhypopomus; species Brachyhypopomus gauderio. The sequence continues at coordinate 357,431 of NC_135228.1, forward strand.
TTCGTCTGCTCAGGTTAACGTTCATGCACTGTTTGAACAATATATGTGCATTTATTGCAGCCAGGTCTAGGAGGTTGTAGAAAACCGCGACAGGCCAACGACGGGTGCCTCCCTTCACCGAATACAGTCGTGCCATTTGATCCATAACATCAACGCCACATTTAGTCGTGTTGTAATATGAAACAGTTTCAGGCAGTTTCTTTGCGCCATTATCAATTGAAACTGTCTGATGCATTGAGCTCAGGATGCATACATTTTTTTTAGGTTTTGCCTGGTAAATCGTTAGTTATTTTTCCAGCCCGCAACACCTTGGTGGAAAATCTTTCAGACTGTGCCTGTGTACATGGGGGCATCTCACGTCTCATTTTATTCATCGTACCAACAATAGTGGTTTTGTTCGCCAAAAGGGTGTTTGCAAGTGCCAATGAAGTGAAGAAATTGTCAGTCGTTACATTTCTTCCTTTACCCGTGAAAGGCTCCATCAAACGCAACACAATATTTTCAGACAACCGTTGACCAGCCGGCCTGCTTTCATCTTTTCCTAGATAGGGAATGGCGTTCAACATATATTTTGTTTCAACATCAGCGGCCACCCAGAACTTAATCCCAAATTTATCGGGTTTATTGACCATGTACTGAGTGAAACGACAGCGAGCTTTAGTTGGGAACAGTTGCTCATCAACAGTTATGTTCTCACCGGGCGTGTAAGAAGCAATAGGCCTACTGTTTTTCACAAATTTATCAAATATCTCCGAGATCATAGCAAATTTATCAGTCGCAAGGCGGGCAGCCCTTGTGCTCTTGTCATCAAAGCGCAGATAGCGCATGATATCTCTGAATGTCTGTCTAGACATTGTCTCTTTGAAAATGGGATTTCCTAAGTCAGCAGACCAGTATTCATCAAGTTTCATGCTTTTACCGGCTGTTATACCTCTCAAATAAACGAGACCCACAAATGCTTTCAATTCGTCAGCTGTTAGTTTGAACTGAGCATTATTTCGTTCAGCCTCTGCCTCTGTGTATTTCAGAATTTCGCCCCACATTTCTGTGTCAATCAAACACAGTAAGCTGGTCAGTGGACTTTTAATTTTGTCCTTGGCATAACACGTAGGCCCTGGGGTTTCTCTCACAATATTGCACTCTTGTGCTCTACCCCGAGGTTTGCCAGCAGTTTCAAACCACACCGTACCGTCTTTGGCCTGAAATGAGTCACCACCACACTCAGTTTCAGAGTCCGATTCTGAATCAGATTCAAGATTCAGATCCATTTCACTTTCGCCCTCTCCATCCGACACCTCACATTGTTCGCCCTCCGATTCCATCTCATCAATATTGCACAGCATGTCCAGCACTTGCTTTGGGGTGTACATGATTCTCTGTGCCATTTTTATAATGCACTATGCAACCTTTCAAACGCCCAAACCGAGGAGTCACGCAAACTGTGTTGCTGTTCGATCACACAAACCGAGCTTTCAAGCAAACTGTGTTGCTGTTCAATCACCCAAACCGAGCTTTCAAGCAAACTGTGTTGCTGTTCGATCACCCAAACCGAGCTTTCAAGCAAACTGTGTTGCTGTTCAAACGCCCAAACCGAGGAGTCACGCAAACTATGTTGCTGTTCAAACGCCAAAACCGAGCTTTCAAGCAAACTGTGTTGCTGTTCGATCGCCCAAACCGAGCTTTCAAGCAAACTGTGTTGCTGTTCAAACGCCCAAACCAAGGAGTCACGCAAAGTATGTTGCTGTTCAAACGCCAAAACCGAGCTTTCAAGCAAACTGTGTTGCTGTTCGATCGCCCAAACCGAGCTTTCAAGCAAACTGTGTTGCTGTTCAAACGCCCAAACCAAGGAGTCACGCAAAGTATGTTGCTGTTCAAACGCCAAAACCGAGCTTTCAAGCAAACTGTGTTGCTGTTCGATCGCCCAAACCGAGCTTTCAAGCAAACTGTGTAGCCGCGTCCCGACGAATTTATAGCTCACGTTGCCTCATGAATGCTATTGTTAATAAAGTGTTCATAACAGCACCGCCCATGCCATCATCTCAGTTTCGCTCGCAAAGGTATGCATTTACATACGTAACTTGCATTCTGCTTAATTCTTTTGTAATGCCAGTGTGTCAAAAGCAGCCATACATAATGTATGTATCTAACAGCTAGCCCTGGCGAAGAGGGATTATACCCGAGAGATCATTTCTTTGAGATATTGACTTGATAAGTAGGCTAATTACCATTCGCAGAATTCCTGCAAACTACTAAAGCATTTATTAGGCAAAGCAAGACGCTCTCACGGTTTGAAAACCATTGATGTAAACTTATATATAGTATATTAAATAATATTAATAAATAAAGTATATATTTTAAGACTTTGGAAAGTGAAACACTTTCACTTTCGTTCAACGGACGAATTCCGTTTTGTCTTTACACAATAATCAGTTTGAACTTTGAATAATTTAGTTTTGAAAACTATTGATCTTTATTTAGTTATACTAAATATTAAATGACATACGAATCTTTGCGACACCCGCTGGCAGAAAAGAGAATCACAGTCTTGAAGTGTAGGCGACGACGACAATATTACAGAGATACGAGCGAAATCGATTGAAACTAGCATGTGCAGGGTTTCTTTTAACAATGTAAAAATACTAGTTTATTAAAAGGACAATTCTGGGAAAAGTCATGAAAGGAGGGTTCTGAAATGTTTTTCTTTTCTTTTCTGAGCTGCAGATTTCTGTATTTACTTTAACTATCCACCACTGTTTTTCCCGCTGTTGGGCGGGTACCAGCCGGTTACGGTCGCTGGATCAAATCATTTTTCGGTGGGAGGTGGGGGTGTATGCACTTAATGGAAAATATGCAGATAGTTAAAAAACATATATATATTTTAGCCATTGAGCTTATTTTGAGTACAGAATTTTATATTAATGAAAGATTTCAAGATTATTTAAAAATTATAGACTTCAAATAAAAAATAAATTGCTGGGCTCTTTGATGCCCCCCCCCTGGCCCTGGGGCCCGGGACAACAGACCCGGTTGTCCCCCCCTGTCGACGGGGCTGGTAGTCACATATAAGAATGGCTAATCATCTGATATTTGTTTGTGGCGTTTAGATGTGAAAATGTGGTTTTGGAAAGAGTTGCAAGAGTTTTGGATGAAGTGTGTGCTTTTTCCAAAAGTGTGAGATGTTTTGCCTGTTGTGTGTGTTGCATTGGCTTCTGTGTGTTAAGTTTCGACAAAAGAGCCACAGTTTCAGAAATTGGGTCTTAGCGTCTGCAAAAAAACTAACATTATTACTGGTTTAAATTTGCCTGTGTCAAATATGGGGCACAATTATCTCTAGATCTCTAACTTCTCTGAGGTTGATAAGCTTAGCTTGTATGCTGACTTGGTAAAACACACATGTACAAACGCACAAGCACACTCTCATAGTCCAGATGGAGATTAAGATTTTCCTCTTCTGGTACCACGCAAACTCAAAAACTCATACTTGTGGGAAGTATGAAAGACAAAGGAAAGATGAATGAAGAGACATAGAAAGAATATGTAGTATCTATGTGAAATGTTTTTGGTTCCACTAACCTGGTATAAGAGACAGAAAACAGTTGATAGGTTGCTATAAACAACCTCCAAAAGTCAATAATTACCTCATATTACCATGCACAAATACCGTTTGAGTAGTGTGAGTAACAACTTATCACCTCCAAAAATCAAGTTGTCACTTTCACCATATTCGCACACACACAAACATGCACACACACACACACACACACACACACACACACACACACACACACACACACACACACACACTACTACACTACCCCTTGCTGGGGGACAAAGACAGCTATCCACCTTGGAAAGAGACCATTGTCAATATGGAAAGAGCAAACAGTAGCATACATTTCTGAATACAACAGCATATTATTACTGACAACATCACTATCAGCAACATTCATTCAGTGTGTCTATCCGCACTGGCCCGTGACTGCCACTGTGCTATGAATTTGCACAAGTATGCTCTGCTATCCACTCACTGATACTTTAGTCCAGTGCCCCATGCCACACAGCATTGACAACTTTATGCCTATTTCATACTGTCATACAGTACCAGTGATGGCTTAGTTACCTTGAAAATGTAATCCGATTACTGATTACTCCTTTAAAAAGTAACTAAGTTACGTTACATATTAATTGATTTTAAAAGTAACTACATTCGATTACAAATTACTTTAGCACATACATTCAGCAGCAAAATGAGTTTTTCCAATACTCCTTTTATTGGAAGTACATTTTTAACAGTAACAATGTATCTCCTGACATTTAAGTAATGTATCTCCTGACATTATGTTTGTGTCACTGCACGGTATTATTTGTAAATGTATTTGTAAACGTAATACAAGCGAACTATTCAGTCAGACAGCTATTTGTTGTGAAACTAAATACCATTTCAATTTCAAGCATTTTTAAGTACGTTAGCCAAAATTCCAGAACTTTTCAAACCTTGAACACAATGCAATATTAAAATTTGTCAGGTAAATGTTCCTTCCCCTGTTTTGAGGGGTGTTTGTTTACACTACCACATATCGTTACGGAGAACACTGCACAGAATGACGTGAATGCGCTCGCACTCTCACAGGTTTGCGCGCAGCGTGTGGATTCGAACGCTATGGTCAGACGCAAAAGTATAACTAAGCCAAGAATAAAGAAAAAAATCTGTATTTTTACTAAGGGAAATTAAGTAACTTTAATCTGATTACTAGACTGGAAATAGTAACTCGTTATATTACTCGTTACTGAAAAAAGTGGTAAGATTAGAGTAACACGTTACTAAGTAAAGTGTTACTGACATCACTGTACAGTACTGTAATGAACATCACAGCAACATCACAATATGTGCATCCATTTTCCAGATTGGTGTTCATCATCATATCTCTCTTGGTTCCTACAACACTGCCCACATCATCACTTTCCTCAACACAGAGCACAACTCACTCATTCTCCATCACTAGGGGGATGAACCAGAACTTGGTTCTGTTATTTAGTTCCTGTTTCATCTTGTAGTAGTTGTCCACTTGAGTTCTGTCTCATATTTACTTCCTGTCTTTGTGTTTTTACTTCTCATTTTAATTTCTTACACCTATGATTTTGTGCTACACCTGTCTTGTATCGTCTGTACATCCATGTCTCCTAGTGTTTTTCTCACCAATCTATGTTCTACTCCATTCTCCTCCCTCTCTTCATCTGTGCCCTTGTCATAAGGTGCCTGTGTTTATTGGTTATATTAAAGATGCTTTGTTCAAATTATCCCTGCCTGTTGTGTCTGCATTTAGGTATTCCTGCGTCGCCACCCTGAAAACCTGACAGTACGTGTGACAAAGTGTCAAACATGCTGCAAATACTAAATAAATGTTTGGCTCCACTCACTACTAAAGTAACTGTGACAGGGTGACAGCAGCAGCAGACACAGGAAACGGTGCCGTGGTTTCTTTAGTTTTTTGTAGCTGCTAAGGCACAAAAAGTCGTCCAATATTAACACTGAAAACCATGTGTTTCTTTTGGAAATTACTGCCACGCAACTGCTACACCCACCTACCAAAATCCATACCCAGTCCTCACAGGTTACAACACTTCTAGCTAATTTTTGCAAATCTTCAGACATCAAAGCCTAATCTCTATAAAGAGGCCACGAGTTGCAAATCTTGGTTTGCACATCAATGGAGTCGAATACTGGGTCAGTGACAGTGTAAAACAACTGCGCTATGAATTTACCACTCATCATAATGTCACTCTTGGCCCCTAAAACACTGTGCACATCATCACCTTCTTCAACACAGAGCAGAACATGATGCAGGGGCTTTGCTTAGGCTACTGCCCCCGTGCCCCGAACCCGGATAAAACGGATGACAATGGATGGATGGATGGATGGATGGATGATGCAGGGGGCTCGGACATAGATGCTGGTGTTGCTCTTTTATTGTGAAATAACGAACACAACACGTATGCGGCTACAGATGCTCCATTTATACATAAATGAACATGCCGCTATAGATGCTTCAGTTATACTGTATATAAATGTCACTTAAGCACTGTCAGAGCATTATTGAGATTATGTATACCGTTCTAGCAGCGAAGAAGAGCATGTGTTAACCTCAGCCTCTCACTCTAGACTCCACCGATTTCCCCTTCTCTCCTACAAGAGGTGTTGCACAATACATGGTTCTTAGTTTTTGCAGAGGCTAAGACCCAATTTCTGAAACTATGTCTCTTTTGTTGAAACGTAACACACAGTAGGTAATGCTACACACAAAACAGGCAAAACATCTCATACTTTTAGAAAAAGCACACACTTCAACCAAAACTCTTGCAACTCTTGCCAAAACCATATTATTGCATCTAAACACCACACACAAATATCAGATGATTAGCCTTTCATATATGTGACTACACACTGAAGTGACAAATGAAAAACACTACTACCATGTGTTTGAGTGTTCCATTTGTAGTCTGCTGTGAAAGTCTGTCAGAGGTCTCATATATACATGAATATTCACAAATATTGAGGTTATTTCTGCATATTCAGTACATTTACACCATAAAGTAAACCACAATTACAAGGGGAAGGTTGTTTTTTTATTTATTTGCATGACCACTACAGCAACACATGCTGTATATACTGTACTGTAAACACATCGACTACAAAAACAACAAAAAAAGAAAAACAAAAAGACAAAATAACCTCAAGCTTCCTCCATCACCTGCTGAATGTATTTGTACCGGTGGTGTACCTGATGTCACTGCAGTATGTGTCACCCCCCAAACACAAGCCCAGTAAAACAGGAAAAGGAATTTGTTTCATAAACATGTGGATCACATCACATTTTCCAGTCAATGCAACTGTTATATACAGTACTGTACTTGGCTTACTTGACACTTATGAAAACACAGTATATTTGCACCATCTTCTGGCAAATTATAGAACTGCGTATTGAAAGTGTGACGGACAGGGAATGCGAAAAAAAAGGAACTTCAGACCAACATTCAGTTCTGTTTGTCTAACATTTGACCACCAATAGAAACCAAGTCATACGTATCTCTAAATATAATCCCTAGTTGACAATGAGCCATAAATTGAAAAGATAGCCAGGAAGCTATAAAGGCTTTATAGATTCAGTTGAACAATGTTAAATTTGATATGTGTTGACCTTCTGAATGTTATAAGCGATCGTGGAAGCGATCACGCCAAGTCTCATGGAAAAATTATGGTTTAATTGTCATTTCTGGAGTGAGAGAAGTTCAGAGTTTGTGATCGTCAAATATAAAACATCTGTTTTAAAACAACATCAAGCTCATTTTAGCATACGTTGGTAATCTTAATACTACAACTACAGCTCCCTGTAACGTTCTGCGCTGGGCAGAACAGGGAGGCGGACAAACGCTGAGGAGAGCAAGATTTATTAAAGGAAATTCCAGAGGCAGAGTTGAAGTCGCGGGCATGGGTCATAATGGGCAGGCAGTCCAGACATGAAATACGAACAGACATGGCAACGGGCACGGGAAACAACAAGGCAGACTAATAACGGGAGAACAGGCAAAACACACGGAAGACAAATAACACGGAGGCGTAAACTTACGAGCAGGCATAAACAAAAAGACCGATACGGACATGGGAGACACAGGGACTTTTATACACAGGACTAGACAAGGATCAGGTGCAAACAATGACGACAGGGGCGTGGTAACAAACGAGGAATCAGAGACAAACAAGCAGGGCGGGATAAACAAGCAGGGAATACGGACATGAGGGAACCCAGAGTGACAGCTACGAGAGGGGGCGTAGCCCTACGTGACACTCCCCAATTTATTTTATACTATTTTATACCTAATAGGTATGAGAGAGGACAGACAGAAATTATCTTGGCGATCTTTACTCTATATTTTCAATTTGGCCATTTTTTATCTCACATTAAGATTATAAATAGATTCTTTTGTACATATTCAGATTGGATTATGCCCCTTAACATTGTCTTTTGTACATAACGTTGTCACGTTATGGCCCCTGATCCCTCCCTTTTGGGCGTGTGTTTATGCCGTCTACGTCTAGTCTTCTGCGTCTGTGGATCTTCGTGTGTGCGGTTATGTCTGAATGTGTTCATCCATCTCACCTGTGGCTTGTCTCGTCATCACTCGGGGCTTATGTGGTTTGTCTATTTAATGTGCGTTCGCGCAGTGTCCCGTGCTCGTCTTTGTTTGAGTCAATTCACGTTGTATGTCTTCATGTTATTTGTTCGCTATCTGCGAGATTGGACTCTAGTGTCTGCGAGATTGGACTCATGCCTCGTCCTTCTCGCCGCACCGCACGTCACAAAATTTCTTGGTACATGTGTTAATAAACTCATCGTGGTATGTCACAGTCTTGCATTCATTCATTCTTCTTGTTTACTTTGTTTTGTAATGTCCCATTTGGCCATGCAAATCTCACCTTTATCTGTTTTACCTGTTTGTAGTGTTGTTTTGTTAAACACGTGATAGTGGTAACCGCCAGAGGTGGAAAGTAACTAATTACATTTACTCACATTACTGTAATTGAGTACTTTTTATGAGTAATTTGTAATTTTCTGAGTAGTTTTTGAAATATGTATCTTTTACTTTTACTTGAGTACATTTTGACCCAAGTAGTTTTACTTCACTACATTTGAACGACCTCACATTACTGAGTAAAAAAATATTGATGGTGAAAAATTAAATGGGGGCAGAAATTTAAACTTCTGAGTCCCAGAACTGAAGGCCAATTGCATGGCCTTGCCTTGCGCGCCCCCTTTCCATTGTCTCATAATCAGGTCATAATCTGGTGCACTTTTTTTCCAAAAGGATGAGATTGTTCTATCTCTAAACCTTCTATCAGGTTCTGTGGGATCCTGTGGACATTTTATTGTGAAAAGTGGAATCCTGTGGGCACTGTATTTTGAATAGTTGGATCCTGTGAGCGTTTTAAATAGTGGAATCCTGTGCGCATTTTGTTTTATGTTGAGATGTGGGATCCTGTGGTCATTTTATATTTTATTTTGAGTTGTGGCAACCTGTGGGCATTTTATTGTGAATAGTGGGATCCAGTGGGCACTGTATTTTGAATAGTTGGATCCTGTGAGCACATACTTTTAAATTGTGGGATCCTATGAGCATTTTTTAATTTTTGATGTGGGATCCTGTGGGCATTTTATTGTGAGTAGTGGAATCCTGTTGCATTTTAGTTTGTGGCATCTTGTGGGCACTTAATTTTGAGTGCATTTTGTTTTTTTAATAATTTGTAGTTTAAATTTCTTTATTCTTATCATAGTGTTGTCCGTTGGACAATAGGACTGAAAATTGTTTGCACTTTATGGTACATGTTGTGACTGTCCTTGTACTGTGAGGAAGTATGTTCCTGAGCCCAGCTGATCTTTTTGCAAGTGTGGATGTGCACTTAAATACGCTTTGAAATCGATTTAAACAACTTGTACTGAATTTGGTTCATGATTCATCCATGCATTAAATAACAAAGTAACTAAGTAACTTTTTTACTCAAAATACATTTTAAAAGTAATTTTGTACTTTTACTCAAGTAAATTTTGATATGGATAATTTTTAGTGGTGGGACTTTAACGCGTTAATTTCGATTAATTAATTACAGGAAAATTAACGCACTAAAAAAATTAACGCATTTAACGCATGAGACACTTTTGCACCGTGGAATGTTTCTCAGTGCACGAGTTCCAAACATACAGATATGGACGCACAATAAGATAAGCATGATGGAGATGACTGAAGAGGCTACGCTGGTGGATGGGAAATTTAAATATAAGAAACTTCCAGATGGAAGTACAAAAATAGTGTTATTTACACTTTATGTAGGAAGGAGTTCGCTTATCACAGGAGCACTTCCACCCTTCGTTACCACCTCAATGCAAAACATGTTGGGGCTAACGCGCAGGTCAGTAATGATAACTTAGCTGATAAATGTATTCCTAGTACGATGTGAAGTGAGGAAATGAGTACGAAGTGAGGAAATGTCCTGGTTTTTAAATGACCTTCATTGGACCATTAAGACTGGATTAAACTTTCGCGAGTGGCCGTAGCGCGCGACTCCGCACGCGTTTATACATGACGCGTCACATTATTTACAGAGTTGTTCGCTCTCTGTGGTCGAAGATAAAGGCTTACAAGAAGCGCTGCACATCGTGTCAACTGATGCAAGTTACAAACTACCGTCCAGAAAGACAATGTCGAAGAAAATTCAGCAGCTGTATGATGAGGAAAGGGAAGTAAAACAGGTTATTGTGAAGAGTGCCACAAATGTGGCTCTGACTGGGAATCACTGGACCTCTGTTAGCAACAAGAATTATCTTGGTGTGACAGCTCATATTATAGATGATGAATCTATAGATGATGAAGATCCAGTCATTTGCTTTGAGCATGCAGAAGACCACTTCTAGGCACTATGGAGATGTCTGGGACAGAGGCCTGGGAAATTAAAGAAAAATATACCATCTAAAATGGTATTAAAAACATCTTCTGATTTACTTCAATTCTTCCAATATCCTGAGCAAAACTCCCAAAATTAAACAACATTTTTGGTCAGAATTTCCAGTGTTCTGAACTGTTTTCTGCACTCATCTATTGATCTGTGTAGTTTGAAGTTTATGCTTATGTTCATTGATTCATTAATCATTCAAACTTAAATTAATATTTCTCATGTTAAATACTGAAATGCGATTAAAATGCGATTAATTTAGATTAATTAATTACAAAGCTTCGGATTAATCCGATTAATTTTTTTAATCGCGTCCCACCCCTAGTAATTTTATTTTTACTCTGAGTAGATTTTAGGCAAAGTAATGATACTTTTACTCAATTACAATTTTTCAGTACTCTTTCCACCTCTGGTAACCGCCTGCCCAGCAGATGTAAATATGTCTGAAGCAGTTATTATACTCTGCTCAGCATATATTGTATTGTAGTTTCTTGGTCAAGTTTGTTTGTCGCCTTTCCAGGTTATTGGTCTACATGACATTTGTTTCAGTTTTGTTGCCTTGGATTTATTGTCTATGTTCTGTTTTCCAGTGATCTCATATTTTGTGTTAGTTTAAAACCTTTATTAAAACATCTTCCGCGATTGCGTCCTGTGCACCAACTCGTTTGTGACTCAACACCCAGAATTCCCAGCAACAGCTACCTACAGTTGTGATAAAATTTATTCAACCCCCACTGAAATAAAGTGTTTTGGCCAGTTTGACATTGATTTTGATCATTTCAGTCATCTTATTTACAATTATATCAAAGAGGCACTTATAAATTAGACAAACATAACATAATATTTATGATGGAATAACCACAAATGTCTTTACTGTGCTCACATCATTATCAGTTTTATTCAACCCCCTAGTGACATTATTTTTTAGTACTTAGTACAACATCCTTTTCCAGTTATGACAGCTTTCAAGCGTGAAGCATAGCTTGACACAAGTGTCTTGCAGCGACCTATGGGTATCTTAGCCCATTCTTCATGGGCAAAAGCCTCCAGTTCAGTCACATTCTTAGGCTTGCGCACTGCAACTGCCTTCTTTAGGTCCCACCAGAGGTTCTCAATTGGATTTAAGTCTGGTGATTGCGATGGCCACTCTAGAATGTTCCAGCCTTTCATGTTCAACCATGCTCTAGTGGACTTGGATGTGTGCTTCGGATCATTGTCCTGTTGGAAGGTCCAACGTCTCCCAAGCCGCAGGTTTGTGACTGACTCCATCATATTTTCCTCCAAGATCTCCTGGTACTGAAGGGAATTCATGGTACCCTGCACACGTTGAAGCTTTCCTGTACCATTAGAAGCAAAACAGCCCCAAAGCATAATTGACCCCCCGCCATGCTTCACAGTAGGCAAGGTGTTCTTTTGTTCATAAGCCTGGTTCTTCCTTCTCCAAACATAGCGCTGGTCCATTGTCCCAAACAGTTCTAATTTAGTTTCATCTGACCACAGTACACTGTCCCAAAACCTTTGTGGCTTGTCCACATGACTTTTGGCATACTGCAGTCGACTTTTCTTGTTCTTTGGAGTCAGCAAGGGGGTGCGTCTGGGCGTTCTGGCATGGAGGTCTTCGTTATGCAGTGCGCGCCTTATTGTCTGAGCTGAAACTTCAGTGCCCACATCTGACAGGTCTTTTTTCAGTTCCTTAGCAGTCACGCGGGGATTTTTCTCCACATTACGCTTCAGGTAGCGCACAGCAGTCGCGGTCAGGATCTTCTTTCTGCCACGACCAGGTAACGTTTCCACTGTGCCCTTTAACTTGAACTTGCGAATGATACTTCCGATAGTGTCTCTTGGAATATTTAACAACTTCGCAATCTTTTTATATCCATTGCCATTCTTGTGAAGAGCAATAACATCTTCTCTTGTCTTCTGGGACCATTCTCTTGCCTTCACCATGCTTGGAAACACACCAGTAGATGTCTAGAAGGAGCTGAGTATCACAGTCCTTTTAAATCTGCCTAATTGGTGCTTATCATGCTTGATTGCTGCTCGTTGACATCCACAGATGTTTTCAATACCTGATGGAAAACACTGGAATGAACCTCTGTTCTTAGGAGTGGTAGTCGTAAAGGGGTTGAATAATTGTGTCAATGAAGAACTCACAAAAAGGCCATTTAATACTTTATGACAAAAAAAATTGATGCTATCTTAGTTGCATTTAGTTCTTTAACAAGTCCTTGTAAGATTTCATTATGAACACAATTACAAATGTGCACTGAATTCCATAAAACCCTTCGCAGCATTGGGGGTTGAATAAATTTGATCACAACTGTAGATCCTCCTCTCCTAATTACTGAGACACCTGTTCACCATTTATCACCCTTTTAAATACTAACTACAAACATTCAGTCATTGAGATATTCCCCACACATATGATTCCAAACACTGATCTTCAGCATCAATTATTTCCGTGATTGCTTTCTGTTCTCCCCTGTTATACGCGTTGAGTATTTCCGCGATTACTTTCAGTTCTCCCTCGGCATCGGCACTGAATATTCAGCGCGACGTAGCTTTGTTTTCTCATGTTTGTAACAATGCTTGGTGCACGGACAAGGCGCTTGGGGCCGCTACCTTAAGAAATCCGCGGGGGATTTCGTCTCCTACATCCCCCGCTCTGACATTGAATTGCCATCCTTTATGTTATTATTTGGCTTACTGAATAAATATATAACTAAACAATAATGTCTCTATTTATTACATGCTGGTAGCATAATACAAATGTCTAAAGAGAAGAAAATAATATTATAAAGATATCTCTGATTGGTTAGCTCTGATTTTGCGGCTTTTACTATCAGTTGTACACTGCACTGAGGTCAAAGGTCAGTGCTGAACTCCTGAAAAGGACAAACAGAAGGTTGTATAATGTAATACCACTGACATCCAGAAAGGGCATCTTTGTTCAGTTCACAAAACCTGCAGTTACTACTGATCACTCATCATTATGGACCTCTGTTTCAAACAGTAAAATCTGTGTAGAAGCAATACAGTGCAAATGGCCCAAAACATTTTGCAATACCCATCAACATTTATGATACAATATATTTTCATTTTCGAGGGCCCTCCATTTTAAGGATCCTCTGACTATTAGGGACTTTGACCCCAGGGCCTCTTGGGGGCCCATGCCATGATTTTGGGCCATAGCCATATTTTTGGGTCCCTTATGAAATTGGATGAGTTGTTGTGGCACTGCTCTGACTTTGATTTCTTATCATGCATGACAATATGTCTGTCATGTAGGGCTCCGCACCCCCCTGCTAGCTGTCACTCCCTGTCGTCCTGTTCCGTGTGTCAGTGTTTTTCCATGCCTGTTAGTCACGCCTTGTTTTCTGTTACCATGGTTCCCCTTCTGTCTGTCACGCCCCTGTCATCACCTGTGTCCACGTTAGTTTCTGTGTATTTAATCCCTGCTGTATTTCACCTCCGTGTCGGTCATTGTTCTCTGTTCATCTTTCCTGCTTGGTCCTGCTCCTTCACTCTCAGGTATTTTGGGTGAGATCCCTCTCCCTTATTCTGGTATGTTTTGGTTATTCTATGTTCCCTCCGATAACCCTGCATCCTTGTTCAAGGTTAAGATACAATACAGATCATTCATAACAGAAAAATAAAAATGTCTTAGTAAAATGCTCAAAACCATGATACATTTGAATTTACCTTCAGCCTTACCAAATAGCATTTACTTTTTTTGACCATGCCAGCGTCTGCGTCTTCTCTTATACCCGTCACAGATGTCACACTGTGTTGACTGGTGTGGTCTGGTTTCTACTGTATTTCTGCTATGTGGGTTCAGCTGTGTAGGAGGGGGGAGTGTTGGGGGTGTGATAAGGGACTTTTAGAGGTGACACATAGTGACCTCTTTTTCCTGTTCCTGATAGTCAAGCATGTTTAGTATTACACAATCAGAATATACATAATCGAATTTCAAATCAATGCACAGACACACATACAAATATTAATGTTGATTTGTACCTCATTAGTACCATGTATTTGTGTCTGTTTAACCCATTGACATACAGAGTCATTTGTGTCCAAAAAGTTATTTCAGCCTAAAACAGCCACAAAATGTTTAAAGTTTATTTTGAATTTCTTAGGTTACAGTATTGAAGCATTTATATCTTATTGGTTGAATGATGAGAACTGGATACCAGAACATGGTGTGTGTCCCTGTGTGCCCCACAAATCGAGTATGAAAATCTTACTTTTGGTCTAGATTTCTTTTGGAGGTTATTCATAGCAATGTAGCGACTGCTTTCAGTTTCATTTCACACAGATAGTAAATGCTCTTTCTATGTCTTGTATTTTGCCTCTTCTTTTTATTTCCTACTTTCCACAAGGGCTGTGTTGAGCTTGTGTGATACCAGAGTGGATAAATCTAACTCCATATCTGGATATGTGTCTTTTGTTTGGTTGTGTGTGTGTGTGTGTGTGTGTGTGTGTGTGTTTGTGAATGCATGTACATGTGTGTGTAAAGAGGGAATAAGCATAAAAGCTAAGGTTATCAATCACAGAAAGATTTAGAGAGAATTTTAGAAATTTAGAGAGATTTGTGCCCCATTGTTGACACGGACAACGGTAAACCAGTCATAACATAGTGTAATTTTACTACTTGGTCTGGGTACATAGGAAAGACAGTGGAGATAATAAATATAAAGTGGAAACACTCCACTAGATTCTCTCTCTCTCTGTCTCTCTACATCTTTGCTTTTCAAATGCTTTCTTTCTCTCTCTCTCTCTCTCTCTCTCTCTCTCTCTCTCTCTCTCTCTCTCAAAGATGTGCTAGAACTGTGATAACACAGGAAGTCTAATGCAAAATGTGCTAGTCTGTCTTTCATGTTACTGAGGTAGACCTTGCACCAGTTCTCTCTACGTTTTGCTCTCCACTTCATTTCAGACTTGTTTTATTTTGTTTCTTCTCTCTCTTTTACGGGTTTCTGCTGTCAGAGTTGCGTGTTCCAGCTGTTTTGTTGTCAGAAGCACCTCTTCCTGCTCCACTGTTCCTGCTATATTTACATCCTTCTGCTGAGCTGTCAGTGGTGATTAGTGTTGTTTGTTGTCGATGATGAGCTTTGAGTTGTTACTCATAGAAACACTGGCAGTTATTGTGTTTTCTATATTTTACAGCAGTGAAAGGATACATATTTTAATTTCAATGGGAGCTATGTCTCATGTTCCCACTGGGTGAAATATATTTTATACATTATAATATATTAAATATATTATTGTGTTTTGTTCAGTCAGAGAAGATGCATCATCGGAGCACATTCACATTCTGTTTCAGGTGTCTTTCCTTCTGAGATCAAAACGTTATGTTGCTGGTATCAAATTCTACACTAAACATTGTTGGTAGAGTTTGGTATGGAGATCAAGAACTGTATGTTGTGGGGTGGTAGGGCGATCATGGTGATCATGGTCTCAGTCATTGGCCAAACCTCCACCTTTGTTAGGAAATATTGTAGTTTTGCATTTTGAGCTATGCAAGTTAACTGGCAGAGTAGCCAGGTCCTGTCTCTGAGCTGGTAGCTCCTTCCTCTTTAACTGCAAGAATACAGGAAGTATTGAGAATTTAACACTGGCAGTTGATCAGTCAGTCAGTCATTACTTGGACAGTATGGAGCTCAGTCTAGTCCTTGAGATGCTCTGTGAGTAAATGTTATCTTTCTCCTTATGTGTATGTGTGTGTGTGTATATATGTATGTATATATATATATATATATATATATATATATTAGAGGTGTCCAACTAAGGATTTTCATAGTCGAATCTGATTCGTCAGATTTTCCCTTTAGTTGACTAATAGTCGAATCAGGGTATTTTTTTTATCTAGAGCACCTTAAACGGGATCTCGTTCTCATTCAGGACTTTTTTCCACTTCAAAGTAAAAACCTAAAACACTCAGATAAATGAATAAACATGGTAGGTTGGCTTTATTCAGCTTTTATTTATTTTTAATGAAACATTCCCAGCAGGCATTTCAACGTTGAATCAACGTCAAATGTGATGGTTGAATCAACGTTGGATTTTGTGTTGATTTTGAAAGGTGAATCAACGTTGATATGCCAACGTCGTTTCAACGTCATACATTCAACCTTGAATAAACCATAAAATTCACGTTCATGATGCTCAAAATTGCATGGGAGAGAGGAAAAAAACAACTGTATGCTATAATGAAAAAAGAACAATTTTATTCTATCTGTAAATTTCTTCTCTGAGAACCACCACACAATCAGGCACCTCGGTCATGGCCTCAAGTCTGGGAATCGAACCCACAACCCTCCGGTCACAAGACCAGTTCCCTAACCGCCAGGCCACGACTGCCCTGCCCTACTCTATTTGAACTTGTTGATTTCAAACATTTCAAACTGTTTCATTGCCTGATGTTGTCTTCCTGGTTAATACATGCCTGTTTTTGACGACATTTTTGGACGAATTAATAAATAAAAATTATATTATTATTATTATTATTATTATTATTATTATTACTACTACTACTACTACTACTAATAATAATAATAATAATAATAATAATAATTAATACCTCTTTCAAAACCCTCAGCCAATGCCAAAGAGTTGTTTGTACTTTTTTATTGTATTGTGTTTTTTGAACTTGAAATGGTAATACAAAGGCAGGTTGAAGATATTACGTTGATTCACCATTAATAGTTCAACGTTTGCGCAATTATTTAACATTAAACGTTGATTCAACGTTGTTTCAACGTTGAAACAACAACAGACAGTATTTCAACTATATTTCAACGACATTTCAACGTTGAAGGTCGGTCGTGTGCCAGCTGGGTTAGAGTGTGACGTTCGTGGGTCAACGAAGGACGAGTCACGGAATCCTCCTTATGACAGACGTCACTTTTATTTTACTTAACATATAGCGCGTAAAGCGCACGGAGAACATGAAACAATCATAGAGACGTGTAAACTTTAGACAACGACGAGCACAGGACACTGCGCGAGCGCACATTAAATAGACAAACTACATCAGCTCCATGTGATGATGAGACGAGCCACAGGTGAGATAGATTATCACAGGACGAAACCACAACCACGTAGATCCACTGACGTAGACGAATAGACGCGGACGACGTAAACACATGCCCAAAAGGGAGGGGCCGTGGTCCTCAACGTGACATAGAGAACATTAACAAAAAAGTCACCGTCAGTGCGCAGTGCGCATATCGAACTGTCAGACAGGCACTGTGCAAAATGTCCAAAATATTTTAAATAAAATGCCTGCCTGAAAATATAAAAAAAAATTGCCACACAACAGCAAAAAAATTTATAAGTAAAGATTCAAGTAACGGGGTTTTAAAAGCAAGCAACTAAAAATGTTTATAGGCCTAATTGCCGAGACGCACCACGATGAGACGAGACGACACAATCAAAACAAAGTAGACATTCATTTGACATCTGTTACATGTCATTTGATCTATTATCAGTTTAAAGTGTTATTTGTTTGTATTAATAATTTAATGTTGATTGTTTGCATGAGCTTTTACAGTGCCAAGACAAGTTGGGGCATGTGCAGTAAAGACTTTCTTCTTTTTGTGAAGAAATTCTTTTGGGACTGCTGGCGTTTCATTAAACATGGAAAATTACATACATCTAAATAATTTACATAACTAATTAAATGAACATTACACACTGCAGCAGGCCCATCCCAATGACCATAAAGGAGGGGCATTGCTTATCTCCTGATAGCCTAGTCTCTTTTTGTGTATGAGCTGAATTACTGTATCTATGCCTACACATACCTGCATGATGGTCTTATGCCTTATTGCTACGTGTTTTACTTCTATTTTCAGCTTGTCTGGTGTGTGTGTTTTTTACAAAAATAAATTGTTCATTACATGTTGTTATGTACCTTTTTCCCTTATTTTTAGTACTGAGTTCACTTCTTCGAGTTTGGCCAGCTGAAGGTGACTTCTACTTGTTTACTACAAGTCTACTACTCAAGCTTTTTGTTGTCTGTGCGAATTTAAATAATATAGATGTTTTCATGCATGGATAATGAAATTTTATCACACCTGTGGAGGGTCAAACAAACACCTGAATTAGAGGAGAAGATGGTTGTCTCCACGAAGTGTTGTGTAAATAATGTTCAGATGAGGATGGATTTACACACTTATGATCATTACGAAACGCCACGTATTTTGAAGACGTGCAGTGTCCTCAACAAATACTGACTGTGGTAAATGTTACGCTTCCTTGCTATAGATGCCCACCTACTTCCGAATCTTTTCACAGTGTCCGTTTCCTCATTAGCTCCAGCTGTTCCTCTTTTGTTTATAGTCTGTTTTCCTGTTTAATCCTCGAGATCCCGTTTCATTTTTGCTGGTTATCATTTTGTTTTTTCTCTCGCATTTAATTTCTTCCTGCTTCCTTTATTTGTGTCACGGTGAGGCGGCCCCCTACCGGTCGCCTCCGTCCACAGCGGCTGTTGTTGTTTTGTTACGTCGTGTGTGTCCCTCAGGTGGGCGGAGCCCGTGATCCGTCTCACCTGAGGGTCGTTTGTTTGCCTATATATGTCTTGACTTTGTACCAGTTGACCGCTGGTCATTATATCCTTCATTTGGAACTATGTCACGGGTTTTTGGTTTGCGCACTTTCAATTAAACCATCCTTTTTCCCTGAGACTTGGCGTGATCGCTTCCTTTTTATTCGCTCACCCTGCCCGTCACAATTTGGTTCCTAGTTGTTTGAGCAGAACACAACAACAGCTACAATCTGATACTGGCTCGGCAAGAATCCAGAATCACAGCGTACTATGTTCATGGTCACTTGCCCCAACTGCCAAGTACTCAGACCACAACACCGCCCTGGACAGACCTTCACGCAAAGTAACAGCGACGCCCACAACCACTTGCAAGCTCTTCACTGGGGTCATCAGGTGGGCACCTCCCTTTGTCGGTGTTTCATTGATTTGAGCCCACAACACCTCAAGGAGGCTCAACGGTGAGGGCTGGCGTCCCAGCCGTACCCCCCTCAAAGCTTGCTGTTCACGTCTCACCCATAAGACCAGACAAGCCACCTTTATGGGACATGACCCCACGTAGTCTGTGCCCTCTTAATCCACAGCCATTGGCTAGATCTTTCAGCTACCACTGACAGCTCCTTCACAGCTGATCTTAACTTTCTCCCTCTAAGGCACAAAACCCCTAGCACCTACTTCTACTGGTCTTATGTGCGCCTGCCATCCGCGTTCTCGCACATTGGCCACCAAGTCAGCGTATTTCAACTTTTTCCTCTCAAATGCTTCATCAACCGCATCTTCAAACGGAACCGTTAATTCGATAAAGTAAACAATCCGTTTACTTTCCGAGTACAACACCATATCGGGCCTCAGTGAAGTTACTGCTATGCACTCTGGAACCTGTAGTTTTCTCCCTATATCTACTAGTTTCCAATCTCGTGCTTCACCCCACCTGCCAACATTAACGGCACAATCGCGTTCTCCTGCACATTGACCCTCCCTCACAAACCTACTTGCGTACCAATTACCAACACTAGTCAATGCATTAACCTCTAAGCACTTCTTATCAAATAAACACGCTAGCACACTTAGAACTTGATTATGCCTCCATGTATATCGCCCCTGTGACAAACTAACATGGCATGCGAACAAAATGTGCTTTAGCGAGCCAACTCCCGTGCACAACTTACATTTAGGATCTTCACCTACCCACTGTGCGAGGTTTTGAGGAGTTGGAAGGACGTCATATGTTGATCCAAGTAGATCAGTATTTAGGGGGACACTGTAATTACAATGTTTTGACACACAAAGCCTGAAGTAGGCTGAAACCTATCAGGGGGTGATTTAGCACCTCTTCGGTGTATTAATATTAATACTGTATGTATTATTAATACTATTCTGCAAAAGACCCATTATTATTTGGCTTTTGTGAACACAGCCACACAAAGATTGATATAAAGTTATATATAAGCAAGAGAAGTGACTCCCAGAGCTTTGTGATATCCATCACTTTACTCATTAATGAAGGCCAGGTTAATGTGTTGTTCAATTGTGTATGAGTGAATTTACAGACTCAGCATTTGTTTTACAGAGAGAACCCAGACAGTACTAAGTGTGTCTCCACAGAGCTGGGTGACTGAAGGAGTCTCAGTGACTCTAAGCTGTGAGGTCAGAGACTCCTCTACAGGATGGACATTCAGCTGGTACAGAGCTGTTCCCTACAGAGATGACTTAACTCCAGTAAAAGACACTAGAGGCTATATGATGTACAGTGTAGATCTTCTCTCAGACAGCAGCAGAGGAGCTGGAGGCTCCTACACTCTCAGTCCTGCTGCTCTTCATCACACAGGAGTTTATGTGTGTAGAGCAGAGAGAGGAGAACCAGCCTATCGGACACAGTACAGCAACCTACAGCCACTATGGATCACTGGTGAGGAAATACAACAGTAATATGGGGCGGACTGTAATGTGTATGTGAAAAGTCAGAACAAACTAAATACAACCGAGGAGCAATTTATTATATATTTATTAATCTATAACAAATATAAATATATTTGTTATTTGTTGTGACTTGTGTATTCATCTGTAAAGTTTGGTAATTTGTGTGTTAACAGGCCGCCCAATGGGGGATGGGTTCCCTTTTGAGTCTTGGTCCTCCCAAGGTTTCATCCTAATCCTGTCACGTTGTGGGGGGGCCCCTGCCGGTCGCCCCCGTTTACAGCAGCAGATGTTCTGTTTTTGGTCACGTGATGTTCGTCCCTCAGGTGGGCGGGACCCGTGATCCGTCTCACCTGAGGGTCGTTTGTTCGTCTATATATGTCTTGTCTTTGTACCAGTTGACTGCTGGTTATTATTTCCTTAATCTGGATCTATGTCACGGGTATTTGGTTTGTGCACTTTCTATTAAACCATCCTCTTTCCCTGAGACTTGGCATGATCACTTCCTTTTTAGTTGCTCACACTGCCCGTCACAAATCCCCACCATCATAGGGAGTTTTTCCTTGTGTAGGGGTTTCACCTACTAATCCTTTAAAGTAGATATAATTTGTTTTACCTTAATTATTAATCAGTCTCATTAATTTTAGAATCAGTCTCATATTCTAATTATACCAGAACCACAAGTTTAGTTATCAACTAAAGGTAATGAATGGTTTGGTATCTGAAGGATTTAACAATGAATTCTTTGGAGGTTTTGGCAACAACCACTTTTGAATGACATCAACACAGACAATTTGTTGAAAATAAATGATACATTTATTTAAAACCAACTATTCTAAAACACAAAGAGCATCAACATGGATCAGTATATTTACAGTGAAGACTCAGCATCTAGTGTGTGTGTGTGTGTGTGTGTGTGTGTGTGTGTGTAAAAAAAAGGGGAGGAGTAAGTGTGCGCGCTTGTGCGCGTGTGAGGAGGCGGAGTTGTAATCTCAGTTCTCCTATGGAGAACAAAGCAACTAAAATGGCGCCGACTTTAAACAGTAGAGCAGCGCAACTATGTTAATGAGCTCAGCTGGTTTATTCCAACGTGGTCAGAACAAAGAGTAATGGCGCTGGCTTACTAACCAAAAATTAATGTAGTGTGTCTGAGAATGGGAACTACAAGTTGTCAAATATTCAGAAGATAAAACATGGAGATTGCATGCCAGGTGGAGAACTTGTGTGTACAAATCTTAACGAAGTTTATGACAAAGTTAAACATTCAGAATGTATTAACAGAAAACTTGGTTAACTCTGCAGTTCAAGTAACTTTGCCCTTCTATAAACTATGCCCAGCGGTAAGAGTCTCACGTGTTGAGTGTTTTGGGTGGTTTCCTCGTCCTCCCTGAATTCTCCTGGAATTCTCTCACCGCCAACTCCTCGTTGATTAAAAGCGATGTCGTCCAGGTGTGCTGGGGAATCGTCCAGGAATGAGAGTCTCGTTCACGGTTTAACAACAGGGAATTGATCGCCTTTGTTTCAGTCTGTGTGGCCGCGTTAGCAAGCTTGATTGAAGTAGTTAGGTGAATCTGTTGTCGCGGTACCGTTGATCGGTTACTGGTTAGATTGCACCGTAACTCGGGCTCGTTAATTAAGTAGTACGACTTTCAGCTGTTTGCTGTTAGTCGTTGCAAAGTTCGCGTGTTCTCAAAGAAAACCGGAGAGAGAGAGAAGTGGCGGAGCCTCTCTTTAATAGGTCTAACCTCGGTGTCAGTCAAACCAGAGAGAGAGGGAGATATTACGGAGCCTCTCTTTAATAGGTCTAACCTATGTGTCGGTCAAACCAGAGAGAGAGAGATGAATGGCTGTTCAGGGTATTTAAACACCTGAACTGTAGACACACCCTTACTTCCATCAAAGCAAGCTTGTTCCATGTGTTGCCAGTGGTACTGCCACCTGCTGGTTTAGCATGGTACCTACATTCCCCCCTTGGTCTTCAGACTGGGGCTGATGTCACAGTCCTGAAGAGCACAAAAGGTTATCCATGCAGTCCATGTTCCCTGTAGCATCCACTGGAAGGTGATCAATTCCATGAGTCAAGTTGTCCATCCTGCTCATAGCATAATCCATGAGATGGCTGGGAGACGCTGTAGACACACATCTGGGCAACAAGTTCACTACTGGGCAGTTCTTGAACAGTAACTAAGGTTAACCAAATCAAGAAAAACAATGAAAGGATACTAATGCATGGCTTAGATTTCTCTTGGCTTTACAATAAGAAAACAAGGTCACATGCAGGGTTAAATGCCTTTGATGGAAAAGAGGAAATACATCAGGCATGGAGAAAGGTGTGGAGTTAGCACATGTTGGTGTTAGTCTGTTGGCTGAAACAAACCTAACAATGCTTTAAAGGAAAGATCTTGCTGGACTAAAACATTTGGGTTAATGTCCAGTTAGAGTGTGGCTTCTTGTGAGATCTAGTAAAATGTAAATGGGGGTTTAACTGAGGTGTAATGCCTCATCCTATCCTGTGGTAGACAAGTATTTAAGTATCTCACACTTGCTATACTGGTAGAGGAGCGAATAAGATCTGTGTGAGGGGTAAAATGTAGAAGTTAGGAGGTAACGCCGGGTACACCCCCCTTAGTAAAGAACCTATTGCATTGAGAATGCAGAACTGTGAGCGGAGATGATGCCAGGAACATCTCCCTTTAAAGGGTTAGAGATCTGGAAACATAGCTACATGTTTACAGGCTGAAGGTTTACATGTAACTTCGTATAAAGTCAGTTCTACCTCCTCCTGGCTCAGGCTGGAGGTCCACTAACTGATCTTTATCTATGGCTGTCCCCCCTTCCACTGGTTCTGCCTCTCTTTCCACCTCTTGGCTCTGTCCCTGTGGCGAGAGTAGTGAGAGGGGCCTGCAGAAAGAACAGTGTCTGAATTTACAGGGAAATCATAGGGAGGATCTTGGAGCTCTTTGGAGTCTCCTTCAAGCATACTGGGCTGCACAACAGTCTCCCAAACTGTCTGCATGGTCTTTCTGATCTCACGCATCGACAGGTCACCTTGGCGTGCTAAAAGTGTGACATGGGTTCTCACACAAGGGTGGAGATTGTGCAAAAATAGGGATTTGAAGGTTCGGTCTTCTGTGAGACCTGGTCCATTTCTTCTCTGGAAAAATGTTTGTTTCAAGCGATTAAAGTAATCCCTGGGATGCTCTGAACGCTTGTGCTTAATTTTAATGGCTGACATGAATGCTGACGCTTCGTCAAAATAAGGGGAATACTCCTCAGCGAGGGCTTTGCATAGCTGAGTGTAACTGTCCCTAATGGAAAACGGCTGTGATTCTATGAATGTGCGAACTGATCTAGAGGTGGTTTTCCAAATTAGCTTCACTTTCTCTCGTTCTGTTGCATAAGGCAAGTCAGAGAGGCTACACTCATTTTCTTTGAGGTAGTCTTCAACATGGTAGATTGACCTTGCTGGGTCGAATGGCTCCATGTCCTTGGCTAGTGAATCTAGTAACTTTAACCGAGGGAAATGTTCAAGGACATGTCTATTAGAATAGGAAGGTGGACCTTCACTATCCAAGTGTTGTAACTCTTGGTCAATATGATGCCTACTGCCTCCTGTCTCTCTGTGCCTAGGTGGCAGTAATGAGCCTTTATGCATCTCAAGTTGAGAAATATCTGTATTTCTCCTTGAGGAAAAAGCTGTAGCATGTACGTCACTGTGCCAGCCTGTGCGTGGGTCAGTGGAATGATGCTCAGCGTTTAAGTAAGGCCTGTTATCTGCTCTATCTGGTGAGACGTCCCTTGTCTGTACGTTCTGCCGGTGGTGTACATCAGCATGCCTCCTGCCGACCTGCTCTGTGTGCATAGGGGGCAACAGTGAGCCTTTGTGCATCTCAAGTTGGGAAATTTCTGCATTTCCTCTTGAGGAAATAGCTGGAGCATGTACATCACTGTGCCAGCCTGTGCGTGGGTCAGTGGAATGATGCTCAGCGTTCATACAAGGCTTCCTAACTGTGGTACCTAATGAGATGTCCCTGGTCTGGACATCGCACAGAGGATAATGATCACCAGCATGCTTTCTACCTTCCTGGTCTCTGTCCATAGGGGGCAACAGTGAGCCTTTGTGCATCTCAAGTTGAGAAATATCTGCATTTCTCCTTGAGGAAGAAGCTGGAACATGTACGTCACTGCGCCAGCCTGTGCGTGGGTCAGTGGAATGATGCTCAGCATTTAAGTAAGGCTTCCTAGCTGTTGTACCTGACGGGATGTCTCTGGTCTGGACATCATGCAGAGAATAAGGAGGGCCAAAAGACATAGCAGGATTAGTATTACTCTTTTTGTTACTCAAGAGTAAGGGGGCAGAAGCTAGGGACGAGTATGAGGGCTCTGCTGACTCGTAGCAAGAGGATGCAGACAGAGCATCTGCTCTAGGAGGGTGATTCTCCACAGAGGCTTCACTTTGAGCTTCAGAAGCTGAACAGTCAGTAGTATCATATGGATACTCTGAGGAAGAACTAGTTACATCTAACCTAAGACTCGTGGGGACTGGAGCCGGGGCCTTAGGATGTACGACAGGTGTATCATCACCTGTGGAGTGCTGACTATATTGGCTTTCTACTGTAACTAATAAAGAAGGTCTAGAGGTGCCAGATCTAGTTGCAAGGAAATCTTGCGCACTCGCACGAGCAAGCTCACTCTCCCTTTGGAGGCGGGCAGTTTCTGTTAAGCCCGTGTGACGTTCACTTACGGTGAGCACGTCATTCAGCGCATGAGTGGTCAGTTGGAGGTTGTGGCGAAGGCTCTCAACCTCAGAACTGAGCTTAGCAGTATCCTGTTTGAGGAGTCTATTTTCCTTGCGTAGTGCCTCTACTTCTAAGCGAGCCTGCTGCTGACATAGAAGGAACATTTTAAAAACATCTGGAACGGTAGGGGTCTCCTCAAAGTAGTCCTTTAGAGGTTTGTCAACATCCTTCCTACCTGGTTCAAGCATCTGAAGGAGCTGAAGCAAAGATTGACAAGTATTCTGTTTTAGAAAAGCCATGGTTAGTCTAAATGTACTTATAGACTAGCTCAAAAAAAAGGGACAAAATCAAGTCAGCTTCAGTACAATCTGGCTTAGCTATTGTGCCAGGACCTTGTGTCTGGGCAGGTAAAAAGGGTAATTACCTAGGTAGACAAGCCAAATTGAAACTGGTGTAAAAAGAATTGTGCCAAAGGTGATTATGGTCTCTGAAACTAAACACTAGCACACTGGACCAAAGACTGCAACAGTGAAGTTATACAAAGACAGTGAAGTCTGATAACTGTGCTAAATAATTATCCCAATACTTCTGCAGTACAGGGGAAATCAGTGAGATGCCACACAAGTTAAAGCAACTGAATTACTATTGAAGTAATCAGAAATTAAATGAGTAAAATAAATATACTGATCTTCAGTTGATTGCTCAATGAATGTGAATAGTAACCAAATGGTAAACAAATTAGAACAAGATATCACCAAACTAAAGTTACCAAGTATTAGCTTTCCTCTATAGGAAGACTTGGGAAGCGCTCTGGCGCCCTCTTCTGGCGAATTTGGAGATGGTCCTATTCTAATGGCTTGAAAGCCTATGATATGAAATTATGGTTGATATCAAACAAATATGGTTGAGCCAGAAATCTCCCTCACACGGGGCACCAGTTATGTAGGGGTTTCACCTACTAATCCTTTAAAGTAGATATAATTTGTTTTACCTTAATTATTAATCAGTCTCATTAATATTAGAATCAGTCTCATATTCTAATTATACCAGAACCACAAGTTTAGTTATCAACTAAAGGTAATGAATGGTTTGGTATCTGAAGGATTTAACAATGAATTCTTTGGAGGTTTTGGCAACAACCACTTTTGAATGACATCAACACAGACAATTTGTTGAAAATAAATGATACATTTATTTAAAACCAACTATTCTAAAACACAAAGAGCATCAACATGGATCAGTATATTTACAGTGAAGACTCAGCATCTAGTGTGTGTGTGTGTGTGTGTGTGTGTGTAAAAAAAAGGGGAGGAGTAAGTGTGCGCGCTTGTGCGCGTGTGAGGAGGCGGAGTTGTAATCTCAGTTCTCCTATGGAGAACAAAGCAACTAAAATGGCGCCGACTTTAAACAGTAGAGCAGCGCGACTATGTTAATGAGCTCAGCTGGTTTATTCCAACGTGGTCAGAACAAAGAGTAATGGCGCTGGCTTACTAACCAAAAATTAATGTAGTGTGTCTGAGAATGGGAACTACAAGTTGTCAAATATTCAGAAGATAAAACATGGAGATTGCATGCCAGGTGGAGAACTTGTGTGTACAAATCTTAACGAAGTTTATGACAAAGTTAAACATTCAGAATGTATTAACAGAAAACTTGGTTAACTCTGCAGTTCAAGTAACTTTGCCCTTCTATAAACTATGCCCAGCGGTAAGAGTCTCACGTGTTGAGTGTTTTGGGTGGTTTCCTCGTCCTCCCTGAATTCTCCTGGAATTCTCTCACCGCCAACTCCTCGTTGATTAAAAGCGATGTCGTCCAGGTGTGCTGGGGAATCGTCCAGGAATGAGAGTCTCGTTCACGGTTTAACAACAGGGAATTGATCGCCTTTGTTTCAGTCTGTGTGGCCGCGTTAGCAAGCTTGATTGAAGTAGTTAGGTGAATCTGTTGTCGCGGTACCGTTGATCGGTTACTGGTTAGATTGCACCGTAACTCGGGCTTGTTAATTAAGTAGTACGACTTTCAGCTGTTTGCTGTTAGTCGTTGCAAAGTTCGCGTGTTCTCAAAGAAAACCGGAGAGAGAGAGAAGTGGCGGAGCCTCTCTTTAATAGGTCTAACCTCGGTGTCAGTCAAACCAGAGAGAGAGGGAGATATTACGGAGCCTCTCTTTAATAGGTCTAACCTATGTGTCGGTCAAACCAGAGAGAGAGAGATGAATGGCTGTTCAGGGTATTTAAACACCTGAACTGTAGACACACCCTTACTTCCGTCAAAGCAAGCTTGTTCCATGTGTTGCCAGTGGTACTGCCACCTGCTGGTTTAGCATGGTACCTACACTTGCCACTGTTGACTCTGGCTTGCTTATTAGGGATTTTGACCCATTGTATTGTTAACCTTGTAAATCCTGTAAAGCTGCTTTGAGTCAACATGTGTTGTGAAAAGCTAAACAAATAAATTTGATTTGATTTACAATGCAGAATAAAATGAAGGTGCTGCTTAAATTTGAAAATGGGAAATTTAAGACAAATATAAGTTAAACATCTTAAATAGGTCTCACTAAAATTGTATTCTTGAATCAAAGATGGTGTAAAATTGGATGTTATTTTTCCATGTTAAATGTATTCACTACACTACTGCTACAATAAGAAAATAATATATCTGATTTGTGTTTTCTTTTTTTTTTTTTTTTTTTTTTTGATCAAATATTTTTATTGTTTTTCTTTTTGAATGGATGGAGGAGGATAATACAACGTACATTCAAACATTATGGCTCTTACATGAGTTTCCTTCCCTCCATTCCCCATTCCCCCCCTCCCCGAATTCCCACATGGCACGAAGAAAGATAATCTATAATAAACATAAATAATTCAATGAAACAAAAAAAATGTTTGTAAATGAAAATAAAATAGTCAAGAAATGAGTACATATGCCGCTGGTTATTCCAAAAGTCCAGAAAGCTTCTTCGCAGTATTTGACCATGTGTCCACTACGGAGTCTGTAGCACCTTGAATTCTGGCCGTTGAGAGCTCCAAATAAATGATGTCTAAAAAAGTTAGTGTCCACTGACGCCAGCACAAGGAATGTGGGGGTTGCCATCTTAGCGCCAGTATTTTTTTTGCAGCAGTCAGCCCCGCGAGCCAGATCCTCTTCTCGTTCCTGGATAGGTTGTAGCCCGAGTCATCATTAAGGAGGACTGCTTTTGGAGAAAGGGGTGTCTGTTTGTTGAGAAGATCTGAGATAGTTTGTGAAATCTCAGTCCAAAAAGTGGTCACACTGGGACATTCCCAGTACATATGCATGAAAGTACCAATTTTGTCACCGTGGCAGAAGGTACATAATGGAGTGGGTGAGAGGCGCATGAGAAATCTCTTGTATGGAGTCAGATAAAATTTGTGAATAAATTTGAAGTGAATGAGCTGATGATTAGGGTTTCTAGATGAAGATATAGTATTTGTCCACACCGTTTTCCAGTTTATCGGGTTGTGAGTTGTTTTTAATTCCTTTTCCCAGATAATTTCCAGTGCCAGTGGTTTGTAAGAGGACCGTAGTAATGTGAGGTAAATCGTTAATACCAGACCTTTCGTACCAGAGCTGTTGGTAAACAGTTTGTGCAGAGGGTGAACCGGTAAGGTGCCGTGCCATGGGACACCATATGCACGCATGGAAGAGCGAAGACGAAGGTAAAGAAAAAGTGAAAAGCCAGGTAGATCATAGGTAGATTGTAAATCTTGGAACGTGCGAAGGCCTGAATCATTCATTATGTCATTCATGACGTGTATGCCCTTCTGCTGCCACAATGGAAAGGAAAAAGGTTTATTGCCAGTAAGAAGTTTAAAATTATGAAATATGGGAGAATGTTTGTGCCAACAAGTAGACGATTTGGTCATTTTCTCAACAACCCGCCATACTGACAGCAAATAAGTTATGATTGAACCGTGTTTAGTATTATTAAATTTGCTGGGAACAGAAGCATAGCATAGATCTTGTAATCTTAATGGGTAGATTAGCTGTTGTTCAATTGGTCTCCAAGATACCTGGATATCTGGTTTAAGCCAAGTCGAGAGGGGACGAAGAACAAAGGAGTAATGGTACAATTTAAAATTTGGAAGGGATAACCCACCATCATATTTATTACGCTGAATAGTTGTTAATTTAATTCTGGGTTTTTTTCCTTTCCATATAAAGTTTCTAGTTATAGAATGTATTTTGTCCCAGAAGGTTGGAGGCGGAGACAATGGGATCATAGAACTTATAAAATTAATCCTCGGAAGAATGTTCATTTTTATTATAGAAATTCGCATTTGCAGTGATTCAGGGATATGGGCCCATTTAGTTAGGTCATTTGTAATTGTTGTAAGTATTTGTGAAAAGTTCTTCTTGACTAATGTTTGGAGTGAAGGATATATGTCTACCCCAAGGTACCTAAAATGTTTCACTATGGGGATTGGAGAAGAAAGGTTTGAGCCATGTGTGGCATCATTTAGTGGGAGTAGTGCTGATTTGTTCTTATTGACCTTGTAGCCTGAATGTGTACTGTAAGTGTGTAGAATGTCAAAGAGAATTGGAAGTGTTTGAGAGACATTGCTGAGATATAGCAGAATATCATCCGCGTAAAGAGAGATATAATGGTGGGAATCGTTAATTGTGATTGGTGAGTATAGAGGAGAAAGTCTAATTGCCTGTGCTAGTGGTTCCAGGGATATACAAAACAGTAAAGGCGAGAGTGGACATCCTTGTCTTGAGCCACGGGATATTGGAAACGGGGGAGAACAGTTATTACCAGTTATGACTTCTGCAGAGGGGGAAGTGTATAAAGTTTTGATCATATTTATAAATGTTTGCCCAAAGCCCATCTTCTCAAGAACAGCCCATAGGAAATTCCATTCTAATCTGTCGAAGGCTTTTTCAGCATCCAGCGAGATAATGGCACAAGGAGATGATAGGTCCGGGGCTAGGTCAAGAATGTGGAGCAGACGTCGGACATTATCAGAGGCAAGGCGATTTTTAATAAAACCTGTTTGATCGTGATGTACCAATGTAGACATGTGTGGTTCTAATCGCATGGCTAGTATTTTGGCGAATAGTTTGATATCCGCACCAATCAAGGAGAGAGGACGATAGTTGTTGCATGACAATGGATCTTTTTCTGGTTTTAAGAGAAGAGAAATTAGGGCAGTGTTGGTGTCTCTGCTGAATGATCCATTGTTAATTGCAGTATTCATCATATCTAATAATGGAGGTCCTAACTGAGAAAAAAATGTAAGGTAAAACTCCGGCGGTATTCCATCCAGACCTGGAGCTTTGCCTTTTTGCATTGTCTTTAATGCTGCTTTAAGTTCATTTAAGTGTATGGGTTTCTCCAATTGATTCGCATCTTCCTTTGATAGTTGAGACAATTTCAGATTATTAAGGTAACCTGTGTGATTTTCCTGTTCAAATTGTGATTCGGTGCAGTATAGTTGGGTATAAAACTGCTGGAATATAAAGTTAATTTCTTTTGGTTCTGTAACCGTAACTCCCTGCGAGGTTATGGCAGAAATATTTGAGAAGTGTTCGTTACTGCGGAGTTTAAGAGATAATAAGTGGCTGGGGCGGCTGCTGTGAAAGTAATAATATTGTCGTACCCTATGTATGAGAAATTCAGATCGCATCCTGAGAAGAGAGTTAAGTTCACTCCTCACTACTTCAAGTTTATTTGCGGTTGATTCGTCAAATGATATTTGAAGTTGATGAACTAGTGAGGCCACTTGTTTTTCTAAATCAGCTATTTTCTTCATTTTAAATCTTTTTAGTTGGCAAGCAAAACTTATTGAGGTCCCTCGAATATAACCTTTAATTGCCTGCCATAGTGTGCGAGAGTCATTTACAGAGCCTTGGTTGATGTCTATAAAGTGTTTTAATTCTACATAAAATTTTTCTATGAATGAATTATTTTGAAGCAGAGTAGTATTAAAGCGCCATCTGCATGCACGTGGGGCAATATTATCCAACGTTAATCTGAAAAAGTTAGGGTAGTGATCAGATAAAGAAAGAGGTATAATTTCTGCCTTATGAGCCTCTGATAGTAAGGGACAAGAGATAAGGATATGGTCTATTCTGGAGAAGGAGTGATGTCTAGCGGAATAACAGGTATATTCTCTAGATGTTGGATTTAAAGTGCGCCATAAATCCAACAGACCTAAATCATTGACAAATTTAATTAGACATGTAGTGGCTCTAGGATATACCGTGGAGTGAGTGGTTTTTGAGCGATCGCAATTTAAATTAAAAACCGCGTTCATGTCTCCCCCTATGATTAATGGATATTCAAATCTTGCTACGTATTTTGTTAATAGATAGAAGAATTCTGAGTCAAAATTAACAGGAGCATATACTGATAGCAAAGTTAAGTTTTTGCCCCTAATATTCACTTCCAAGTGAGCAATACGTCCTAAAGAGTCTGAACCTGAGTTATGAATTGTTATTTTCAATTTCCTATGAAGAAGAATCAGTGTTCCATTTGTTTTAGATTGGGCAGCAGAGTAGGCTCCAATAAAGTAATACTTATTGTTCATTCTATGTACGTCGCAATGTCGGAGATGAGATTCCTGAATAAAAGCTATGTCAATTTTTTTCCTGTGAAGTACATCAAGACAACTAGCGCGCTTAGATGGAGAGTTCAGGCCTCGCACGTTCCATGACAAAATTAACACATCATCCATAGTCATTTACACATAGTAATCTTGAGAGTGAAGCAACCAGTAGTGGCAAAATAAAAGTAATATACATAGAGAACCAGCTATGTTTGTAGGTGTCTATTAGAAATAGCAAATAAAAGTGATAACTTGGTGCCATGTACCAAAATTCCCAAACGAAAAGTAAACCCATCAATTTTTCCAAGGTGAGAGGGAGCCCTTGACACTCTCTCTCTCCACCCTGGAGCCCACCCATAACAGATTCGTGGTTCGTCTGCCGGCGTTTGTTACAGGGCGCGGCAAGGTGCTGCATCACACCCTCCTTTGTAATACTTGTAACTCACTCAGCTAATAGAAAATAATAATAATAATTAAAAAAAAAAAAAAAAAAAAAATGTTCATATGAAAATGTAAGGAGAAAGGATAAGATCTAGTGGATAGTATCCTACAGCCCCCCTATAGAGGGACAAACGAAACCGAAAGTGAACTACGCACATTGATTATATGTGGAACCGAAGACAGAAGGAAAATAAAGATATTGGAGCCTTACTGCATCCTAGTGTCCGAGTCGTTGTGAGGGGAGATAGAGGAGAGAAAGCTCTCTGCCTCCCCGGTGTTAGAGAAGGTGTGAGTTGTACCTCCCCTGGTAACCTTGAGTACAGCGGGATATAGGAGAAAATTTTCTATGCCGGCCGTTCTAAGAGATCTCTGGATCGGGAGAAATGCGGCTCTTTTCCCCGCAGTGGCTGCACTGTAATCAGCAAAGAACCGGAGTCTGGAGCCGGAGCAATCGACCAGGTTAGGCTGTCTACTGGCTTTGAGAAGGGCTTGCCTGTCTTGATAGCGTAGAAGTTTGAAGATGAACACTCGAGGTGTATTGCGATCTCCCTTAAGTCTTCTGTAGATGCGATGAGCTCTCTCGATCTCAATATCTTTGTGTGCCAGTGCAGGGAACCAGCTTTTAATCATTTTCTGAATATAACCAACCGGGTCATCACCTTCCGAACCCTCTGTTAGGCCGACAAGACGTATGTTACAGCGGCGGGAGCGGTCTTCCATCTCGGCTAGCTTAGCCTCAATCGCATCCAACCGTGTAGCGTGAGAGTTCAGGGTCTTTTTTTGTTCGCGTTGTTCCGCGACCATTCCATCCATCCTCGAGACCAACGCAACGATCGACTTTGTTTGTGTTGAGAAGTCCTCCTTAATCTGAGTGAGCTCCGCTTTAAGCTCAGTGCGCATCGCATCAAATTGTGATTTGAGATGAGTTAATTGTTTATCCATGAGTTCAGTTAGCAGCTCCGCCATGTTAGCTGGTTCCATGGAATCACACTGCTTGATTTTTTTCTTGATTGGAGAGGCTGCAGGTGACGAATTTACTCTTCCGCGAGTGCTAGACATTTATATGTTTTTCTATTTGCGCCGTGTAACATAAAAGAGTGAGTAAAACTAATATAAAAGCTGAAATGGAGGGAGTGTGAGCAGGAGCACTAGCCGCGAACTGCCATTCCGGTGAGGCGGTCACGTGATCCCCCTTCTGATTTGTGTTTTCTGTTTGTTAGGTGAGTCTCCTCCAGTCTCTCTGATCATCAATCCCAACAGAACTCAACAATTTTATGGAGACTCTCTCACTATGACCTGTGAGGGACAGAATAACTCTACTGGATTGAGACAATACATACAAAGTAGGAGTGTGTCAGAGTGTTCATTTGGCTGGGGATCAGTTACAGGATCTACATGCACCATCAGCTCCCTCTACCCATCCCACACTGGAGTGTACTTGTCAGGGCTGGCTCGGATGCCACTCCCTCCACCACCAGGAGGGGCACCCGAGTCAGTCCTAGACTTGCGGGGCGTAATCAGCAATGATCTGTTTCAGCTGTCTGAAGCCTTCTTAAGGAAGCTGTGGGAAACAGATCATTGCTGATTCGTTCGGTTTTGCCCTCGCGCTATCAGCCTGCTCCTTCATTCCCCGAAGTTGCACTCTCCAAGTTACAAGGTGTCTCGTCGCCGCTCTCTCTCTGTCTCTCCTTCTCTTCTTCGAGATTCTATCTCCTGCGTCGCTCTGACCTACCTCAAGTTTTCCCAAGTCTGTTTTTTTCTTCCTGTCTTTATTCTGACTTTATATTTTAGGAAGGGGTTTTGTTTTGCTGCGGCGTTTTTCTGCCTGCTGGCCAGCCACCTTCTCTGGCATCTTTAGTTTTGTTTTCACGTTGCCTGTGTCTGCGCTGTTTAAGTTACGTTTGTTGTTTTGTTTGTTTCTCCCGTCTCCTTACGGTTGAGCTTTATT
Source organism: Brachyhypopomus gauderio (assembly GCF_052324685.1). Taxonomy (NCBI): domain Eukaryota; kingdom Metazoa; phylum Chordata; class Actinopteri; order Gymnotiformes; family Hypopomidae; genus Brachyhypopomus; species Brachyhypopomus gauderio. The sequence goes on from NC_135228.1 coordinate 392,091, forward strand.
TTTCACGCGTTGAGTTTTCCGCGTTGGGTTTTGTTTGTCGTTTTGCCGTGCTTCCACGGCTTTCCTTTTATTTTCTCGCGTTGACTTTTCCGCGTTGCTTTCGTTTATTCATTTGGGTTGTGTTTCGTGTTTTAACTCTCGCACTCGCGTTCTGTTCTGACAAACGCGGTTGTGCTGTTAAACGGCACTTGGATCCTCCTTTCTTCTATCACTATACGCGGTGAGTACCTCCCAGTACTCCCGCGTTACAGTACTGGTGTCAGTCTGAATATGGAGGGAGCAGTAATCCTGTCAACATCACCGTACACTGTGAGTCTCTATGTAGTGCATTTACTTATTAAAGGGAAACAGAAATGTATATGAACTAATAGTTTCTAAAACTCAGTTAACAAGAATTATGTAATATAATTGGTTGATGATCTGAACACATCAGTGCTTCTGCACTGAGTTTATTTATCTGAGGTGAGCTGTAGTGAAACAGGTCTGTACTGGGTCGTACAGGACACCACTGGTTCAAACGTTTGTTACAACTCCACAAATCAACCCCCAGTTTTACTTCTAATACAGACGATATCAAAGCGTCGTTTAAGAGAGTGATGTGGAAGCAATGAAACAATTCCCAAAGTTAAACAGACAGTGTTGGGCATGAGCAGCAGGTGTGTGAGGACGGTGCTGGTAGTCAGAAGACCCAGGAAGTGGAGGACTGATAGGTGTGTACAGAGGACGGTGAGACAGTTCTGTCCAAAGACTGAACATTGGACAGATTCATTCATCAAAACTACACAAAAGAGCACAGATTTGACCACCTGGAAAATTTGTATGTACTACTCCATGTCTGATTCATGAAACTGTTGTACAACAGTAGTAATACTTCTAGACACCAGAGGTCTTTGTCCCCTGATTAATCGCAAACACACAATAAACACGAGTTTCTGCTGAGTGTTGTTCCTCAAGTTTTGGTTTAATTTTGTGTTCTGTGTCAAACATCTCTTACAATCACTCTACTCTGTGTCTTCCTCCTCCTCAACATCACAAAAGTGATTACCTCATGCCACTTTGATGAATGTTCATAATTATGGGGCAGTGTAAGTATTTGTGTTGCAATTTGTCTCACTATAAATAATGAGTAAAGTTTTCCCTGTTCTAGATGGTGATGTGATCCTGGAGAGTCCTGTCCATCCTGTAATTGAGGGAGATCCTCTGACTCTACACTGTTTACTTCACCCCACTGTCACATCAGACCTCAGAGCTGATTTATATAAAGATGGATTACTCATCCAGAACCAGACTGCAGGAGAGATGACCATCCACACTGTCTCAAAGTCAGATGAGGGTCTCTACCACTGTAAACACCCAGAGAGAGGAGAGTCACCACACAGCTGGGTCTCAGTCAGAGGTGAGAGAGCAATGATATCACATCTTTATCATATTCTTAACACACATCTATGCTCACATGAAGACCTGCATTTGATAGTGATGACAAAGCACCAAAGCACTTCTGTATGTCACTCTGGACAAGAACATCTGACAAATCCTGTAAATCTAAATTATCATAGAATACAAGGAACAGAATACAAGGAAAACAGAGAAACTTATGCACACACACTAGTTACATATGGCCACTCCAGATATGTAAAGTTACTGCTACATTATAAAGTCTCTATAAATGTTTTATAAGTGGACTTTACACAGCAGGGTAGAATATTCTTCTACCTTCACCTGAAATCAGAGTAAATAAAACCCCAGGAATGTGAGGGGACACTGCCACCTTGTGACATGAATCTGTAAAAAAGATAAACATAATGTTCACATGCAATCTTAGAAAAAAGCTTAATAATCCTATAAAAGCAAACCACAGTACTATTTCACTGCACAATATTACTGCAAGTAAATGACTATACAAGCTAGTGCAAACATCCTTTCATATTCTTATTAAACAGGAGAGTTTGAACTCTGTAAATAACTGAAATGCATAATGAATAAATTGTACACAGCATACTCTCTAATGCAGACATGGGCAAACTACGGACCGCAGGCCATATACGGCCCGTTAAGCTTTTTAATGCGGCCCGATGAACTTTATTACATTTCAATTGAAAGTGCAAAGTTAATGAAATCAACATTTACTGGAAAAAGATCAATGGAACACTTTCAACATTCAAAAAATATTATTACCCAACAAAATACTCAAGCTCAATGATTTCTAATTGTTTTAAACCCTGCAAAATCATGTATGGATTGTCCAGAGAGACAGACTGCATTAAATATACTGTCTGCAACAGAAACTTGAAAGGGGTCTTTAAATTGAGAGTGATGTGCAGCATGTTAATTAAGCTACTGTACCCCTGCTGTGCATGAATGCGCACATTGCGCTTAATTAAAAGACGCTCTTCCAAGCTCTTCTTTCCATATGCATTTTTTTCATAGCACAGTAGAGAAACTGCCAAACTCAGTAGCCGCTTGTTCTTCTGTTGACTGCTTGTTAGTGTAGTTTGCATGCTTTGTAGCAAAGTGATGGCTGATGTTGTTCTCTCTGAAAACTGCAACCGTTTCTTGGACGTTGAACCTCTGTGAAAAAATATTTTGTCCACTCCTTTTTAAACATTCGGCCCTCCGTGTACACTTTTCTTTGGTCTGCTCGTTTTGCGAAAACGGCAGCGGGATAGTTATATTCCAATAGAGGTGAAATGAATTAGGTTTTTACTATAATTTGGACAAGTTCGGCAGTCCGGATATGGCCCGCAGTTTGCCCATGTCTGCCCTGGTGGCAGAGCACCATCCACCACTGGGCAAATAAACACACAGACATTCAGAAACACACAGTCACACACTGGAGAATTTGTCAGGGACTGCCTACTTACCATGTTTTTGGACTGTGGGAGGAAACCTACACAGACACAAGGGGAACATGGTTACTCCTCTTAGATAGGGTCTTGAACCCAAGACCTCAGGGCTGAGAGGAAAACATGCTAACCACCAAGCCACCATATTGCCAATTATAATTCTAAATATAGCCGCAAGCGGCGATTGGCGGGTTCACACAAAAAAAGGCAAAAAAGCCCAAAGGGTCTTTTAGACCAACAAATTGGCCTCTTGGCCTCAATAGGCAAAAAGAAGCCCAATAGGTCCTTTAGACCCAAAAGTGAATAGAAGCTGTTTGAGTGGAAAAAATGCATAAGTAAATCAATGTGACAAAACATTCAATTCAACTGAGGCACTAAAGGCCCAAAAGGATCAAAATAATGTGTATTGGCAAAATGATTCAGATCACAGAACTAAATCACATGCTGAGATCAGCTTTGTGTGCGTTTGTGTGGTGTTTCATGTGAGCAATTGTTTTCAGTCAGTTTCGGTGTTTGGCCACTAGATGGAGCCCAAGTACTATGATACTGATATCTCATTAATCTCAGTAATGCAATGACATTTTGGAGAATTAAAAGGTTCATTTCTGGTCAGGCAGTGCACTTTTTGTTATGAGATGTAATTGCAATGTTATAGATCTCATTGATCTGAATCATACAAGCCCCATTACTTGTCTGTATTCTGCATAACAAGATTGCTGCGTGAGTTTTTATGATTTCTCAGGTTTTTGGGTACTGTAGCGCCTCCGACAGGCCAATTTGAACCAAACTTGGCCTACCTCACAAGGACCTCAGTGTATAAAAGCCTTTCAAATTGGGAGTTGATCACTTACATGGTTTATGAGTTATAGCAATAAAGGTCATTTATGGCATGGCCAGAAGGATATAATGGAAAAATTGACCAATCAGACAAATAAAAATGCAACATTTTTTCCTTATTTAGTTAACTACAGTGTCTACAGATTATGCCTATGCCATTTTTGCCATCATTGGATCAAATTCCTAGGACTAGTTCTTAAAGAGCTATTTTCAAACAATTGATGAATGTGACAAAAGTATGCATTTTTTAATAGGACTTGTAATTGCAAAGTTGTCAGGTCTACTGCAAGGTATAAAAAGAAACAAGTTGCATGTTCCTAAGTGAAAATTTGGAGGAGTTATGCATGATTTTCACAAATAGCGCCACCTAGTGGCCAAATGTTTCAACACTGCACAGTATGACACATAGTCCTGGGATATGCACAGTGATGAGGTTTCATGTTGATTGGCCAATGGTAAGTCTGTCAAATGGCCAATTAATTCAAATAAAAATTAATTGGCTCATGGCGGCCATGTTTTTTGAGTGATGAGGTCATCATTGTGTGCCTTGATACTACTTGGGCCCCTGATGATGCCTGTAAAGTTTGGGCTTGATGTGACTAATGGTTTCTGAGAAACAAATTTCCCCATGTTATAGCGCCCCCTATTGGACAATCGTGGCCAGCTTTGACCTGTGACCTCTGAGTCATGTGCCCTAACAACTGATACATTTTCATAAAGATAGGTCAAAGCATTGCTGAGATATAGCTGCTGAAGTGAATTTGGCCACGCCTCAGAGCTATTGATTGACATGTCACAACGACACTGTATGCAAATGTAACAATTTTGTTCAAATTTATTGATAATGAGATTCTTCTGAATATTTTGACACCAAGATTGAACAAATCCGATGAAAAACCAGGGACTAGTATAAAAAAGTAGGTTTTGCATATTATGCAAATTAGCAAAAAATCTAAGTAGGCGGAGCTTAATGGTTCTTGAGGCTTTTTTGTTTGTCTGGAGCCAAGGAATGCACCTGAAGTGGAATTTTGTTTCTAGGACCTACGGGGTGGGAGATATGGACCAAAACGCAAAATGCTGCGCTATAGCGCCACCATCAGGCCAATGTGGGTCTCTGTACTTTAGCACGGTCCCGCAAACAGACTACACCAGTCTGCCAAGTTTGGTCTCCCTGGGCCTTACGGTCTAGGCTGCAGTATGCGTTTTATGCGGAGAAAAATAATAATAATAATAAATATAGCCGCAAGCGGCGATTGGCGGGTTCACACAAAAAAAGGCAAAAAAGCCCAAAGGGTCTTTTAGACCAACAAATTGGCCTCTTGGCCTCAATAGGCAAAAAGAAGCCCAATAGGTCATTTAGACCCAAAAGTGAATAGAAGCTGTTTGAGTGGAAAAAATGCATAAGTAAATCAATGTGACAAAACATTCAATTCAACTGAGGCACTAAAGGCCCAAAAGGATCAAAATAATGTGTATTGGCAAAATGATTCAGATCACAGAACTAAATCACATGCTGAGATCAGCTTTGTGTGCGTTTGTGTGGTGTTTCATGTGAGCAATTGTTTTCAGTCAGTTTCGGTGTTTGGCCACTAGATGGAGCCCAAGTACTATGATACTGATATCTTATTAATCTCAGTAATGCAATGACATTTTGGTGAATTAAAAGGTTCATTTCTGGTCAGGCAGTGCACTTTTTGTTATGAGATGTAATTGCAATGTTATAGATCTCATTGATCTGAATCATACAAGCCCCATTACTTGTCTGTATTCTGCATAACAAAATTGCTGCGTGAGTTTTTATGATTTCTCAGGTTTTTGGGTACTGTAGCGCCTCCGACAGGCCAATTTGAACCAAACTTGGCCTACCTCACAAGGACCTCAGTGTATAAAAGCCTTTCAAATTGGGAGTTGATCACTTACATGGTTTATGAGTTATAGCAATAAAGGTCATTTATGGCATGGCCAGAAGGATATAATGGAAAAATTGACCAATCAGACAAATAAAAATGCAACATTTTTTCCTTATTTAGTTAACTACAGTGTCTACAGATTATGCCTATGCCATTTTTGCCATCATTGGATCAAATTCCTAGGACTAGTTCTTAAAGAGCTATTTTCAAACAATTGATGAATGTGACAAAAGTATGCATTTTTTAATAGGACTTGTAATTGCAAAGTTGTCAGGTCTACTGCAAGGTATAAAAAGAAACAAGTTGCATGTTCCTAAGTGAAAATTTGGAGGAGTTATGCATGATTTTCACAAATAGCGCCACCTAGTGGCCAAATGTTTCAACACTGCACAGTATGACACATAGTCCTGGGATATGCACAGTGATGAGGTTTCATGTTGATTGGCCAATGGTAAGTCTGTCAAATGGCCAATTAATTCAAATAAAAATTAATTGGCTCATGGCGGCCATGTTTTTTGAGTGATGAGGTCATCATTGTGTGCCTTGATACTACTTGGGCCCCTGATGATGCCTGTAAAGTTTGGGCTTGATGTGACTAATGGTTTCTGAGAAACAAATTTCCCCATGTTATAGCGCCCCCTATTGGACAATCGTGGCCAGCTTTGACCTGTGACCTCTGAGTCATGTGCCCTAACAACTGATACATTTTCATAAAGATAGGTCAAAGCATTGCTGAGATATAGCTGCTGAAGTGAATTTGGCCACGCCTCAGAGCTATTGATTGACATGTCACAACGACACTGTATGCAAATGTAACAATTTTGTTCAAATTTATTGATAATGAGATTCTTCTGAATATTTTGACACCAAGATTGAACAAATCCGATGAAAAACCAGGGACTAGTATAAAAAAGTAGGTTTTGCATATTATGCAAATTAGCAAAAAATCTAAGTAGGCGGAGCTTAATGGTTCTTGAGGCTTTTTTGTTTGTCTGGAGCCAAGGAATGCACCTGAAGTGGAATTTTGTTTCTAGGACCTACGGGGTGGGAGATATGGACCAAAACGCAAAATGCTGCGCTATAGCGCCACCATCAGGCCAATGTGGGTCTCTGTACTTTAGCACGGTCCCGCAAACAGACTACACCAGTCTGCCAAGTTTGGTCTCCCTGGGCCTTACGGTCTAGGCTGCAGTATGCGTTTTATGCGGAGAAAAATAATAATAATAATAATAAGAAAAGAAAAATCCGAGCAATAACAATAGGTTTCCCACACTATGTGTGTGAACCCTAATAATAAGAAAGAAAAATCCGAGCAATAACAATAGGTTTCCCACACTATGTGTGTGAACCCTAATAATTATTATAAAGGCAGTTTGCTTGTTGATGCACACAAATAACACATGAACGCTATTATCTTTAGAGTCTGTGAACCTCCACAGTGTTTCTGACTGAAACCAGGTTCAAACAGGGTTCACCTGATGCATGTCTGTCACATGAGTGTTTAGACCAATCAAAATAATTTCCTCTATTTCAGCAATGGAGGGAACATTTGGTCTCAAAATATAAGTGGATACATGTTTAACTAAGGCTGTTAAAGAAGTGAGACTTTATCTGTGTGTAACTGGATGAAGACCTGAACACAGTAACACTACATCCTGTTCCTCATTAAAGAGGAAGAGGACATTATTAGTCATGTAGACATATTGACATCACAGTGTGGTGCAGAGATTTCATTGTACTGTATATGTATATATGTATGTACTGTATGATGAAATAAAGGCATTCTGGCCTAGACATGGATGTTATAAGTGTGGCTATACTGACATCTCTGATATTTTTCAGTGTTTTCACTGTGTGCATATATGTTTTGTCAGGTCTGTCACATTCAGAAGCTTCATTCTCAGTTCTTGGACTGCTTAGTAATCTACTGGCAGCATCTCCATATCTGCTAGTGTCCATCATACTGGGGGTCAAATGCTACAGAGCTCGTGGTAAGAACTCTTCATCTTTGCCTGTACACATCACACACACACTGGAATAAAAGCTCAGCCATCTTGAAACAGTCAACAGAAGATTTGCCTTAATACACTTTGACAGCAGTAGAAAGCAATTTAACATGGCAGTAGATCATGAGATTGTTGTAATAATTATCTGAGGGTCACTGCCCCACAACTGTCACCAAAGATCATGTTGTTTCCAGAGTTCTGTGTCTGAAACATCTCTCACCACATCGGTACTGTGTGAATCTCACAGAAACAAGTAGCATAACCCAAATGTAAAATGTGTATCATAGTGAGACATTCTGACTCCTGCACTTTTAATCAGTTCAGTCTTTTTTTCTACAGCTCAGACTGGTGAAAACCAAAGTCAGAATGCAGTGATGGAGGAGTGAGAACATGAACTAAAAACTGGACACACAGTGACTTCTGTTTGACTTAAATTTGTTCAGTTCTAGTTTACAAAATAATGTTTAATCTCTGCCAACCAACTGCCAACAAAAATATTTTGTGCACAAATGTTTTAGACAAAAGAAACCACATTTATCTGCATTATATTATGTGTGTAACTTCATCAAATCTGTAATAGTTTGTTTATTTTTTCTGTGATGGGTTCATTTAATTTCGATATGCAACCTTATGTGTGCTGGTGACATAATACAAATGTCTTAACATAAGAAAATAAAATAAGAAATATAGCCGCAAGCGGCGATTGCGGGTTCACACACGAAAAGGCAAAACAGCCCAAAAAATTGGCAAAATGATTCAGATCAGAAGTAAATCACATGCTGTGATAAGCAATGTGTGTATGTGTGTTTGTGTGTTTTTTTGATGTAAGCAGTACATCTTGGCTTGAGCCAAGGAATACAATAGAAGTAGAATTTTGTTTCTAGGCTCTACAGTGTGAAAGATATTCATATGCATCTATGTGAACAATATAGGAAGGCCTGGATGTGTCTATACATGATTGGGACTGTATATTACCAACAGAGAGAGATTGAGGGAGCCAGAGATTATGCTTTGTTAATTCACTCCTTGCACAACTAGCACGCATAACATGACTGCCCGTGTATTCAAAGTATGAATGTAGTCTGCAAAGCCTGCCATAACATGACTGACATGACTGGCATGACTGACATAACTGATATGACTGGCATGACTGGAATGACTTCACTGGCATGATGAACAAAAATAACATGACTGATATGACTGACAACTGGCATGACTGGAATGAGTGACATGACTGGCATGACTGTAATGACATGACTGATATGAGTGACATGACTGGCTTGACATGACTGATATGACTTATGTCTGACATGACTGGACTGACATGACTGACATCTGCGTGAGTCAGAAAAGGAGACACAGAAATAGCACATCTGGCTAGGGTTGCATCTATGTGAACAATATAGGAAGGCCTGCATGTGTCTATACATGATTGGGCCTGTATATTACCGACAGAGAGAGATTGAGGGAGCCAGAGACTATGCTTTGTTAATTCACTCCTTGCACACCTTGCACGCCTAACATGACTGTCCGTGTATTCAAAGTATGAATGTGGACTGACATGACTTATATGACTGACATAACTGGCATGACTGTAATGATTTGATTATTTGACTTATATGACTGACATGACTGATATGACTGGACTGAAATGATTGGCATGACACGACTTACATGACTGGCAGAACACGACTGACATGACTGGCATGACTGACATGACTGATATAACTGACATGACTGGACTGACATGACTGGCATGGCATGCCTGATATGACTGATACGACTGACATTGCTGGCATGACTGACATATACTATACATATACTATAAATATGCATACAAACTATACATACATTTAGGTAGAAGTGTGTGTGTGTGTGTGTGGTAGTGTATGTTCTGACATTAATCAGATTAAGCAAATAAAGTCACCCAATGTCAAATGTCTTGAATCTCAAGAAGATATGCAGGGGCCCATGGGCCATATAGGATATGAGCATTGTTTAGAGTAAATAATTAACCCTGGATTTGAATACATGTAGTGTGCTCTGAAGTATCAGTGTCCATTTAACTGGCTTATGAGTCACCAAGGCCCAAAAGGTCACAAAGCATTGTAATGGCAAAATAATTCAGATAATAGATCTAAATCACTTGCTGAGTTTATCTTAGTGTGTCTTTGGATGGCAAAAATAAGCTAAACATCAGTTAGTGTGTTGGAAATGGCTTGAGAACTGTGTATATGAAGCATAATTGTAGTCCTGTGTGTGAATGTGTATGGAGAAAAAAGTTAAATATCTGTGTGTGTGTGTGTGTGTGTGTGTGTGTGTGTGTGTGTGTGTGTGTGTTTTAGTCAAAGAGTAATGGGTATACATGTCTAGGGCAGTGTGTATGTTAAACCTATAAGTAGGTGTGTGTGTGTGTGTGTGTGTGTGTGTGTGTGTGAGAGAGAGAGAGAGAGAGAGGGAGAGAAAGTGTGTATTTTCAAAAACAGAAGCTAAATGTATCTGGGTTACTCATAGAGAAATGGGTAGGTATGGCAAGGGCAGTGTGAAAGCTACAGAGGCCTGTGTTTTTGTAAGTGCATGTGAAAGAGAGGAGGGGGGAGGCAGAGCCCATGGGTTGTAAAGTGTTGGAAGCATGGGGGAGTGTGAGGGGAGTGGAGGAGGGGGGGGCAGCCTGTGAGAATGGCACGTGCGTGTGGCTGAGAGCAGCTCTGTACTTGTCCCTGCACTGGTCAGTATGGAAAATGAAAATATTCACTGTAGAGCTGTTTGCAGGCGGATTTGGCTCAAACTTGGCACACTTCACCACAATGGTCATGTGAATGTGGATGTCAATTTTCATAACAATCAGACATACTATGGCGTAGTTATTGAACTGTGAATTTGATGTGTTATGATGGTAGCATTGTGATGCATATGAAAAATATTAATTTGTCAAAACCTTAGGATTTTTTCGCTAATCTTAGCATTTCAGAGTCTGCTGAGTATTACAAGGTGTGATTTAAGGTGATGGAGTTAAAATGCTAGGACTAGTATGAAAATGACACGTTATATATATTTGATAATAGTGAAAAAGTGGTAAAGCACATGTAAAGCACATGTAATTACAAAGTTGCTAGGAATTCTGCATACAATCATATGAGTGCAAGCATTTCTTGATAAGTGAAAATATGTAGGAGAAATTCAGGATTTTCTAGTATAGCGCCACCTAGTGGTGCAATTCCCTTCTAACATGAGTATGTCTTAGAGGGTGTGTACATGAACATACCATGTCAGTTTCATGTGTATGTACCTATGGTAAGTCTGTCAAATGGCCAATTAATTCAAATGAAAATTAATTGGCTTATGGCGGCAATGTTTTTTGAGTGATGAGGTCATCATTGTGTGTCTTGATACCACTTGACCCCATGATGATGCCTGTAAAGTTTTGGCTTGATGTGACTAATGGTTTCTGAAAAACAGTTTTTCCCATGTTATAGCGCCCCCTATTGGACAATTGTGGCCAGCTTTGACCTGTGACCTCTGAGTCATGTGCCCTAACAACTGATAAATTTTCCAGGGACCTGGAGGGACAGACCAGAGACAGACACAGGGACGGGCACAAGGACACGAACAGGTACACACACAGGGACTGGGACCAACACAAAACCGGGGACAGAACAAGGGAGCAAGGGGAACATGGGCAAAGAGACGGGGGCACAGGGCAAAGCAGGGGGCACAAAAAGTCCAGGCCCAATGGAGGGCAGCACAGTCTCTGGGGACACAGGCGCGGCCGGGCGGCGGCCAGCGGGCACAGGCGCGGCCGGGCGGCGGCCAGCGGGAACAGGAGCCGGCAGACAGGCAGCGGGAACAGGCAGGGTCTGCTGGCGTGCAGCGGGAACAGGCAGGGTCCGCTGGCGGGCAGCGGGAACAGGCAGGGTCCGCTGGCGGGCAGCGGGAACAGGCAGGGTCTGCTGGCGTGCAGCGGGAACAGGCAGGGTCCGCTGGCGGGCAGCGGGAACAGGCAGGGTCCGCTGGCGGGCAGCGGGAACAGGAGCCGGCATGGACGACCTCTCCTGGGTCGCGGGGACAGGAACCGGCGTGGACGACCTCTCCTGGGTCGCAGGGACAGGAACCGGTGTGGACGACCTCTCCTGGGTCGCAGGGACAGGAACCGGCGTGGACGACCTCTCCTGGGTCCCAGGGGCAGGAACCGGCGTGGACGACCTCTCCTGGGTCCCAGGGGCAGGAACCGGCGTGGACTGCCGACGGGCAGCGGGGACAGGAACCGGCGTGGACGACCCCTCCAGGGTCGCGGGGACAGGAACCGGCGTGGACTGCCGACGGGCAGCGGGGACAGGAACCGGCGTGGACGACCCCTCCTGGGTCGCGGGTACAGGAACCGGCATGGATGATACACCCTCGGGGGGCGGAACCACCGGGCTGATGTCCTCAGGGGGCGGAACCACCGGGCTGACGTCCTCAGGGGGCGGAACCACCGGGCTGACGTCCTCAGGGGGCGGAACCGCCATACTGACGTCATCGGGGGGCGTGGCCGCCATGACGACGTCATCGGGGGGCGTGGCCGCCATGCCGACGTCCTCGGGGGGCGTGGCCGCCATGCCGACGTCCTCGGGGGGCGTGGCCGCCATGCCGACGTCGGGGGGTGTGGCCGCCATGCCGACGTCATTGGGGGGCGGGACCGCCATGCCGACGTCATCGGGGGGCGGGACCGCCATACTGACGTCATCGGGGGGCGGGATCGCCATACTGACGTCATCGGGGGGCGGGACCGCCATACTGACGTCATCGGGGGGCGGGACCGCCATACTGACGTCATCGGGGGGCGTGTCTGCCAAGCCGACGTGGCCAGTACTCCCCCCCAAAAAACACTTGGGGGTGTCATGTGGAGTAGCCAGCGGGATCAGAGGCGGTGGGTCCTCTTCCTCAGGGTCCTGGGTGAGCCTGGCAGAACACACAGACACACAAGCTCCTCGGTTGCTCTCTCTGCTGCGGCTCCGCCTCCCTTGAGGCGCCGGGAGCTCGCGGTGGTCAGAGAGAGTCAACCGAGGGTTAAGCGAAAACTTGTCTGTGCGCTCAGACCGTCTGCCCGCTGCTTGCACTACAGGGGTTTTTTCCCCGTCGTGTTCGCAAAACCGGGCAGACACACAGCGCTCAGATGGAGTCTCGTCGCGAAAGCCAGTAGAAAGAGACTGCACTTTCGTTGGTCGGCGACGAGACTTCCTTGTACCCGCAGCGCCAGGGGTATTCCTGTCTCTGGTTTGGTCGCACTGAAATACCGGAGAGTCGAACCGGATTAAACCAGCCGACATCCATTCACAGTGTTTGAACTCACCAGAGTCTCGCTCTCTCGCTGTGTCCTTGATAGGTCCGGTATTATGTAACATGGCTCGCGCCACGGAGCGAGAGGACGGACACAAGTGCTGAGAAGAGCGAGATTTATTCAGGGGAATACCGTAATCCTCATCCGAAAGCCAGGCAGGGTCGATAGCAGGAGGGCAGTCCGTGAAACAAGCAAAGACAGGCATTACAAAGACAGGGAGCACGGGTAACAGGGGAAACACGAATACGGTCAGGTACAGAGAACAGCGATGAAACAGACACGATCACAAATCAAAATACCGGACGAAGGACAAGGGAGACTCAGGGGCTTATATACACAGACATTAAACAAGGGGCAGGTGACGGTAATAACAAGGGGCGTGGGAACAAACGAGGTAATCACAGAGACAAACGAGCGGGGCGGGGTAAACAGGTACGGAACACAGACACGAGGGGTTCGGAGTGACAGCTAACGGAGGGGGACACGGTCATACGTGACAAGAGGTTTTGAGGAGGCATTTCTAGACTGATTTATTTGAATCTTAAATACATACATGGACTTATTTGTGTCTACTCTTTAGTGTCACATTTCTGTATGGACATTTAAGTAGTAATTATTTTTGAAAATGTGTAAAGAGAACTTTCTAAAATAATGTAAATGTATGAAAATGCCTTGCACTGATTAGTGTGGTAGTGTTTTTAATGCTGTACACTAAGAGTCTGACATTTTATAAATTAATCTGCAGTGTCACCAAACCTTACTGTTTTCATTCAAGAATAAATTCACAGTACACTCACCTGAGAATCTCCAGTTTACAGTGTGAACTCTTCAGTCCAGCACAGAGCTGCTCCACTCCTGAATACAGCAGATCATTATGATTAATCTCCAGCTCTCTCAATGGGGAGTTTTCTGTTTGTAGAACTGATGTAAGAGATTTGCAAAACCTTAGTGAGACCACCAGCCCCGTCGACAGGGGGGGACAACCGGGTCTGTTGTCCCGGGCCCCAGGGCCAGGGGGGCCCATCAAAGAGCCCAGCAATTTATTTTTTATTTCAAGTCTATAATTTTAAATAATCTTGAAATTTTTCATTAATATAAAATTCTGTACTTAAAATAAGCTCAATGGCTAAAAATATATGTTTTTTACCTATCTGCATATTTTCCATTAAGTGCATACACCCCCGCCTCCCACTGAAAAATGAAACTTTCTTGTCCTGGGCCCCAGCAAGACTGTCAACGGGCCTGGAGACCACAGCCAGACAGTCTGCAATTAAGGAGTAGGCTAAATACATTTCAATCAGAGGATGTTTACTTTCCAACATTGTAATTACTGAAAAAATATTAAGATATCCAAAAAGAGTTTTGTTTATACTGTAGACAGTTCAGTCAAGGGACACACTGCAAAAAGTAGTATGATCAGGCAAATGACAAACTATTCATTGATAATTGTGTTTGGGAAGGATGTGGGTACGTCCATGATCAAAATCCATTTGTTTATATTCAACTATCTGTAACGGCTCATAACTAGGGGATGTACACAAATGCAATACAAAGTGTGTTTTATTTTGGAGTGAAGGCAGGACTGGTTGAATCACAGCCACACCGATTCACGCTACACGGGAACGACGCGGCATGTTGATCTTTCTCACACACAGTACACAGAAGACTGGGTTGTTACAAAAACAGCAGGATTAACTGTTACATCGGGACAGAGGCAGCAGGAGTCGGAGGCTGTGGGCAAGCGGCTTTATTCTCCATGATATAAATAACGAAAACACTCAGGCCACAAGGCAGAAGACACTCAAAACGTAAGCAATGACTAGTAAGGCAACTAAAAAAGAACAGGATGAGGATGTCCAGTACAGCTCAAGAGATCCCTCGACGCGAGGCGAAGGTGCAGGTTGAATGCGCAGCACTGGACAGCGCGACCTGTGGGAATACACCCCAGAACTGATTAGGTGCAGGTGTCAGTATTCTGGGGAATGAGAAGGTAGGAGTGTCTGGGAATGAGAGGGTGTGCGCTGTGTGTCTGTGGGCGTGCATGTGCGAGATGTAGTGCCTGTGCACGCCCTCTGGTGGCGTCCAGGCCGACCCACCGTGACAGAACCCTCCCCCAAGGATCCCTCCACCCGAACTTTCCTCGGGCGTCCCGGACGACGGGGAGCAGGAAGACTGGGATGCTCTCGGTGGAAGGAGGCGAGCATGGAGGGGTCCAGCACCAGCAGGAAGCCGGGACCCACGACCGTTCTTCAGGGCCGTAGCTCTCCCAGTCAACCAGATATTGCAGCGCTCCGCCCCGGTGTCTGGAGTTCAGCAATCTCTGAATGTGGTGCGCAGGTCCGTCTGACAGCTGTAGCGGAGAAGGCGGTCCCTGCCTCGACTCAGCACTCAGCGGACCCTCCCGAACTATGGGAGGTAGATTCTGCCAATATTAAAACTGAAATGAAAACACTAAAATGAAAATGAAAATACCGTTTTGCCATTTCTTTTTCCATACATGTGTGAAAATATTATGACAAAATTAAAAATAAAATGAAATCACTTAATTTGCAATTTAATGTTTCACTCGAGCACGGGTCATATGTGACAAAAATAAAGTGAAAATTAAAAAGGAGGATTGGCGCTACCTGCTGGTGATTTTCTTTTTCATTTCCCACTTTTCATTTTCATTTTCCACTTTTCTTTTTCGTTATCAACTTCACCAGCATGCAAATACATGTAAATTAACAGTAAGTGGAGCTACAACTACAGAACCTCCCGTGAAATCCAAAGAGGGCAGCACACAGCAACATGGCTTACGTTTTACGACGAAACGGCAAATGAGATTATGAGGTTGGCAAATTGCCAGGACGAAGATTATATATTGCTTAAATGTGAAGTAATCTTAGACAGGCTTGGTGATATCCAAGCTGGTTACTTATTCGCACTTTCAGATTCATTTGGTTTCTTATTCGCAGCTCCTTATTCGGCGGCTGAAGTTGCACACTTTGTTTAAAAGAGATAAATTAAACAAACGAGCATAGGAGCATACATTAAGAGGTTATTGTTTCCCATACTGATTTTGTGAATGTAGAAAAAAATATTAAAATATAATGAAAGCATTCCTTTTTGTAAAATGGTTTCTATTTCAAGTCTTTACAATTGCAAATCAGTCGGAAGAAGACATACCCAGCACACAACATGGCATATTGAGCAGTCGGCATATAGGTGAACAAATTTAAATAGGCAGTTTCAGAGGCTTACTGAAGGCCTTATTGATGGTGGACCAGAGAAATAACAAATGAATCATAAAGAACAGGTCACTCCCTAAGAGAGAAACTTGATTTTAGCCTAACCCTACATAATTTTATACCTCAAATCTAACTGGAAACATGGCATATTGAGTAAAGGTGAAATGGTTCAGAGGGGCAAATTCAGAGGCTTGCTGCATGCCTATAAGGTGTCGGGCCAGACAAATAACACATGAATCATACATAACGCGTTACTAACTGTAAGAGAAACCTGATTTTGGCCTGGCTCGACATCATTTTAGCCCTCAAATCTAACTGGAAACATGACACATGCAGTTGTGCGCACAGGTGAAATGGTTCAGAGGGAAAATATCAGAGGCTTCCTGTATACCTTTAAGGTGCCGGGCCAGGCAAATAACATATGCATCATACATAACAGGTTCCGACATCACTGTAGCCCTCAGATCTAACTGGCAATATGGCATATTGTATATTGTTGCGCCCATGTTACATGATTCAGGAGGTGAAATTGAGAGGCTTGTTGTATGCCTCTAAGATGTCAGGCCAGGCAAAACTCATATGAATCATACATAACAGGTGCCTGTCTGTACGACAAACCTGATTTTAGCCTGGCCCAAAAGATCTAAATGGCAATATGTGCACACTGATGGCAGGCCAGATTCATGGCAGGTCAGATAAACCTGTTTTGTGCATATCACGTCCAGCCCCTCCCTCCTTCCTGGTCCCGCCTAGCTCCCGCTCCCATTCGTCCCTCCGTCTGTCTGTCACGCCCTCGTCGTTAGTCTCGCACACCTGAGTCTTGTTTCACCGTCTTGTCTCTGTGTATAAAAACCCCCTAGTGTTGTTCTCCGTTGTCGGTCATTCCCTGTACGTAAGTTCCTCATTGTTCCTCGGTTGTGCCTTGTGATCTGTTCATGCATTTGCCCTTGTACCCTCTCTGTTTTGTTTCTAGTCTTCGCATGTTGATTTGGTTTCCCCCCTGTGTTCCGTGCTTGTGTTTACTTCGTGCATGTTCCTCGTCTTGGGTATCTCTTGTAGTTTATATTTCTTTGTCTGTTTAGTCCATAGTCTACGCTATTGTTATCCCAGCATCATTGCTCCCCTCGTTGTATACCTCCCCTTACGTAGGTTTCATAGTTCTCGGTCCCTTGTGGTTTTTGTGTTTACATTTTTCCTGTAGTTTAGCTTACCCGTGTAGTTGGTGTCCTCTCCCTATCGTTCAGCTTAGCTCCCTCTGTTTTCTGTGTTTTGTCGTGTTTATTACTCTCTCCATTAAAACCCCTTTAAATTCTGCATCTGCGTCATGCCTGCCCGTCACAAACGTTACAGTGCAATTTGCATGAAAGTTTAGTGATTTTTGTATCAAAAGTTTAATATTTTATTTTATATATATATTAGGGGTGGGCATAGATTATTTTTTTTATCTAGATTAATCTCACTGAAATCTTGAAGATAATCTAGATTAATCTATATTAAAATGGCTCATATGCGTGCTACCCAAGTAATGACAAAGTCAGTTTTTGTCAGGCGTGGCCAAGAGCGAAAGGCGTGCTGTGAATGTTCAGCGTCATCAGTTGAACTGTCACACAGCGCGGCAATTTGGTTACTGGTATCATGGCAGACGGTCGCCCAGCTGGACCACAGGTATATGCGTGCAGACATAGACATCAGGTGCTAAAGCACCACCAACTCTGCCCTTTATCAACGAAAGTGCCCTTTTAAAACTTTGTTTAAAAAAATATATATTATTATTATTATTATTAACATTTTACTGAGGTCGGTTTGAAATGATCTTTTGAAAACCTGAGCGATTAAAAACAATGCCCTGAAATGCGCCACCACCTCGCACACACCCGACCTCTCTCTTCCTTTAACACCAGATGCGCTGCAGCAGCAGTTCAGTTCAGCGAGTGGAAGGAAGCTGAACTGACGTGGATTATTTTGTTCGTTTTTATTCTGATTGTGGATACTTTTGAACATCACAGAAAATAAAAGGATTACTTTTTATGGAATATATGAGCAATTTTCTGAATTTTCGCCAACCCAGAAGTGGGAATGAACACCGGCTACGACGCGATTCTACGTACTCGTCAGTAAAAATGGATAATTTTTCATAAGCGATTTTGTACAAAATATATAATCTAATACTAAACATGAGATTATACACAGTATTGGAGCTTTTGAGTGCTGGAGTACTCGGTATCGTGTTGGATGCTACCGGAGTTGGCGACATAAGCTTACCTTAGCCTGTCGGACTATATTGGACATAAATATCATAACGTACAGTTCATAATTGGAACATTTTAGAACATTAGAACATTTTATTTTACACTTTTCCAAGTCATGAACATCTTTGGGTGGGTTGCAGAAACTGAGTGGGGGACTAGAGGCTTCTCTATGTATTAATGTCTAACTAGTGTCTATTAGCAGGTGATGAGTTTAGGGAACTTCTGCGTTACATGCCTTGATATTAGAGTGCATTTTTGTCCTAGGGGTTTGTTTTACAGGTCATGCACTGAGAGCGATGTGAGAAGAAAACATAGGAGGCACCAGAGGAAATGTGATGCATACCTCTGACGCCTTGGCAATGGGATTGGCCACCTCAAGAAATTAGATGCCCTTTTAAAAGAGTGTCTGCTCATGTCATGGTGGACCATATTATGTCGTTCCACAGTCACCATGCAGTCCTTTTCCAATACACAGCCTAGTTTTTCTTTTTTTAGTTGTTTTTGGTTAAATGTAATGTGAACTGTGCAGTAGAGAATGCCAAAAAAACTTTCCATTCCAGTCACCCCTCCCCTGGGGACCCACAAACAATGACCTCAGGAGTGACCTGCCCTCATAGGACCTTTTAGAAAGTCCTATAGAGTCGGTAGCACTTAGCGTAGCAGGCCCGGTTTGCACAGCCGTAGCTAGCAAGCAGGGTGAATGGGTGACATCTCGATGGCATAGCCGTAGGGCTGAGCACCGTTCGACTCAGGTTCCCCTCAGTGATACACTGAGCAACCTGTTAAGAGTTCTGGTTATAGGAGATTCACAGCTTCGACACGTGAATGTAGCGACTCCTTTAGAGACACCAGCGGCCATAGTCAAGTGTATCCTGGGGGCTGGAGTGCCTGACATCAGGGTTAATTTAAAGGTGCTGGCTAAACGTAAATACTCAAAGACAGTTTTACACGTCGGCACCAATGATGTGGGGTTGAGTCTGAGATCACTAAGGATAACTTAAAGAGGTGTGTGAGTTAGCGGGGACGATGTCAGACACCGTAATATGATCTGGCCCCATTCCAGTTCGGCGTGCACCGAGACCTACAGCAGGTTATGGGCACTACACAGCTGGATGTCTAAATGGTGCTCAGAAAACAAAGTGGATTATATAGATAATTGGACACGTTTTGATGGCATGCCTGGCCTTTTGAAGCGAGATGGCATTCACCCCTCTTGGGAGGGTGCTGCTCTCATGTCCCATAGCATATCTGCTAGGTTTAATAGTGGTAGTGTAGGAGTAGTTAATGGGGATTGATAAACCAGAGCCGAGGCCAGGCAGCAGACACACAGACTAAACCGACTGTCTGCGAGCTGCAGGGAGACGTCACCTAGGTCACACCAGATTGAAACTGTGTCTGTTCTTCAAGTGCCAAAAAATAATTCTCGCAAAGTTAGTAGACAAAATTTAATCAATTTTGAATTCAACTATGCTCCCTCAGAGAGTAGTTTAAAACCTGAAACTAGGACTGCTAAATATTAGGTCCCTGTCATCTAAAGCATTGCTTGTTAATGAAATGATTACCGATCGTAATCTATGCATGCTTTGCTTGACGGAAACCTGGACCCGACCAGACGACTATATGGCCCTAAACGAAGCCTCTCCCTCTATCTATAGATATGTTCATAACCCCCATCCAAATGGTCGAGGAGGTGGTGTCGCCACAATATATGACTCCGATTAGAGCTGGGCAATTAATCGATATTATCTATTAATTCGAATTTACAGTTAAGGACGATGTGTTTTTAAGAAAATCAATTTTCTGAGATTTAATTTTCACCACCGACGCTGCACTGTGGGCTCCCGTAGTTCAGTGAGTTTAGCACCTCCCACCCATCCACCCTCAACACACACACACACAAACATGACGGCGGAGCTTGTGCCCAAGAAAAGAGCAACTATGATCTGGAGTGATCTGGAGTTGGTTCGGTTTTGCGGCGTCAGATGTAGACCAAACAAGTCCTCACTGTAAGGTGTTTGAAACCGATAGAGGGAGAGAGCGAAGAGTGCTATTTATTGTTCAGTTGCGCTGTCAATAAAGTTTCCCTCCGCGGGATATTTTGGATTAAGCAGTTTCTGCCTCGGTCACCGAACCCGCTTCAATGGATTATACTTTCGCGAGTGACCATAGCGTGCGGCTCCACACACCTCGCGCACCTCACGAGTGTGTAAAATGGAGACAAATTAAGTATTATATCGCGACCTATTCTTAGTGTTGACTTGTAACTCCCGCGGTAGCCCAACTCAAAAGTAGACCAAAAAACTGCACCCCGCGACCCCATAATTTTTACCCGCGGCTGGATTTTCAAACAAGCCCAATTTGGAGTGAAAACGCGAACCTGGCAACTATGATAGTATAAAGTATAAACTGTGGTAGTATAAAGAAACACCCCTCAAAAACAGTGGAAGGAACATTTACCTGACGAATTTTAATGTTACATTGTGTTTCAGGTTTGAAAAGTGCTGGAATTTAGGCTAAAGTGAGGGGAGCCCTGTTCTTAATCAGAATGTAGACAGCGTGACTGTCAGTACGCAACATGCAAGAATTGTTAAATTGTATTTGTTTTCCATTTTATTAAAGGGCACCAAATTATTTATATCTATTTATTTTTTGAGGGTGTGTTTTATTTATTTATTTTAAGTTTGAGGTTGCATTGTGTCAATGCTTAAACTATGTTGGAGAAAGCCTTCTAAAAGTTACTGAATGTTCTCACTTGTTTACAATTGTTTTTTGCTTGTTTCTGGTTGCACTTTAACCCCAAAGGGGAAATTTAAGTGAAAAATATATTAAAACTTTTTTTACCATTCCTTTATCATCTGTAGTTTTTTAGTAGAGGAAAATAAATCTATTAAATTCGAAAATCGGATTTTTAAAAAATTAATCAAAGATTTTTTTGGAGGGCCATATCGCCCAGCTCTAACTCCGATTCGGCTTCAAGTTCTATTCAAGTAAATTCGGCTTCAAGTTTAATTCTTTTGAACATCTCATCCTCACTGTATCAAATGTGTTATGTCCATGTGTACTTGGTGGGGGTTGTTTTCGTTCTGCATGTGTGTTCAGTGTCTCTTCTAGACAGAGTTGCGCTGCCCGGACGAGGGGGTGGTTTGCGGTCTGAGACCTGTGTCGCGGAATGCGGAAGTGATCGGAATGCGGACACCGGTGGAATGCGGAAGAACACTCCAATAAATACGGATCATTCGTTTGCGTCAGCGCGGCATGCTGGCTCTAATGCTTGGGACTAGTTTGCCGTCTGTGTTATCGATATATGACTGTGCTGATTTCCTATATGGTAGTTTAGTTCGGTGGACTCTATTTCTGAGCAGAGATTGTCTCGGCTGTTCGTTGTTTATTAATGTGTTGTATATGTTATGGTTTTGTATGGTGCGTGTCCTGGTCACCCCTGGGTAGGGTTGGTGGCTGTTTGATTTAACATTTTGGGTAGTGGTTGTTCTTTTGTTTTGGGTTTTCAGCCTTAGCCAACCTGAAGACAGTGGGGTTTCTCTTTTATGTATATTTATATGTATATGTCCGTCTATCACCTGTATATATATATATATATCATCACCTGTAACCTACATAAACTCATTTCACTATACGCTATTGGTCGTACGTGATCTGTCACTAGAGAAGGTTCACCATTATTTCACAGTGTTATGGGCCCAACCTAGACTGGGTCGTAACAAATGTAATAAATTTAACAACCAACAAAGCGTTGCAGTCGTTTATGTTAATTCCTGTCTCATGTAGTGCTATGATTATAGTTACATATAAATCTATGTGACTCTTTTAGCATAAATTTTCAAGTAATTCTTGATTCAATGGGTATCACTCAGAATGTGGTGGGTCCTACGCATAATTGTAGTCATACTTAAGACTTGGTCTTATCATTTGGTATTAACATATCCAGTTTAGCAATTCTTCCTCAGTGAGGCCGTTTCTGACCACAGCTTCATAACGTATGAGTTGTGTTTGACTGATGGTATTCATCGGCCGCCCCGCTACCAAATTAAATGAACTATAACATGCAGTACCATAGCCGCGCTCACTGATATTTTACCAGGTCTGACAAACATTGATTCACTTGTAGCTCCGGAAGGACCAGAGCATTTTACCGAGCACGTCGAAACTTCTCTTCATACAGCTTTAGACAAGGTTGCGCCATTACGATATAAGAGAGCCACTGAGAGAAAAATAGCGCCATGGTACAATGAGCACACGAGTAGTCTCAAACGAGCCGCACAGATCCTGGAGCGTAAATGGCGAAATTCAAAGTTAGAAGTGCGTAGACTATCATGGGAAAGCAGCCTAATTGAATATAAGCATGCCCTCGATACGGCAAAATCCTCACAAACCTCATAAGCCAATAAGGCTTTAATAGAAAAACATAAAAACAATTCAAGACTCCTATTTAAAACTGTTTCCAACCTTACGAGGAGTCACAAACAAATCAATTCACTAATCCCACTAGAGTGTAGCAGTAACAATTTTATGAAATTCTTTAATGATAAGATTGATAAAAATAGGGAAAAAATTAGTAGTGCTATCTCAGAGCCTGTCAACATGCCAATGCACCTTGACAGCTGTCTGGTCAGCTCTGATGCCCTGTTACACTGTAAAAAGTGTATTTGAGCAGGAGTTCAAGTAATGTAATTTTTTGAGTCAGTTTTATTCAGTTTCCTGCTTTAGTGATGCTAATCTAATTTTGTGGATTGCAATTTTTTGTACCGTGACTCGAAAAGAAGGTACGTCTAATACAAGACAAAAATGATATTTTTGTATCAATATGTAAAATTAGATGCCCTTTTATGCTACTGGACTGTTCTGTGTGTGGTTGCCGGGATGGCTGACCTCTTTGGGGGGGGGGGGGGGGGGGGGGTGTTGGCTGTGTAGCGTTGGGCCAATGGGGGGGGGGGGGGGTGTAGAGTCCTTCTCCCCAATTGGTTGTGAGGAGCTTATTTCACTGGTGGAATCTAAGCTAAGCCCTCCACATGCATACTAGATGCTGTACCAACCCATCTACTTAAAGAATTACTGCATAGCAATGTAGAACCTTTGCTTACTATAATAAACTATTCTCTGAGCCTGGGCTACATTCCCAGTTCATTTAAACTTTCAGTCATCAGTCCGCTAATTAAAAAACCTGGTCTTAATCCCCAGGAACCGTCAAATTATAGGCCAATCTCTAATCTGTCATTCATTAGAGATTGGCCTTCTTACAGACAGAACATGTCTTAAGAGTTATTTCAATCTGGATTTAGACCCCATCACAGCACTGAAACGGAAGTACTGAACGATCTCTTTATCCTCTGATAAAGATAAGTAAATAACGAATGCTCAGAGCATTCTAAGGTAAAATATGGTGTCCCACAAGGACTGTACCGGACCCCATATTATTCTCATTATACATATGCTACCACTGGGCACTATCATTCGTAGGCATGGTATTAGCTTCCATTGCTATGCAGATGATACTCATTTGCATATATCTTCCAATCCGGATGATATCACTACTACTCTCAAGATTGAGAACTGCGTCCAGGACATTAAAAACTGGATGGTGTCTAATTTTCAACTAAATACCGATAAGACTGAGGTAGGGCTGAACGATTTTGGAAAATAATCTAATTGCAATTTTTTATCTATAAATTGCGATTGCGATTTAAAATCGCGATATTTTCCCACTGTTTTCAGGAAACTCTGTTTCAGCATTTTTTATACAGCTGAGATACAGGGTTGTCAACTTTTCAAGATCGCTTGGAGTGAGACTTGAACGTGGAGTGGGTGGTGAATGTAATTTGTTGTTGGGGGGGGGTAAAATGGACTAAATTGAAGTATTATTATTATTATATCGTGATCAATCGATCGCCTGATGTTGGCGCCAGAGCGAACTAGTAACTTTTTAGTCTAAGACGCTCAATGCGTGAGAGTTGGCAACCCTGCAGGTATAGCAACTTGGCTAAAATATGTGTGTGAGGGCATTTGGTAGCGCATATCCAGTGTGTTTAACAAAGTCATGAAGCCGGGCTTGTTCACTAATATCGGGCATCATGTCTTTCACTATGAACTCCGTTACTGCCCGAGTTATTTCAGCGTGCCGCTCCGAATTATATCAATAAGGAGTTACACTTTCAAACGGTTCGGTCAGTGAACCCTGTCTGCTGGACCGCAGTCAAGCTATCCGTGCATTTGCGATTCATCCGTGCTTTAAATCTTATTGCGCGTATATGCGTGATTTTACAGGATTTCGCTGCTCACCGCATACTAAAGCTGTATAAGCGCAGATAAACACTTTTGCGTATTTGAAGACGCAGCACTGGTTGTTGGCATTTTAGCCTTACAAATATCATTAAGCTTTGTGGTGTTTTTTTAAATGCTGAAGGTTTGTAGTGTTACCTCGCGTTGTAACAACAATAGCAAGGCACGTTTTGCAGGGTACCTGACGTTGAGCAGCATCTTTTTAAAAGCCAAAGTAATTTCACACAACTGATGTGCTGCCCCTCTTTGCTATTAGACTTTAAGTTGTGTCAGCTTCTGTCGAGCCTGAAGCCATTGTGCAACAAGTTAAAGTGCGCTGTGTTAACTTCACTTCTCTTCAGGGCGAAGGCACCTACTCCCACCACTATAGGCGCACTGGACTCCACTTCGGGGTATGCCAGGGTCGGAGCGCAGTGCTTCTCGCTCCACACCTGCTGTGCGGCCAGCCGGAAGCATTCTGCCTCCGACTCTGACTCGGCCGCCTGAGCTTGTCGCAGCAGTCTCCTACAGATGGGATTCTGCTGCATCCCCACAACAGGTACCTGCACGTCGCGGCGACGCACAGGGGAAGAGGCGTGATGGCGCTTGGTCCTTTTCTTCCCCTTCTTGCGTGCAGACATGTAGCCTGGCATTCTTGTTGGCTCGTCTTTCTGTTACGCACGAAGGAGGAGGCACGACGAGCATAATAGTGCTGACAGAAAACACTTTGACACGACAACGAACAAGTCCAGCACTTCTAGCGCAAGCACGCAAATACACACTCACACTGGCGTGAACTTTAGACAAAGACGAGCACAAGACACTGCGCGAACGCACATTAAATAGGTGATCCACATATATCCTCATGATGACGAGACAAGGCACAGGTGAGACTACGAACACGCTCACAGACAACCCACACCCACGGAACTACAAACATGGACATAACAGCACGCAGACAACTTAGCGACACGCCCACAAGGAGGGGTCCGGAGCTTGGGGGGGGGGGGGGGACATGTCCCCTGCACTTTTTCAAAAGTCGGTTTTGGTAAACCCCGCGCCCCAGTTCTCAAGCCATTTGTGTCTCTCCCAACTATGAAATGAATATTTCGTCCATGCCCCATTCCAGTTTATAGCATGCCCTCCATACATCATACTTGTTCATACTTTAATAGAAAAACATAAAAAGAATCCAAGACTCCAATTTAAAACTG
This sequence comes from Brachyhypopomus gauderio, assembly GCF_052324685.1. Taxonomy (NCBI): domain Eukaryota; kingdom Metazoa; phylum Chordata; class Actinopteri; order Gymnotiformes; family Hypopomidae; genus Brachyhypopomus; species Brachyhypopomus gauderio. Next base: position 417,973 of record NC_135228.1, read on the forward strand.
TATCTAACTATGATTCATAAACAAATTGAATCCCTAATCCCACAGGATTACAGCAGTAACAGTTTTATGAAGTTCTTTAGTGATAAGATTGATAAAATTAGGGGAAAAAAATTATTCATGCTATCTCAGACCCTGTCAAACCTGCAAGTGCACTCCGACAGCTGTCTGGTCAGCTCTGATGCTGTTTTGGAGGTCTTTTGCCCAGTTGGTCATGAGTAGCTTATTTTATTGGTAAAATCTGCCAAACCCACATATTAGATGCCGTACCAACTCATCTACTCAAAGAAATACTGCACAGTAGAACCTTTGCTTACTATAATTAATTATTCTCTGAACTACATCCCCAAATCATTTGAACTTGCAGTCATCAAACCACTAATAAAAAAAAAACCTGGTCTCAATCCTTAGGAATATAGGCCAACGTAATCCCCAACTATAGGCCAATCTGTAATCTGTCGCTCATTTCCAAAATTCTACCACAGCACTCAAACCGCGCTGACCAAAGTAGTAAATGATCTCTTAATATCCTCTGATAAAGGACACATTTATTTTCTTATACTGTTAGACCATAGTGCTGATTTTGACACCATTGGTCACAACATTCTACAGGATAGGCTGGAGACACTCATTGGCATAAGAGGTCAAGCACTCTCCTGGTTCAAATCCTACCTGGCAGATCAGAATGTAAAATGATCAAATATGGTGTCTCAAAAGGATCTGTATTGTATTGTATATGCTACCACTGGGCACAATCATTCGTAGGCATAGTATTAGCTTCCATGGCTATGCAGATAATGGCAATACTATTCCCAAAATTGAGAACTGCTTGCAGGAAATTAAAAAACTAGAGGAAGTCTAATTTTCTTCTAAATACCGATAAGACAGCGATGTTGCTTCTTGGACCCAAAGCTGCTAGAGGCAATTGGTCTGATAGAAACCTGTTAGAAATGGGCACAAGCCCATCCTGATGTCATACTCCTGAGTTGGATTGTATTGTATTGATGTGTGGGCTTACATAAAATGTTGAACTACAACTTTAGTATAAATTAATATAAAGTTTTTTTATTAACATCTGGCTCCACCCCACCTGTTTATCTTGTCGACTTTCCCCTTTTGTCTAGTCACGCCCTCGTTTTCTTTTGCAGCTGTCCCTTGTTACTCATTCTTTAAGTCTGGTATTTTGTTCCTGGTTTTCCAAGTGTTCATTGTAGGTCAATGTCTGTATGATTTTGTTTCTAACTATTACATGTTTGTATCCAGGTTGGGTAAAGTTATACTTTCGTCTACTGTGCTTTATCGTCTATGTTTGTTATAGGTATTGCTTATTGTCTTTTTCTCAGGTATTGTGCATAATTGGGTTATAGGAATTGCTTACTGTCCTTTTCCTCAGGTGATGTGTATATTCAGGTATAATAATGACTTGGCATAATTGTTAGGTATCATATGACTTTCGTCTAATGGTTTTTCCAGCTTAGAGTACCTTGTGTTCAGGCCTATCTATACTACCTTGGAGATTCCAAGCAACTACATAGCACTTTTGTAAGTCGCTCTGGATAAGAGCGTTTGCTAAATGCCATAAATGTAAATGTAAAGTTCACCTCTGTCGTTGTCTTTACCCTCTTTATATATTCTAGTGTGTCTAGTTTGTTTTGGTTTGTGAATCCCTTTGTGTTTTATGTTCTATTGGTTTTGGTATCCCAAGTTGTACATAGTTGTCACGTCTAGCTCCGCCCTCTTTCCCAGTCCCGTGTAGTCTGCCCTAGCCCAGCCTTGTTTTCTGTTTCCTTGGTTTCCCTTCTGTCTGTTACGCCCCTGTCCTCAATGCTTCCACCTGCATCTTGTTTCCCTTCCCCATTTCAGTGTATTTAATTCCCTCTGATATATCCTTTGTTGTCGGTCATTGTGTCAGTAAGATATTCCTATTCTCCATTGCTCCGATCTCTCTGTGTTCTGCTAACCTGTTCTTTCTCGCTTCCTAAAAAACAGCGCGGATAAATGCAACGTGAAAATGAAACCAAGGACGCCAGAAGAAGTAATTGGCAAAAAACGCCGCAGCAAAATAAAACCCTTCCCAAAAATAAAGGCAAAACGGATAGGACGAAATGTAGGATTGGGAAAACTTGAGATGAGTCAGGAAGCGACGCAGGAGATAGATACTCGAATAAGTAAAGAGAAAGCATAACAGAGAGGTAGCGAGACACCTTGAAACGAGAAGCAATCACAGAGAAAGCAGAGACTGGCTGAGAACATACGGTTACGCCAGTATAGTCTGGGACTGACTCTGGTGCCCCTAGCCACGGCTGGGGGAACAGCATCCGAGCCAGCCCTGACAGATTGTAAAATGAAGCTCAAGAATTTTGGTAACAACAAAAAGCATTTTATGCACATTATTTTTGTTAATTAAATGTGAAAGACACTTTATTTTCTGTATTTGTCATTCTGTCTTGCAAAGCAGACTGTAGTAGATCATGCAGATTTTATAGACTTAAGCAGAAATTTTTATAAATCAAATCGTTTTTTGAATCGAAAATCGTTTTGAATCGAAAATTGATTTTGAATTGAATTGTGGCCCCCAAAATCGGAATCGAATCGAATCGTGAGATAGTAAACGATTCCCACCCCTAATTTATAGTGAGTTGGTTTTAATTCACATGTTTCTGGAAAAAAGCAATGAAGCTGCACCAGACTGGGCTTTTTCTCCTTCATCAAATTCAGCTCCCTAAAAGGAAGTGGAAATGTAAAAAATTCTGATTTACATTTCCTTCAATATGAACTTCTGCACTGAGACTGTTTTACCAATTCCAGCCACTCCTTTAGTCAGCACAGTTCTGATGTCTTTGTCTTGTCCTGGTAAGGGTCTAAATATGTCACTGCATTTGATGGGTGTCTCCTGTGTTGCTGGTCTTCTGGATGCTGTCTCAATCTGTCTCACCTCATGTTCATTATTGACCTCTCCACTCCCTCCCTCTGTGATGTAGAGCTCTGTGTAGATCTCATTCAAAAGTGTTGTGCTTCCATGATGTGAGATTCCTTCATTTATTTTTTGACATTTTCCCCTCAGTTTAGATTTGAGCTTTCTGTGGCAAGCAGGGGCCAGTTCTGATAAACAGGAAGACAGCAGCACACCTTAATCTCTTGTAGGATCAATCATAACAGACTCACCACAGGAAATACAAGAAAATAGAAAACACACATTTGTATGACATCATGAGACAATGACTTGTTGTCAAAATCTGATTGATCAAATTTCACTTCTAAAGAATATAAAAACTTAAACATTCTACAATCGCATGACAACTGTGATAAATTTAGGAGAGTGTTGAGTCTGCACCTGAGCAGACTACACTGAAGGGAGGCCAACTGAGGACAGACCAACTCTGATTTAAGATCTTCATTGTGACCTGACAATTACCAACAGTGCCCTCTGATCTGGAGTAACAAAGTAATGTTGTGATGTCTTGACCCAGAGCTCTTGGTCTCTAGTGTGTTAGCGAGGTCTGTCTGGTTCATGTTCCTCAGCACGTGCAGTGTGATCTTCAGTGCCCCCACTCTGACACTGCTCTGATCCTCCTCATCCTCCACCTGTCTCTCAGTGCATGCTGGGTAATCTGGAGTCAGTAGATTCTTGAATCTCTTCAGCTCATTTTTCACCAGAGAGATGATTTTGTGCTCCAGCTCCTGAATAAACAGTATCAGTAAAACTACAGTGTTACAGACAGATGATTATAACACAGGATAATCCATTAAACACAAGAGGACTGAACTGAGTGGGACTCTGTGGTTATGTGAATATGTTGGTTCATAAAATGACATTATAATTCTAATATTAAAATTTCAATTGTGGGTAGTTTTATAAAGCCATAACACAGTAGCTTCAGAGTCTCATCATGACTGTGTTCTGTACACACATGTATGGACCCTCATCCCACTCACACACATACATATATACAGACAAATAAAACTGTAAAACTGCAGCGTGATGAGTGGGTGGCTGAGGCAGGACACTGAAACAAGAGCAGCATTCTGTGTTTTATTTATTGAAATAATAGTGCTGATCACTAAACTCTCAGATGAAGATGAAACAGAGTGATAAGTCTAACAACCAAGAAGAAGGACAAGACACTTAAATACACAGATGACAACAAGTGACAAGCACATTAAGAATCACACACACACTTAACGAAAAACACATGGAAGGACAGACATCTGTACTGGCTGTACTGTGACACATTGTCTTAATATGATCTGTGAGCACACAAACACATACACAGCCAGACACATACACACCTTGAATACTGACTCCAGTTTGTCTTTAAAAATATTTACAGGTTTCTGTTGGACACTGTGGACAAACAATTATGAATATGTATTAATACATGGTACATTCATGCTTATACATAATGATGATGTGAAACGTGGAATAAACCAATACACATGAACATCCACTGTGCTCCCAGCCTGATAGACACTGATTGCAAATACTGTAGCAACAGTACAGCAGAACAAACACAGAACTTTGATACATGTATTGTGAGAGGATAAGGAGTTAAGACTGTATATTAAGTATGGAGAAGTTTGTATGGAGAAGTTTCCTCTTTTGTCCATATTTTGACACAAGAGGGCACTGATGACACAGTTCATCATCAGCCTCCCCCTACCCCTTTATCACGGGTCAGCCTATGACCACAGCACCACTGATACTCTCGTGCACAAGCCACTAATAGGCAGACCTTGGTCCGGATCCGGACCAACGGATCAATTGCATGCGAGTTTGACTATACCACGTGATACCACCAAGCCGGTTCCAACCGGCCGTTAAACTTTGAAACAAAGTGAGACCGGATGGGAGTTTGTGGAAGACGTAACATAGCGAAAAACAAAAATAAAAATATAGAGAAGCAGATAGGTGATATGGGGAAGAGAAACGGCGAAAAGAAAAAAAACTAGACAGGTTGGCAAGACAGGGAAGGACAGAGGAGACTGATTGCTGAGATGAAGAAGAAGGAGAGGAGAAACGAGCAGATAAAAAGGAGAAATACAGAAAATTATATATATATATATATATATATATATATATATATATATATATATATATATATATAATATATACACACTACCGTTCAAAAGTTTGGGGTCACTTAGAAATTTTCTTACTTTTGAAAAATATAAATGTCTTAGTAAAATGCTCAAAACCATGATACATTTGAATTTACCTTCAACCTGTCCAAATAGCATTTACTTTTTTTGACCATGCCAGCATCTGCGTCTTCTCTTATACCCATCACAGATGTCACGCTGTGTTGACTGGTGTGGTCTGGTTTCTACTGTAATTCTGCTGTGTGGGTTCAGCTGTGTAGGAGGGGGGAGTGTTGGGGGTGTGATAAGGGACTTTTAGAGGTGACACATAGTGACCTCTGTTTCCTGTTCCTGATAGTCAATCATGTTTAGTATTATTTCCTAAGTTACAGTATTGAAGCATTTATATCTTATTGGTTGGTGTGCCCCACAAATTGAGTATGAAAATCTTACTTTTGGTCTAGATTTCTATTGGAGGTTATTCATAGCAATGTAGCGATATTTCACACAGATACTAAATGCTCTTTCTATGTCTTGTATTTTGCCTCTCCTTTTTATCTCCTACATTCCACAAGGGCTGTGTTGAGCTTGTGTGATACCAGAGTGGATAAATCAAACTTTATATCTGGATATGTGTCTTTTGTTTGGTTGTGTGTGTGTGTTTGTGAGTGCATGTGTATGTGTGTGTAAAGAGGGAATAAGCATACAAGCTACAGAGATTTGTGCTCCATTGTTGACACAGACAACGGTAAACCAGTCATAACATAGTGTAATTTTACTACTTGGTCTGAGTACATAGGAAAGACAGTGGAGATAATAAATATAAAGTGGAAACTCTCCACTAGATTCTCTCTCTCTCTGTCTCTCTACATCTTTGCTTTTCGAATGCTCTCTCTCTCTCTCTCTCTCTCTCAAAGATGTGCTAGAACTGTGATAACACAGGAAGTCTAATGCAAAATGTGCTAGTCTGTCTTTCATGTTACTGAGGTAGACCTTGCACCAGTTCTCTCTACGTTTTGCTCTCCACTTCATTTCAGACTTGTTTTATTTTGTTTCTTCTCTCTCTATTACGGGTTTCTGCTGTCAGAGTTGCGTGTTCCAGCTGTTTTGTTGTCAGAAGCACCTCTTCCTGCTCCACTGGTCCTGCTATAATCACATCCCTCTGCTGAGCTGTCAGTGGTGATTAGTGCTGTTTGTTGTCGATGATGAGCTTTGAGTTGTTACTCATAGCAACACTGGCAGTTATTGTGTTTTCTATAATTTTACAGCAGTGAAAGGATACAGATACACTTCAGCACAGAAAACAAAACACAAAACAAAAATGTAATTTATTGAACTGTTTTATGTACCGATTTAGGTATCTCACATTGTAATACACAATACATAATTCAATGCCAACAAAAATATATTTTCAGCAATGTGCAGTACTGACAAGCTATAAAATTCTATGAGAGATTAACTCTTTGCAGAGTTACAGTAAACTATTAACTGCATGTGCTTTTAAATCAGGCATATTGTAATTTCAATGGGAGCTGTTTCAATGTTTCATGTTCCCACTGGGTGAAATATATTTTATACATTAAAATATATTAAATATATTATTGTGTTTTGTTCAGTCAGAGAAGATGCACTTTTGTAAGTCGCTCTGGATAAGAGCATCTGCTAAATGCCATAAATGTAAATGTAAATCATGGAAGCACATTCACATTCTGTTTCAGATGTTTTTATTTCTGAGATCAAAATGTTATGTTGCTGGTATCAAATTCTACACGAAACATTGTTGGTAGAGTTTGGTATGGAGATCAAGGACTATATATTTGGGGGGGGGGGGGGGGGGGGTGGTAGGGTGATCATGGTCTCAGTCATTGGCCAAACCTCCACCTTTGTTAGGAAATATTGTAGTTTTGCACCTGCTTTTTGAGCTATGCAAGTTAACTGGCAGAGTAGCCAGGTCCTGTCTCTGAGCTGGTAGCTCCTTCCTCTTTAACTACAAGAATACAGGAAGTATTGAGAATTGAACACAGACAGTTGATCAGTCAGACAGTCATTACTTGGACAGTATGGAGCTCAGTCTAGTCCTTGAGATGCTCCGTGAGTAAATGTTCTCTTTCTCCTTATGTACGGTAACTGTTTGGCAACTTTTGCTGCCGGACATGTTACCGTTTTTTTACGACTTTTTTTTTTACAGTGTATATATATATATATATATATATATATATATATATATATATATATATATATATATATATATATATTATATACTTTTATACTATATATATTTTTACAGTGTGTGTGTATATATATATATATATATATATATATATATATATAAATATATACACTGTAAAAACGGTAATATTTATATTTTTATATATTTTTATATTATATATATTTTTACAGTGTATATATATATATATATATATATATATATATATATATATATATGTGTATATATATATATATATATATATATATATATATATATATATATATATATATATATATATATATATATATAAACACACACTGTAAAAAAAAAAGTCGTAAAAAAACGGTAACATGTCCGGCAGCAAAAGTTGCCAAACAGTTACCGTAAAATTACAGTAAAATACCACACATAATTCAACAATGAATTACTGTAAAATTACAGATTTTCCCTGTATTTATTCTTTGTAATTTCACAGCCAAATTTGAGTAAAATTACAAATTTTCATTGTAAGAAAACACAGCTAGAATGTTAAAATAACAGCATAATTAGGTTACTTCATGGTATTATTTAAACAATCTACAAATGAACTTGTCAAAGTACAGAGGTAATCTGTGAATATATGTTCATATCCTATAAACTTACAGTGGATAACTGTTAAATGTTGGTTGATCAACGCACAAACTCTTACAATGTACTGTTTATCAATGAGATTTCAACATTAAAATAATTGGATTCTGCTTTTTAAATACACAAAAATAATGTAAAATTATATATTTTTAACCCTATATAAAAGTAGTTTCAAAAGTTATGTGTTTAATTTAACATCCAATGGTCCAATAAATATGCTACTATTTCCTATTAATTTACGGTGCTTGGGATGTATTAACATCTTAAGTTTCTGTTAAAACTACCAATATTACAATACATTTCTGTAAACAAATATTTTTGTGGTTATTTTGGTCTTTAAATTCCAGCTTACATGAACATTTTACAGTTACCTTTTATTTCAGCAGATAATAGAATGGTGTACTTACATAAATTAACAAACAACATTTAAAACAATGTAAAAACATTAACCAAAACAATAAAAGCAATAATAAAAGCTCAGCCATAATACATACTTTCAATCTCTTTATTTTGACAGTTGAACTTCAACAATCATGACAACTGAACTGACTAAAAAATACAAAAAACACAAAAAGATGGTTACTATGGATTTTTACAATGTTCTCGAAGTTGAAAAGATTTATATTAAATGGGATTCTAAAATATAAACAATAATGTGAACTAACAGCACTAGTTATCTTATATCATTCTCAGTTTATTGTGTAGTATGGACTGTAGCAGCACGTGCCAATTAAAAGATTCAGATTAGGATTGCTTGGGAAAAATGTTTCATTTACACACCCAGTAGAAAATCAACAACTTGAAAAATTTAGCTACACTGAATATGCTTCTACAACGAGAACTTTTAATTGGCTAATACAAAGCACAAGGGCCAATCACAGAATCTAATACTTCAATAATCGTTACAGATCATAAAAGGGCTTACACACAGTTGTTTAAGGCATTTTCAACAGTAACAGTAAGATGGTAAGGGTGGTGAAATTATTTTAAGAATTGCGCCTAGCTATATGAAACGATCACATCAAATATCTCATAGAACAACATCACTTCATTATCACTGTGCACTTGTGTTCAGTCCCAGTTCACCCACTGTTAGCTGTCACTACATAACAGTTTATCATTAACTTTATCAAAAAAGATGTCGTATTAGGACACATCCAGAAGGAAGAAAATTCCATAACTCCAGGTTTTGAACATTATGGCAGTTTCTCTCAATGATCTTGTTAGGCATCTGTCACGTAGGGCTACGCCCCCTCTCCTAGCTGTCACTCCAGTTTCCCTGTTCCTCGTGTCTGTAGTTCCTTGCCCGTTAGTCCCGCCCAGCTTGTCTGTTTCTATGGTTTCCCATTGTCTTCCACGCCCTTGTCATCAGTGTTGTCACCTGGTCCTAGTCTAGTCCTGTGTATTTATAGTCCTTGTATTTCCCATGTCTGGTTGTCGGTTGTTTTGTGCATTCATGTTCCTTGTGATCTCTAACGTTCGTAGTTTTCCGTTTCATGTCTCATTGTTTTCCCCATGATCTCCGTGTGTTCCTGCCTGGTCCGTGAGTCCTCCTAGTTGTGTTTGTAATTCATGTCCGGATTGCCTGCCCGTTTTGACCCGCGCCTGTTACCTTGACCACGTCTTTGGAATTCCTTAGAATAAATCTCGCTCTCCTCAGCGTTTGTGTCCACCTCATTGTTCTGCCTCGCGCAGATCGTTACAGCATCATTAAACCAGTACCCACTGCCGCATCTGTGAAAAAAGAAAATCAAATGTTTCTGTTTTAACCTGCAACCTGTAGGCTATATAGTAATTCTGGGACATCGTGTGCACTTTTTAATCAATTTAGAATGCATAACATTGTAACGTAAAATGTAAAACAATTCTGAAATCACAATAACCCCAAATATCAGACAGTTTTGTTTGACATCCAGGAAGATACGAGGCATGTTGGTCAGAATTGGGCCTGATTTTGGCAGCTGTGTATGGTTTTGACTCGTACCTACATTTTTACAGGGCTTGCAGCTGTAGAGTTCTTGCCCCATTATTCAGTTTCTAAAGTAAACCCATCCATTTCTGACCAGGCTTTTATTGGAGTTTGTGATTGCTTAAAGTGGAACAACCTTCAAAAGTGACTGCACATAAGCTCATCATGGGACCATTTAAAAGTCATACAAATGTTTGTATACATAACCAGAAAACATAGCTGTTTATCAAGTTAAGTAGTGAAATAGTATTACTCATGCTGGTGCCTTGATTTGTGTGCACATATTAGTCTTGAAAGAGGAGTTAGCAAAGAACATAGTAGAGGTGAAACAAGTGTAGATAGGGTGATGTGTCTGAAGATATAAGTAGAAGGTCTGACATGTTGCCAGTGGTTATGCTCCACAGGTTGGATGTGAGGAAGAGGAAAAAGAGAAGTTTTGGAAGGATCTAGATGAAGTGAAAGTATTCCCAGTGAGGAGAGAGTGGTGATTGTAACAGACCTATATGGACATGGTGAAGGAAACAGATGATGAGGAAGCAATGGGTAGGTTTGGTGTCAAGGAAAGGAACCAGGAAGGACAGATAGTGGTGGAATCTGCCAAGAGGATGGAAATGGCTGTAGTCAACACTTATTTCCAAAAAGGAACATAGGGTGACCTATGAGAGTGGAGGGAGGAGTACACAAGTAGACTACATTCTGTGTAGAAGACAAAACACGACAGAGATTGGCAGAGCTGGCCCTGACCAATGTGGTGCCCTAGGCGAGATTTTGGTTGGTGCCCCCTGCATCATCAATCATTGTGTTGATTGTGTCACTATTAAAGAAACAAATAAAAAGCAAATGACTTAAATATTACCATATAACAAGCAATTAAGGTGTTGCACAAAAAATATTTTAAAACTATTTTACATAACGTAGTGCAGAGAACAACTTTTAAATATTAATAATAAATAAAAAATAAAAATTAAAAAACATAACTACCACCAGTGCAAATCAGGGCAATTTGCCTACTGCAACATTATTATTTCAAAAGTGCATTCGTAATGAACAGTATATATTTATTTTAAGCAAAGCTAATCATAGCACCTACTAGGATTGGGCAGTATGATGACTCTTTTCACTAAGATCATACAGATCTTAGTGACGAATACAATGACGATTGAGTGTTGTGAGTCAAGCGAGCTGGTTTCAAAGAAAAACACAACAGCTACAGATTGGCAACATTTTGGATTTGTTTCAAATAAAAAGGAGACCATTGGAGCACGCCCCCACGATTTTAATTCGATAATATGATTGGTTGATAAAACTGCCAATCTATAATAAAAGCTCTCAATGTAAAATGGCCTTTCTCTCTTTTACCTAGAAATAACGGTGTGAAATATTCTGATTGGTTGATTTTTTATTTCACCACTGAGGTTTTTTAAAGCACAAGTACGAAAAGTGTATTTGAAAGCCAATTTATAGGAAAAACACAAATTATTGGTGAAGCGTTATTAACATATATTACATATAATAGATAAAGCATCCTTTTTAAGATCAATTAACCTTCAGAGAAGGCGTTGAAGTCCCTGACGATTCGCCAATGGTATAGTGTTAATTCACCACATATTACCATTATATTACCTGTTTTTACAGGTCTTTACTGGGAGATGTCACTCACTCTGCGGTGTACAGAGAAACAGTAACGAGGTGCGCAGAGCGCGCGGCGGAGGGCGGGTTGGCGCGCGGGTGATAGGTGTCGTGTGTTGTTATTATAAGAATTATTAATTTGACTAATATTATTAAACAATGAAATTATGATTATGTGGACTTTGCTTGTTGTCACATTTATTAATTGTTCATTTGTTTAAAAAAAAAAAAAAAACTGCATGCACGCGAGCGCCCCCCTGGACAGCCGGCGCCCCTAGCATTTGCCTATATCGCCTAATGGAAGGGCCGGCCCTGGAGATTGGAGACTATAAGATTGTGACAGAAGAGAGCGTGGCCAAACAGCATCGTATGATGGTGTGTAGAATGATGTAAAAAAAAACGTCAAACCAGAGAAGACCACATGGTGGAAACTGAAGAAGGAAGGAATGTGGTAAAGAGTTAATAGAGGAGCTGTTAAAGGCGCTGGGTTAGACTTGTTAAGGATAGGAATGGTAATGTTTTAACAAGTGAGGAGAGTGTGATGAGAAGATGGAATGAGTACTTTGAGGAGCTAATGAATGAAGAGAATGAAATGAAACAAAGAGTAGAGTTTGGAAAGTTTTGGAGGGGATGAAGAAGGGAAGGCAGATGGACCTGATGGCATACCAGTGGAGGTACGGAAATCTCTAGGAGAGATAGCAGTGAGGTCTTTGACTCAACTATTCAATGGTATGGAGGAGAGGTGTGCTTGTACCCATTTTTAAGAACAAGGGTGATGTACAGAGTTGTAATGAGCCACACATTGAAGATCTGGGAGAAAGTTGTAGAAACTAGACTTAGACAAGAGGGAACTATTTGTGAGCAGCAGGGTGTCATGCCAAGAAAGAGCACCACAGATGCCAACTTTGCTTTGAGGATGGACAAGTACCGATAGGGTCAGAAAGAACTCCACTGAGTGCTGTCTGCTTTTAGAGCTTGTCAAAGCAAGCTATGAACAAAAGGGAAATATCTGACTTATTTTTATATTCCCTCATTCCGTACATGGAAAAAACACTACCACACTGGCAAAGGATACTGGTTTGCGTTATTTTTAAGGAGGCTGCCGGTCTAATTAATTTACATTTCAACACTTTAACATTGTTGGATATCCTGATATCGATGTGAAACACAATAAATTAAGATTCAAATACAGAAATGTAATGTCTCTCTGAACAGCAGCATGTTGATTTGTTTTGTTTTTTACTGTGTAATGAATTCAGAATAATTCCAAATATTTTGCAGGTTTATTCAACAATAGATGAAATCTAAAATTAGATAACACGTGTACAAGTAATAATAGTGCAAACATTTTGTGCAAGGCTGTGTTCTCTCAACATTTAGTAATAATAAATAATAATAAAACATAAGTAAATAATAGAAAAATAAGGTTAAAAAATAAAAGCAAACAAAAGCTCTCTTTTCTGGTAATAGCACAAACTTTTTATAGCTAGAGCTCAGCATCACAGAAGCAACATAAAAGCACAAAAGCTTGCAGTTTTTTCTAAAAGTTAGGTATACTCTGTAAAATGCTGTTTGTCTGTACAACTTTAAATAAATACTTTTAATGTCTTTTTTTAAGTTGATTAAACACTTGGCCTGGCTGTGCTCATTTTAACTATGTTTATACTTTCGAGACTGACCGTAGCGCGACTCCGCACACCTCGCGTCACAATCTTTGCAGTGTTGTCCATAATGATATGTGGTAGTTATAAAGAAACACCCCTCAAAAACGGGAAGTAACATTTACCTGACCAATTTTAATGTTGCTTTGTGTTTCAGGTTTGAAAAGTGCTGGAATTTAGGCTAAAGTACTTGAAAATGCTTGAAATTGAAACTACTTCGTTTCACAACTGTCTGCCTGAACAGTTCTCCTGTATTACGTTAACAAATACAAGCCTCTTGTAATTCCAGGACGAAACATGAGAGAACGTGAAGACGTTAAGATTGGGCGTTTTGAAAATAAACAACCATTAAATAATGTGAATAAAAAACGCCATGAACAGATTAAAATAAACTGGCTAAAACACGTTTGAAACCAAAACTACTATAAAACAACGTGTCAGACAACAACTTGTTGTCAGAATGCTACTCATAATAAAATAATTAAACACTCCCGGCAAAGCAGCGACTTTTGAAAAAAAAAAAAAAACTAAGACATACCTTCAGTTGATATTGAACACAGACACTTGGATGAACTGGTGCTTCGGTGCTTCAGTCAGGCTCGTCTTTACCTGCGATTCCGTGAATAACTGAACGTAACGTCTCCAGGCACCTGACGCTCAAATTCAAACTAGTGATTCTCGGCATTCATTGGCTGAACAGACCAGCACCCACGATTCTGTCCAATCACCACACAGAACTGTTTGCTGATCTGTTTCCTGATAGATGAATGTATGGATGGGTCGATCTCTCCTCTCTCTCTCTCTCTGTCTCTCCCTCTCTCTCTCTCTCTGGCCCCCTCCGCAAACTTATTGCTATATATTGCAAAGTTTTAACAGGTTATCTTATGGGCCTTTCTGAAAAAAACCTCCTAATGCCTTATATCTTTGCGCCTTCTGACGAAAAGCCCTTGATTGCCTGGGATTGAGGATTGAGGGACCAGAGGGACCAAATATTTTATATTATTCACTTGCTTGAGCAGAGTGGAGCAGTATTGCGTTCTAAACTTGTTGCTTTAAATGTCATTTCAAATAAAAGGCTGTTGTTCAGTACTTAGTGTATGTGATTCAATTTACAGCTGGTTTGGTAGCAGAGTTATTAATGTATATTTAGAGAATTGGAAATGGGAAATTTAACATAAAATTTTACTTCAAATCTTAATTCACTTTAATTCCAGCTTTGGTCAAATGTAGATGTTAGGCTGCTGTTTTTGGTTAAATATAATGGTTAAATATAATTTCTTTGATAACATGGAATTTTAATATGCCATGAATTTACTGTTTGAAAATGGAAAATTACTGTGAAGTTACAAAAGGCATTGTTCTGTGTTTTTACACTGAAAACTGCATTTTTACACTGATAACTACTAAATTAAAACTCAAGACCCTTAAAAAATCCTGTTATATATCTTGTTATAAAACAAGAAATTCTTGTAATTTAAATTTACAGACTTTGACTGTATATTTGAAGGAGTTTTCTTTAAAAAAGTCATTTTCCTGTATTTTATAGGTATATTCTCTTATTATGAAAATGACAGAAACATACTGTATTTATTTACAGTAAATATCTGTTAAATATCTGTTTTTTTTAGTGTACTGTATATATATTAGTGGTGGGCCGTTATCTGTGTTATCGGCATTATTGGCGTTAACGGCGTTCGATAATGTGATACTCTTATCGATTGATATAAAAATATCGCCATTAATCTATTCTTAAAGTTATGTTGGGACCTGAGTCAAAATAGGTAAGCAAACTATTATGACTTTCACGTTGATAGTTTAGCTCGGGTGTATTCCTAACCAAATTGCACAGTAGTGGGCGAGAACGAGTTTTCAAACCTGTGAATTACAAAGACTACCACAACAAATCGCACGTGTGCTTACATGGATGCAGCCACGAAGCTGCCAGGTTTGCTTCATGGAAAATTCATTTTTAAGAATCTTCCTAATGGAGACGTCGACAAGACCACAGTTGTTTGCACCTTATGCAACGCGGAATTAGTTTATTGTACACTGTAAAAAATCTTTGTTTGCTTATGTTCTGTGAATATAAAAATTTATGTGGGCAAAGCATGAAACATAAAAATAGTTACTCCAAAAACAAAAAACGAGTTGTGCCATCAGCTGCTGCATTTTTACCATTCAACTTAATATTTTGTGTTCAGTGAATGAGCATTATGGTTCTCAGTCAACATGTCAAGTCCAAAGTAAAAAACTGTGTTGGGCGAGCAATAGTTGTCACGTTGAGGACCCCGGCCCCTCCCCTTTGGGCGTGTGTTTACGTAGTCTACGTGCATCGTCTGTGGATATTCCGTGGTTATGGTTATGTCATGTGATAATCCGTCTCACCTGTGAATCGTCTCGTAATCACATGGGGTTAATGTGGTTTGTCTATTTAATGTGCGCTCGCGCAGTGTCCTGTGCTCGTCGTTGTCTACAGTCTACACGTTGTGTGTGTATACCTGTTCTCCGTGCGCTATTGCGCGATATATATGTTAATTAAAGTGACGTCTGTCAAGACGAAATACGGATTCTGTGTCTCGTCCGTCTGTCGCCGCCCAGCGTCACAGAACGACGAGCCGACCAGAGACACCCGAACATGCCAGGATACGCCACCCGGCCTAAGAAGGCGTTGCGTCCCAGCAAAAGGCACCACCGCTCTTCCTCCTCGCCCCCGCGCCGCATAACCTCGCCGACTCGGGAACAGCTGATGTCAGACCCTGTATGCGCCCTCCAGCTGACCTCAGCCCAGAAGGTCGAGGAGAGAGACCCGGATCTGGCAGAGGTCTTCCGGCAGGGCGCGGTAAGAATCTGGAGGGAGAGACACGCTCCTCCAGCCCACGCTCTCTCGCCTCTGAGGGTGGGCTCGTTCGTCATGGGTGCTACCGAGTCCACCCCAGAGAGCGAGTTCGGAGAGGAGGACTCCGAGGAGGAGCAGGAGGAGGAGGGTGACTACCCCCCCTCGATGAATGACGCATCCACGGTGGACTATGGTGGAGAGGAGGAGGACTACCCCCCGTCTCTGGACGATACCTCCACCGTGGACTACTGTGGAGACGAAGAGGGCCACCCCTTGTCGCTGGAAGACGCTTCCGGAGGCGACTACGGGTCAGAGGAGGAGGAGGAGGAGTCCGAGGAAGAGGACTACCTCCCTCCGCCCGTTGGTTCCTCTTCCGTCAAAGGGGAGGGGGAAGAGGTCGACATCGGAGACTACCCTCCGTCGGAGCACTCGGCAGACCCCGCCGATTACGGCGAGGAGGAGGAGGAGGAACGTCCGCGGTCCGTGCACTCGGACATCTCAGAGTGCACGGACAGCGACCTGTACTCCGAGGAGGAGGTCAGTCCACCCCCCTCTGAGTGTTCGGTTGGGACGGTAAAAGGAGGGTGGAGTGCACCCTCCGGTCGTTCCGGAGGAGAGAACATGGACTGCTCTCGGGGTGGCAGTCCGGAGCAGCCCATGAGTTGGAGCCGGGGCAGCGAGGCGGAAGACATGGAGGTGGAAGAGCCCACAGCCGACTCCGGAGAGCGGTCGCGAGGCGAGAGGGACATCCCCTACGACCAGCTGGGGGGAGAGTCCGCCCGCCGCGCTGCGCCGGGCACGTCCGCCAGCCGCGCTGCGTCCGGTGGAGGGACTGCAGGAGGAGCACCGCCACCCGCAGCGCCTACTGCACCCGTAGCTCCCGACCTCTCGTCCCTCATCACTCTCCTGCTGGCGCGCAGCCTGGCGCCCATGTCGTGTGTGTGTGTTCCCGTGTTTGTCAGTCTTCCCCTGTGTGTACCAAACCCGTTTTTCCCTCTTGTGCCACTGTGTGTGAACGTGCCTGTGTGTGTGTTTGTGAACGTGCCGTTTAATGTGTTTAACGTCTTTTCCCCCGTCTTCCCAGGGAGGGTGTGCTAGGCGATTCGTGACGGACGCTTCGCCAAGGGCAGTCACCTCCCAGACGCAGGACTGAGCGCGTCGGATCCGCCCATCGTCGTGGGTTCGGGGCACTCGGTCCTGTTGGCACCCCGGGACGGGTAGTGCCCTTGGAGGGGGCGTCTGTCACGTTGAGGACCCCGGCCCCTCCCCTTTGGGCGTGTGTTTACGTAGTCTACGTGCATCGTCTGCGTCTGTGGATATTCCGTGGTTATGGTTATGTCATGTGATAATCCGTCTCACCTGTGAATCGTCTCGTAATCACATGGGGTTAATGTGGTTTGTCTATTTAATGTGCGCTCGCGCAGTGTCCTGTGCTCGTCGTTGTCTACAGTCTACACGTTGTGTGTGTATACCTGTTCTCCGTGCGCTATTGCGCGATATATATGTTAATTAAAGTGACGTCTGTCAAGACGAAATACGGATTCTGTGTCTCGTCCGTCTGTCGCCGCCCAGCGTCACAATAGTGGTAGTGGTGAAACTAATGTGCATGCTCGAGAGAAGATTTTCTTGGCACCTTCTGCACCAAAACTAAAATGAAGACCCAGCGTTTCATCATTTTTCTAGAGGACTTCAAACATTCACTGAGTGAAGTTAATGTGGATCTTTACTAAGCTAACACAACTAACTTGGTGGTGTTTGTTGAGTTTGAATTTTGAACTAGGTCGTATTTCAACATATTTTCCAAACGTATAGTTATCAAAACTAGAGCTAAGCCAACAAGTTGTTTTTCAGTGTTTAACTTTGCTATGAGTTTAGTAATGTTTAGTGTTAATACTGATTAACCGTTACGCGTTAACTGTCCATTTGGAATTTAACTACCTACGTCGGCAAAATGTTAGCATGCAGACTAACGTTAGCTACCTAGCTAGCTAGATCTGCGTAGTAATTGAGCATTTGCTGAAGCCCAATCGATTTCTAATTAAGCACTTTTTTAGATACTTTTTCCAACCACATACAGCTCCGCGGTCAGCTCCCGTTTCCCTGGATGTGTGTCGTATGCGTGTTAGTGTCCCCCTCCCTTAGAACCAGTGTGTTTTTGCCGTTAGGATATTGCTAATAAAATAGCATTGAGCTAACGTTGGTGTCATGGCTCATTCTTGTCCTCCTGACTTGACGACGTTTCAATTTTTATTACATTTATAAAGGAGCTCTCATATACCTGTTTGGTAATATTTTATGTTTACTTTTTGACATGCAAATAAAATTTACAATTACAATATACAATTATATTCTGTATATTTTGAATTTACTTTATAAAGCATAAAATGTGTAGTTCAGGCAACTTGGATACTAATGAATAATTACCTGAACTAAACAATTGTAGCTGTGTAAGGAATGCCGTCTGATATGTCCCTCCCAGCTACACCTGCTACTAATTACCACGCCCCCTTTTCAGTCACATATATACACCTTCCCACCACTTCCTCGTCGCAAAGTATTGCCGTTCCCATGCAGCATACCAAGCGTTTCCATTGCCTGTTCGATCTCCTGTGCTTTGACCCTTGCTTTCTCTCCAGACCTCGCCTCCTGCCTAGCCCTCCTGTACCTCCCAGATTCTGCCCCCCCGTTATGACCCTGGACCGTCCTGACCATCCCACGAAAACGCTGCTGTTATTACTGCGCCTAGCGCTAGTGATACTCGTGCTGTTTCTTGTAAACGTAACTCATTTGAATAAAAGCGGAGTACTTCCGCAGTTGGATCCCTCTCTGTCTGGTCAATACGTTACAAGCTGGAACAACATAAAACATTTTGTTGGACTCACTAGGTGTATTTGGTTATTATATAACATTTTGTTGGCTCAACTTATTTTCTTTAATTTGACTGAATTCTGTAGTTGTCTGCAGAACTTAAAATTTGCAATTTGCAGAGCTTAAATTAGACCAACTAAACCAGTGTAAATTAGACCAACTTTTTTACTTTTTTTGTAGGAGTTCTACCAGTCTGAAGTACCATTTAAACGCAAAGCATCTGTTTGCTGCTTGCGCTGGGTCAAGCTCTGATGTAGCCCAGGGGAAGAGTCGCCACCAAACTACTCTGAGTGCAACCGAGGCAAGGTCAGCGCAGCTCTATCAGACAAGTTGACCAATCTCCTCGCTCAGTGGATTGCCACTAGCTGCCGGCCCATAAGCATGGTTAGAAACCCTCTCATTCACCCTATCCCTATCTTTTAGTCAAAACTTGGATAGCACGCATATTCTGAATGAGCCATTCAAGACTTCAGTGAGATTAATCTAGATTAAAAAAATTAATCTATGCCCACCCCTAATAAAGGATATATATATATATATATATATATATATATATATATATATATATATATATATATATATATTAAGGATGTATATCTTCACCACTAAGGTAGATTCGATACACATCTCGATACACTGTCACCGAAACAATATAACTACGATACTCTGAAACCCCTTGTCGATACGATGCGATACAAATCACTCCTGTTCACAATATGATGCGATTCAAAATGATTTGATAACGATATGACTTATTATATGAGGATTCGGTTTGATAAATGATCATTCGTTACAGTTAGTTGAGGTTTGAGGATGTATTGGCCTAACCCACATATGTCAAAGTCAAGGCCCGCGGGCCAGATCTGGCCTGTGAATTGATTATCTATGGCCCCCTGGATGATATTTAATTACTGTTAGAACCGGCCCGCAGGCCACAGCCGCCCGCTGGTCGTGCATCTCTCGAATTTTGTACTTTGCGCGCGCCGCGCCTCAGCGCAATGAACAAAGTCATGTTTGCAGGGTACATACACCTTTACAAGGTGTAATTCAAGCACTTGTACGTCACTTTCAAGGTCCATTTCAATATTTCCCAGCACGTTAAACTTAATTAAGTTAAATATTTATACATATATTCGAAATGATTCGAAATAATTCGCTTTTTATTCACATTATTTAATGGTTGTTTATTTTCAAAACGCCCATAAATTAACGTCTTCACGTTCTCTCATGTTTCGTCCTGGAATTACAAGAGGCTCGTATTTGTTAATGTAATAAAAGATAACTGTTCAGTCAGATAGTTATTCGTTGTGAAACGAAGTAGTTACAATTTCAAGCATTTTCAAGTACTTTAGCCTAAATTCTAGCACTTTTCAAACCTTTATTACTTTATTCATGTTTGCTTGTTGAAAAATATTTTCACTTGAAATTACTGACAGATCCATAAGAAAATATTGCTTTATTCATTTAAGCATTAAATAATATACACTGTGTTAGGTCTTGGTTCAATAGGCTATGTGCAATCATTTTAATATGTTTTAATAATCATTGAACCAGTCCGGCCCTCGGCTTGTAGCAAATTTGTTTTTTCGGCCCTTGGTGTATTTGACTTTGACATCCCTGGCCTAACCCATCAGTTTTCTTAACTCAATAGCACAATTCTACTTTACTCTCTAACAATTTAAGGGACGTATGCATCTGGGGTGGGTTTCCCGAAACGTTCGTAGCGCTTCGTAACCTCGTACGAAACGTCTGAGGTTAAGAAGTACTTAGCGCTAGGAACGTTTCGGGAAACTCACCCCTGGTTGCTTTCAATTAATTAGTTTCAATTCAAACTAATACATAATATTAAAAAATGCATAATTCAGTATATTCAGACAGAGCATTAATTTATTCAAGTGAATTATTCAGTTATTTTCTCCATCTATATTTATACAAAACGTTTAAAACATAAGATGAACAGTTTTTAAAAGTACTGTATTAACATAGTGAAAATTATGATCTGCAACACTACTGTCTGCTAGACTTACGAGGGGGTAGCGGCCGCAGAGACGTCCACACCGTGCCGTCTTTTCAAGTGTGTTGCCAGGTTCGTTGTGCTACTAACGTATTTAGCCCCACGGCATTGTTTGCAGATTGCGTGCGTCTTGTCAAGTTGACCACCTCGCTTAAAAAAAACGAAATTTTGCCACACGTTTGATTTGTGTGTCTTTTTTGGTGCATTAAATATATTTGTTGTTGCTAATGTTCTCGTTTCCCTCCATCTTTGTTGTGTACGTCTGCGTGTTTGCGTCAGTACCTGAGGACACGATGGTGCATTTATGTTGCCTCGCAAAAAAAAGAAATCAATAAAAATAAAAAGTATGTTGCCTCTGAAAATACGTTAGAATAAGGAATAGATACTGGAAAACAAAACACTCAATTTAACCATGGTATTTGCCGATGCAAAAAGGCTAGAGGAGATGCACCGTAAATTCGCCCGCAAATTAAACCCGATGCACGTTGAATCAACCGGTGCAGTCGAATCGCAGACATGTGTGCCGATTCACCGATAAATTATACTATATATATTTATGTTTTAAGAATATCTAAGGCCCTCTGAGAGGGCGTAGAGGGCCCTGACGGTTCCCCACTGCATAAGCTCTGCTAGTTTCTTGGAAAATGCCACACACACTTCAGCCCTGTTCTGCTTGTTTTGTATGTGAACTGGCAACACACAACAACTGATCACCCACTGGAGGAAAATGCACCTGCAACACTGTTTCCCTCCTTTACTGGAGCAATATGATCATGTATCAGCCTGTGTGTTGGAGCTCCTATAACACTCACACACTCTTGTTTTTCCTCAGTAATGTCATTAAGACCACTGGTCTCTCCACACTGGTAGACCACTAGTCTCTCCACACTTGTAGACCACTGATCTCTCCACAATGGTAGACCACTGGTCTCTCCACACTTGTAGACCACTGATCTCTCCACAATGGTAGACCACTGGTCTCTCCACACTAGTAGACCACTGGTCTCTTGATTCATTGACTGGTTCAGTATGCAGAGTTGTATAATCCAGATTCAGAAAGTAAAAGTCTTCACCAGGATTTTGCTCAAGCTTGCTAGATTTTCTAATTAGTGCAATCCAGGTACAATTAGTGGAATCAACACAATCCAGGAAGCCTGAGCAAATTCCTGGTTAGGACTTTTACTTTCTGAACCTGGATTATACAACTCTGTCAGTATGACCCTCCTATGCTCCTTTTTGTTAGATTATGTACAAGCATGTGTCTAATTATAGTAAATACAATTACTTATATATAGTAATTATAGACTATTATAGACCTTCACTATCTGTAACATGTCATTTGATCTATTATCAGTGTTATTTGTTTGTATTAATAATTTAATGTTGATTGTTTGCATGAGCTTTTACAGTGCCAAGACAAGCTGGTGTTTCATTAAACATGGAAAATTACATACATCTAAATAATTTACATAACTAATTAAATGAACATTACACACTGCAGCAGGCCCCTCCCAATGACCATAAAAGAGGGGCACTGCTTATCTCCTGATAGCCTAGTCTCTTTTTGTGTATGAGCTGAATTACTGTATCTATGCCTACACATACCTGCATGATGGTCTTATGCCTTATTGCTACGCGTTTTACTTCTATTTTCAGCTTGTCTGGTGTGTGTTTTTTACAAAAATAAATTGTTCATTACATGTTGTTATGTACTTTTTTCCCTTATTTTTTAGTACTGAGTTCACTTCTTCGAGTTTGGCCAGCTGAAGGTGACTTCTACTTGTTTACTACTTGTCTACTACTCAAGCTTTTTGTTGTCTGTGCGAATTTAAATAATATAGATGTTTTCATGCATGGATAATGAAATTTTATCACACCTGTGGAGGGTCAAACAAACACCTGAATTAGAGGAGAAGATAGTTGTCTCCACGAAGTGTTGTGTAAATAATGTTCAGATGAGGATGGATTTACACACTTATGATCATTACGAAACGCCACATATTTTGAAGACGTGCAGTGTCCTCAACAAATACTAACACCTGTGGTAAATGTTACACTTCCTTGCTATGGATGCCCACCTACTTCCGAGTCTTTTCACAGTGTTCGTTTCCTCATTAGCTCCAGCTGTTCCTCTTTTGTTTATAGTCTGTTTTCCTGTTTAATCTTTGAGATCCCGTTTCATTTTTGCTGATTATCATTTTTGTTAGTCTTTCTCTCGCATTTAATTTCTTCCTGCTTCCTTTATTTGATTCCTAGTTATCGCGAGTACTTTCCCTTTCCCTTTTTGCTTTGCATCTTTAAACCCTTTAATGTTACAGTAAAACAGGTTATAAAAGCAATATTTACAAAGAAATAAATAGATCTGACAAAATAATTATTTCCTGAAATAATTCAATTTCAATGAAATATGATAAATTTGCACAGTGTTTTTGCAGTCAAGTCAGCCTACCAGGGGTGACGGTATTTAGGGGGACACTGTAATTACAATGTTTTGACACACAAAGCCTGAAGTAGGCTGAAACCTACCAGGGGGTGATTTAGCACCTCTTTGGTGTATTAATATTAATACTGTGTGTATTATTAATACTATTCTGCAAAAGACCCATTATTATTTGTCTTTTGTGAACACAGCCACACAAAGATTGATATAAAGTTATATATAAGCAAGAGAAGTGACTCCCAGAGCTTTGTGATATCCATCACTTTACTCATTAATGAAGGTCAGGTTAATGTGTTGTTCAATTGTGTATGAGTGAATTTACAGACTCAGCATTTTGATTGTGTATTTTCTGTTTTACAGAGAGACTCCAGGCAGTACTGAGTGTGTCTCCACAGAGCTGGCTGACTGAAGGAGTCTCGGTGACTCTAAGCTGTGAGGTCAGAGACTCCTCTACAGGATGGACATTCAGCTGGTACAGAGCTGTTCCCTATAGAGATGACTTAACTCCAATAAAAGACACTAAAGGCTATATGATGTATAGTGTAGATCTCCTCTCAGACAGCAGCAGAGGAGCTGGAGGCTCCTACACTCTCAGTCCTGCTGCTCTTCATCACACAGGAGTTTATGTGTGCAGAGCAGAGAGAGGAGAACCAGCCAATCAGACACAGTACAGTAACCCACAGCCACTATGGATCACTGGTGAGGAAATACAACAGTAATATGGGGCGGACTGTAATGTGTATGTGAAAAGTCAGAACAAACTAAATTCAACCTAGGAGCAATTTATTATATATTTATTAATCTTTTCTTGCCACTGTCACCTTTGGCTTGCTCATTAGGGATTTGGACCCATAGTATTGTTAACCTTGTAAATCCTGTAAAGCTGCTTTGAGACAACATGTGCTGTGAAAAGCGCTATACAAATAAATTTGATTTGATTTACAATGCAGAATAAAATGAAGGTGCTGCTTAAATTTGAAAATGGGAAATTTAAGACAAATATAAGTTAAACATCTTAAATAGGTCTCACTAAAATTGTATTATTGAATCAAAGATGGTGTAAAATTGGATGTTATCTTTCCATGTTAAATGTATTCACTACACTACTGCTACAATAAGAAAATAATATATCTGATTTGTGTTTTCTGTTTGTAAGGTGAGTCTCCTCCAGTCTCTCTGATCATCAGTCCCAACAGAACTCAACACTTTAGTGGTGACTCTCTTATTATGACCTGTGAGGGACAGAATAACTCTACTGGATGGAGACAATACATACAAAGTGGGAGTGTGTCAGGGTGTTCATTTGGCTGGGGATCAGTTACAGGATCTACATGCACCATCAGCTCCCTCTACCCATCCCACACTGGAGTGTACTGGTGTGAGTCTGAATCTGGAGGGAGCAGTAATCCTGTCAACATTACAGTACACAGTGAGTCTCTATGTAGTGCACTTACTTACAGAAATGGGAAACAGAAATACATATGAACTAATAGTTTCTAAAACTATTAAACTGTTGTATAACAGCAGTAATACTTCTAGACACCAGTCTTTGCCCCCTGATTACTCTCTATCTTCAGAAGCATTGCACCTGTCTGTTTTTGTGTCCTTGTTAGTGTGTGTATTTAAGATCCTGTCTTGTGTTCATGTTTGACCCCATGTTATTGTTTTTCCTGTGCCAACCGCTTTTAACTTACCACACATTTTTGTGTGCTTATCATGTGTTTATTGCATGTTTATCTTGTGTTTATTGTGTGTTTGTCTATGTTCTGCTGAGTGATGTACCTCAAGTTTTGGTTTAATTTTGTGTTCTTTGTCAAAAAAACATCTCTTACAATGACTCTCCTCTGTGTCTTCCTCCTCCTCAACATCACAAAAGTGATTACCTCATGCCACTTTGATGAATGATCATAATCATGAGTCAGTGTAAGTATTTGTGTTGCTGTTCGTCTCACTATAAATGATGAGTAAATTTTTCTCTGTTCTAGGTGGTAATGTGATCCTGGATAGTCCTGTCCATCATGTAACTGAGGGAGATCCTCTGACTCTATACTGTTTACTTCGCCCCACTGACACATCAGACCTCAGAGCTGATTTCTATAAAGATGGATTCCTCATCCAGAACCAGACTGCAGGAGAGATGACCATCCACACTGTCTCAAAGTCAGATGAGGGTCTCTACCACTGTAAACACCCAGAGAGAGGAGAGTCACCACATGGCTGGGTCTTAGTCAGAGGTGAGAAACCAATTATTTATTATTAAACCAATTTACCAAAAACTTGTTGTTTTGGGGAATACTCTAAACATTTTCTACTTCTGAGTCTGGATGGAGCAGTAATCCAGTAATCCATAACATCACAGTGCATTGAGTCTCCACGTAGCCTCACCTCTTCACAAAACACCAACCTCTTTTTCACTTTAAACATATTCTTAACACACATCTATACTCATGAAGACCTGCATTTGATAGTGATGACAAAGCACCAAATCACTTCTGCAAGTCACTCTGGACAAGGACATCTGACAAATACTTTAAATGATCATAAACAGAATACAAGGAAAACAGAGAAATTCACACACATTAGTTACATATGGTCACTCCAGGCATGTAGTTACTTTACATGTAAACATTGCTTTACATTTATAAAGGCTCTCTATATGTTTTATAAAGGAGCATTACACAGCAGAGTAGAACATTCTGCTGCCTTCAACTGAATTCAGACAAGTCAATAAAACCCCAGGAACGTGAGGAGACACTGCCACCTTGTGGCATGAATCTGTAAAAAAGATAAACATACTGTATTCATAGGGAATCTAAGTGCATTGATTATTAACCATAAAAGAAAGCTTAATAATCCTATAATGGCATAAGGTCAAACTACAATTCTGTGTAACTACATAGAATTACACCAAACAAATGATTATACAAACTAGTACAAACGTTTGAGCAAACATCCTTTCATAATCTTGAATATATTTACACAGGTTTGAATTCGATTAATAAAGTGAAATGCATTAATGTATAATTCTAAATATCGTTTTAAGGCCAGTTTGCTTGTTGAAGGAATGCACACAAATATCTAATGAATAAATATATGTTGTTTAAAGTCTGTGAACCACCACAGTGTTTCTGACCGAAACAAGGTGGACACAGGATTCACATGATGTATCACATGAATATTTTTATCACATGAATGTTTAAACATCGAACAGGGCTGATAATCAGACTAGAAAGGTACTTATATATTTTTTTCTAAATGTATATTTCCTGTTCCCATGAGTTCAGCTGGTGATCCCCCACCTCATGTCCTGGTTGGTTTATCTGTGGGTCTGAGTTTAGTTCTGCTCCTCATCTTACTGGTCCTGCTGTGGTGTTACAAAACCAGGAAAGGTCTGATATAAGCCACAGTTAATTTATGCATAATATCAATTTAAATATTATACGTTTGCATAATACATGGAACATATTTACAATATTTAACAATTTTCCTTTATTTCCATGTTGCCCATGTGTGGAATGTTTGTGTTGCTCTGTTGAAAATCAGACACCAGCCAGATATTGGATCAGACCCAGAGAGAATCAAGAGGTGAGGGGTATGGTGTTTGTCGTGTATTTGCAGCATGTTTTTCTTTTTCAGTGCTATGGGTTTTCTCGGCCATCGTAGAGAGGAGACAGGGTCCATGCCACTTCACACTGCTCAGACAATCAGACACTGATAACTTTCCTCATTAATAATTAACTTAACGCTTCATCCTCACTAATAAGCTGATTTAAATCATTTTTCTCATCTTGATTCACTTTTATACTAAATATTGTATCAGTTTGGTTTTTATAAAGATATCTTTTCTTATAACCCTAGATTCTGCTCACACTTATGACCGTGCTGACACAGGTGATGCTGTTTCATTTCCCACTGACTGTAGAAAGACTTAGTTATAGAGTGCAGCTATACAGTAAAGTCCAGAAGTCTCTTGTAGTGATTAACACACTGTACTCTGTACCAGATGAAGCTGCAGACAACCCCAGTGATGTCACTTATGCTCAGGTCATGATACACAACAAAATCAGGAATGAAGGTACATCTACATCACCCTCACACTGAGGTTTAGTTCACACATCACCCTCACACTGGGGTTTAGTTCACACATCACCCTCACACTGGGGTTTAGTTCACACATCACCCTCACACTGGGGTTTAGTTCACACATCACCCTCACACTGGGGTTTAGTTCATCACTTTCACACTGGGGTTTAGTTCATCACTCTCACACTGGGGTTTAGTTCACACATCATCCTCACACTGGGGTTTAGTTCTCTCATCATCCTCACACTGGGGTTTAGTTCACACATCACTCTAACACTGGGGTTTAGTTCACACATTACCCTCACACTGAGGTTTAGTTTAGTTATCTAAACCCACATGTCTCATTTACACCCACATTTCTCTTTTTGTATCATATTTCCATATTAGACAGAACTGTTCCAGTCCTGGACTCGCACGTCATTTACTCCCAGCTTTTGTCAGGAGGAGTAACAGGTTCTAGCACACACTGGAACACTATATAACAGAATGAACATCAGAAGGAGAGAATGAATCACATGCTGAATATTCTCTAAAAGCAAACATTCTGGGAATCTACTGTGTATGGTAGATGTTTACTGATTTGTTAGGAAGCTAAAGGTCAGTGAGATGGTTATGAATGTGTTTGCTTTGGATTTGTTCTGTTACTACAGATACTGGTGCTGGGTCCAGTGACGTCACATATGCTGAGGTTAAAATAAAACCGAAAAAGATCAAACAAGGTACAGTAGAAGGAGAGACTTTAGTGACCCCTGGTGGTAAACCAAGCAATACAGAAATAATAAATAAATAATGTAATTGAAATTTAGCTGTAACCAGAGAGTGGATCATTTCATAGAGTGTTTATCTATCTCCATTCCTGTCATTATTACCAGTATCAACTCCTATTTGTCACGGTCTGCCCCTGACTCTGATGTCAATGTCTGATGTCATTTTAACATTCTAAAACTACACTCTCATTCTAAAAATACACTCTCGACTCAGCATTCTACCTACGTCCTCTCTCATCACACTATGGTTGGAGCATCATAAACACGACAGTACAATGACCTTAAAGTAAATTTGTAGTGTGAAGTGACGTTCTCAGATTTATAATAATAATTAATAAAAATCATGAAATGTAAGATCTGTTCAATGTGTTCACACAGACTAAACAGACCAGTTTTGTTAGGTGTAGCACAGACAATGTGTAGCTGATTCTTTATCAAGAAATCTTGAGCCTAATGATTGTGTTTTCTAAATCATATTTTCAAGGTTGTTAGACCAGAGACTTTGTGGGCAGAAGACCAGAGCAGAGCACTCGCTACAAGTTTCAAGTGTTTATGCCCTATCATTGAAGCTTTTATTTGTTTTGTCAAACATGTTTTAAATGAGCATGTGTGACATCCCATGATAGCATGACATCGGCTCCCTAATCCATGCCAGTGTTGTAGCGTTGTAGTGTCCCATTCACCCTGGTAGTCCTCATCAGAGGTCAGAGGTCAAAGGCAAAGCATGTTACTAGCGTTGACCTGACCAGGTTTACATCAGTCATTATATTTCATAACACAACATATTCCCAAAGTATGGGTCATGGCAGAGGTCATGAAAACCCAACTTCCCACTCTTCACTAGCTCTGTTAATGGACTACGTACACTGCGTCCTGCAATGGAAAAGTAGTGAATGATCAAAAAATAGAATCTTTGAACGTTTATTTTTATTGCTTTTGCTTTAAAGACTTAATAATTGATTAGGCTGCTATTTGTACTGTCTGCTTGTGCCAACCAACAAAACCTCAATAGGTATTGTTTGCCAAAGTTTCATTTTCTTTATAAATTTACATTTATACTTGAGTTTATATATTTCTAAATTTTAATTTACATAATTTAGTAATGTATAAATCAATAAAATCATTTTTGTATTTTGGTGTCTTTATGAAAATATAATATAGCTGCGTGACTCATGTAACTCGTCATGATTTTTTTTCCATACACTTTTTAATTCATTTTAATACAAGACTGCTATTTTTACTCCCAACATGTTGTACATTTGCAAATAATAATAAGAAAAATAATTCAACTTCACACCGTAAAGAGGGGCAGTGGGAAGAGTGCCGATATGGAGACGTGGCTTTTTAGATACACAACGTTTATTTCAAATCAGCGCAAAAGTGCTTAGCAACACAAAAGACACACACACCAGGCCCGTAGCCAGCATTGTGATGGGGGGGATCTTTTTCCCCCAAAAGTAGACTTTATTTGGCTCTCTACTCCAGTGCCCCCTAATTATACAAGCACACTTCAAACCTTTTAATTTACACATATTTTATTCATTATAAGCAAGGTTGCCAACTTTTCAAAATCACTAGGAGTGAGATTTGATTTGGGGGAAGGGGGGTGGTGTGTGTCAAACGTTGGCCGGGGGGGTGGGGGGGTTATGTCTTATATGTTTCCTCTATGCCGCACCTAAAGCGATCGATCGCCAGTGGTTGGCGCCAGAGCGAACTAGTAACTCATTGAATCATAGATGTAGATCGGAGATAAATAAACTAGATTTTTTTTCAGAGTGAGAAATCGGATGTATGGCGTGTGAGCATGTGAAAACGGTCAAATGCGTGTGTCTTACGCTCATTGCGTGAGAGTTGGCAACACTGTTATAAGTTTGTGAGTCTGTTGTTGCTGTCCTTATTTGTTCGTCTGTATATTCACCGGAGATTAACAATTCATTCATTGAATAGCCTACCTATCTTGAGGGGCATGTGTGTACGGAGGGAGGGTGCGGGGGCGGGGGGGATCGAACGAACCCTTCGATCCCCCCTGGCTACGGGCCTGCACACACACACACACACACACAACAGGGAGCATTTCAAACAAAAAGGAGCACTGATTACAACATAGACACACAGAATACCTAGACATAACAAGGATCAAGTGCAGTACATCACAGTAACGTGATGGGTGAGATAAATAAACAAGCACACGTAACCACGCCCACAAGAAATACATATATGGACATGAACAGATGCAGACTACACATACACATGCTCAGAGGGAGGGGTCAGGGGCTGTATCATGACACACACAAGCATTAGGGGTGCAGAAAAAAATCGATTTGAGCTTGAATTGCATTTCTAACATTGAACAATTCAGAATCGATTCTCATTTTCAAAAAAATCTATTTTTTTTTCACGATGCGGGTGTGCCTTCTCAGCCACCATAGTGCTAGGCAAGACAAGGAAGCAGCGTTGACTATGTACAGGCATGCAAGCCTAGGCTACAGAGGGTTGTGTAGTGTCATGTTGTGTAGTGTACGGTATTTGTTGTTGCGCCGCAACTTTAATTATGGAGGATGAAGAAAAAAAATCCAACCAGCTCCGCGGTCTTTGAAAGCAAAAATTTGGAAATACTTTGGATTTTACCGTCAACCCGGCCCAGGTAAGGGTGGGCTTGACATGACACATGCGATTTGCAGAAATTGCAATGGTAAAATGAAGTATTTCGGTAATACTTCAAGTCCCCATTCTCACTTGGAAAGACATCACCCAGAGTTGTTGGTAGAATTTGATAATCCAGTGAAGACAGCGCCAACACTACCAGCTAGCCAGCGCACCCTTCACCACAATTGTGAACGGGCAAAGAAGATAACAAAATCCATCGATTGTTTCATTGCAAAAGACGTGCGACCATACAGCGCAGTGGAGAGAGACGGCTTCAAATTCATGATTAAGACTATTGAGCCACGGTATGTCAAACCTTCACGCACATACTTTACAGACACTGCTGTACCTGAACTTTACAGAGAGACAAAGCTAAAGGTCGGGGAAGCTGTGGCCAAAAACGTAACCAGAGTAGCGCTTACGTGTGACCACTGGACCTCTAGGGCAACCGAATCATACACTACATTTATGGCGCACTACATCACAGAAGAATGGCAGCTCCAGTCTCAAGTCCTGCAAACTAGGGTGATGCACAAAAGCCACACTGCTCAAACATTCATGCAACTTTTTAATCAGTCGCAAAGGAATGAAAGCAAACGCTTGCGGACTTGGTGATTGTTACAGACAATGCATCTAACATGCTTGCTGCTATGCAGCTTGAGGAGAACCTAACACATGTATCTTGTTTTGCACACACACTCAACCTCGCAGCTCAGCGAGCTCTGAAGCTCAATACTGTGTCACGGGTGCTAGGGAGGATTAGGCGAATCACTAGCTATTTCCATCGGAGCACCACGGCATGTGAGGTCCTGAAAGTGAGTCAGAAGGCTCTTGGTTTGGAAGATCACAAGCTGCAAATGGACGTCGCGACCAGATGGAATAGTGCATACGAGATGGTCGACAGGTTTCTGGAGCAGCAGCCTGCCATATGTGCCGCTCTCACCAATCCTGGGGTGCGAAAAAATAACACACAAATATGTGATTATAATTGATTATAAATAGCATATTTTATCAAACCAAGTGCTTTACACAAAGCAAGTGTAAAACAAATTGATAAGATGTTCTAAGTTTTTTTTTATGAATACTTACAATACTTAAGATAATATTAAATTGTATTATTAATAATGTTAATTGTATTTTAAATTAATTTAAATATTTTTAGAATACAAATAAAACAGGAAAATAACACAATAATATTAGGGACCTTGTTACTAAACTAAAACAATATTTTTCTTTTTCTCATCCCGTTAGAAGAATTCTCATTTCGCGCTTCTGTTTCTTTTTGATCCTGCTTGAAATGTAACTTCATGTTTGGACCGTTCAAAAACATAATTTGACTGTTCAAAAGATATTAGTAGATAAGTGGACCGTTACATTATATTCTTGTTTATTGTTTCCTAAAGTTTTATCCCAGTCTGTACAGTTTAAGGTAGTTTTTAAGGGTCCCAAGACAACATGTTGGTCCAATGAACTATGATCACGGCGAACACGGAAAAGAAAAACTAGCCACATGCTAAAACTAGAGCACATTTCTTGATCACAAGATTTCCTTTTGTTTTAGGTTAATTGCATTTAAAAAAAATAGGGCCGATTTAAATTTGAATATCTTTGGACTGGCTTGATCAAATTTGACAATTAAGGCATCTTTTTATTGTTATATTGTGCTGCATCTAATAAAACTATTATGTCATTAAGTATTGTTGAAAAAAAATTCCAGGTGACTATTTAAAGTTAACATCTGGCTAGCTAGTCAAATATCTAACTGAGCTACTTACCGAAACAACTGCAAAGAACTTGACCCTAATGGTCTGTTACAACAATTTACTGCAGAACAAGACATTGAGGTGTGGTATAAAGACACTTTTGACGTTTTACAAAATAAACAAAGGTAAAAGGATTTAATACTGCTGTTGAGAGTTTTGATAGAGTTTTGCTGTTGAGCGCATTCACGTTTGAGCGTCTGGTATTAGATGTCAATCAACGCAGCTATTAACTGTCAATCACCTTATCGCCACACCCCTTTAAGTAACACTTAATAACTTCTATAAAATCTGTTTGATGTAGAGAAAAACACTGGGAGAGATAATAGCGCAATGGGGTGTTATAGAATTGACAAAATATAATTGCTCAAAAAACGTATTTTACGTGTAATAAAATTTCAAAGTTTCTGGTCCGGACCATTCACCTACATGGGAATGGGCGGGGTTAAATCTGTACTGCAACCAGCCACTAGAGGGCAGCTGACACACAGAGGCTTCACTTTTCACTCGTGTCGTCCAGTTCACTTATATATACGGTCTCTGGTACATACTGTACCCTTTAAGAACACCCCGGTTATATAATAAAATCCAAGTAAAAAAAAATTATACAATTTTTTTTTTTTTTCAAACTGAGATTCATTGGTCCTTGGCTCATTTTCCGTGAGCAACATAAATCAGAAAATATTTTCAATGACCACCCCCCCGTACACCCCCTTCATGTTTGTATTACATCCAGGGTCCACTGGAAATCAACATTGGGTTGGGTAGTTGATAGTCGTCAGTATGACTTTAAAGGATATACAAACAAAGGACAGAGGTGATTGGCATGCAAAGGTGGACAACCATCAACACTTTTGATGGTTGCCACATCAGGGGTTGATTGCATATTGTCAGACAGCAGACGAAGAATCTCTATAGAGACAAAGGGGTGAGATCTGAAAGAAGCATCTTTTCTCTCAGCCCTCATTATCCCTCCCTCCTCTCTGGACCTGTGTGTGTGTGTGTGTGTGTGTGTGTTTCACCCAATCATGGGGACATGATGCTAAAAATGCTATAAAAGATAGCAAAGCGATTCTCAGTACAGATTGCCTTACAGCTGATATTGGAAGAGACAGAGGATTTTGATGGTGATTCAGAAGAAGAAATTTCAGGATCACATTTCTGAAATATCAGAGTCTGATACTGATAATGAAAAGGAGGATGAGCAGCAGCCAGCTCCGTTAGCACCAGTCCGTGAGCAGCTAGCCATAAGACCAACCTGTCAGCCAGCATGTTTTATGATTCATTTCCTTATTGTGTTACATTTTAATAAAAAAGTAACTAATAAATAAATAGGAGAGCAAACTAATTCAAGGTAACATGAACAGTTATTCAGATAAGTTTATCTCACTCCAAATCATAAAATCCATTGAACTCTTCATCCTCAGTGTCACTTATAAACACTCCACCAACTTTGGAGGTGGACAAAGCGGCGCTTTTAGTCCACAATTAGCTTTTTTAGTTTTCTTCATTGCAGTAAGAGTAACCTCCGCTTTTCCTCAGTCCCTCACAAGTTTTTCGCTCACTCCGAACTTTCTTTCTGCTGCTCGATTACCATTTTCAGCAGCATATTTCACTACTTGCAGCTTGTTATTTGCAGAATATTGATTTTTTTCAGCCCTTCTCAGTTGTAATTTTTTTATGTTGAAACTTTTTTTTATTTCTTTTTTTATTTTCAGTGGTACAGAAGTAGCAGGTACACAAGCCTAGAGCCTCTTGCAGTGTGAAAATAATGAACATGTGAAATTTCCATGTGTTACGGTGACAGCTCCGGACCCTTCCCTGTGGGCGTGCCACTACGTTGTCTGCGTGTCGTTGTCCATGTATGTACTTCCGTAGGTGTGGGTTGTTTGTGAGCGTGTTCCTGGTCACACCTGTGCCTTGTCTCAAGATCACGAGGGTATGTGTTGATCGTCTATTTAACGTGCTTTTGCGCAGTGTCCTGTGCTCGTCTTTGTCTGAGTGTCATTACGTCTGTGCTTGTGTGTATGTGTTCTGAGTTTAAGACACTCAATAAAGTTGCGCTGGAGTTTGTGCCTCGTCATTCCGCCCGCACCCCCGCGTTACAGAAAGACGAGCCGAAACAGTGATGAAGCCAGGACGGTCGTCCCATGCCAAGAAGGGGAAGAGGGCGAGCCGACACCACCACCCCCCTTCCCCTGTGCAACGCCACGATGCTCCCGCGACAGAGGAGGAGCTCGAGAGGGACCCAGTGTGCGCGTCCCTGCTGCGTTATGCACGGGAAGCAACAGAGGAGTCAAAGGCGGAGCACTACCGCCAGGCTGCCCAGCGAGCTTGGCGGACGGGATTCGGCTCCCCGACGAGGGACTCCTCTCCCCTGGCAGCTGATAGACAGGGGTTTCCTATGACGTCGTCTCCACGCCCCCCAGAGGACCCGTTGGTGGTGTATGCAGGGATGGTGGGCGTGGCCACTCCCGAGGAAGAGTTCGGGAGTGGGGACTCGGAAGAGGAGGAGACGGATGGTGGAGCCAGCTACTCCCTGTCAGTAGCCTTTGCTCCTACGGAGTGTTACGGGAGGACGTGAGTCCTCCGCCGTCTGTGTACTCCGCCCCCATTGTATATTACGGGGAGGGGGAAGACGACGCAAGCCCTCCCG
Organism: Brachyhypopomus gauderio; assembly: GCF_052324685.1. Classification (NCBI taxonomy): domain Eukaryota; kingdom Metazoa; phylum Chordata; class Actinopteri; order Gymnotiformes; family Hypopomidae; genus Brachyhypopomus; species Brachyhypopomus gauderio. The sequence goes on from NC_135228.1 coordinate 453,214, forward strand.
CATCTGAGTGTTCTATCCCCACCCTGTACTACGGTGAAGGGGTGGGTAACGTCAGCCCTCCTGCGGCAGAGTGTTCTATCCCCACCCTGTACTACGGTGAAGGGGTGGGTGACGTCAGCCCTCCTGTATCGGAGTGCTCCGAGGGCATGTCACACGCGGAGAGGAAGACCCCAACTCCGAAGGACTGCTCCGAAGAGACCGTGAGGGAGAAGAGGCGTGCAGAAGAAGGCGTGCCTCTTCCCTACCCCGAGGGCATCCCGATGGACTGCTCCCGAGCTGACACGCCGGAGCAGCCAATGGACTGCACCCGGGCTGACACGCCAGAGCAGCCGATGCATTGTAGTTCGGGTGGCTCTGAGCGGGAGATGGAGGTGGAGGAACCCACACACACGACACGGCCGGCAGAGCGACCGCCCAGAAGAGGCGGGGGTCCCCTAGGGGGAGGAGACGGGAGGAGACGGAAAGGTGGCAGGCGTACCCTGTGCCGCGTCCTCCCAACAGCTTCCCCGGCGACGGAACGCGCGCCCACCGAGAGGGCTGCTGGGGCGTCCGCTGCTGGCGGGGGATCCGTGCGGAAGGCGGAGGGATCACCGCCCACTGCCGCGCCTGCAAGCCAGGGGATGTTTTCTCCCTTGGCCGCTCTCCTGGCTATGATAAACATGTCCCCGTGTCTGTCAGTACCCATGTTTGTGTCTGTCCCCGTGTTTCTACCAAACCCGCTGTTCCCTCTTGTGCCCTTTGTGTTCAACGTTCCCGTGTGCGTGTTTGTTGCTGTGCCATTGTTTAATGTTTTCTCCCCTGTCTTCCCAGGGAGGGTGTTCTAGGGCTGTTTGTGGCGGTTCCCGCCATCGGGGGAGACGGCTCTCGGAGGCTCGTGGTCCCGGCGGTTCCGGACCTGCCCGTCGGTGTAGGTTCGGGGCTTTCCAGCTGCGCGGGACGCTCCGGGAGTAGCGAGCCCCTGGTGGGGGGTTCTGTTACGGTGACAGCTCCGGACCCTTCCCTGTGGGCGTGCCGCTACGTTGTCTGCGTGTCGTTGTCCATGTATGTACTTCTGTGGGTGTGGGTTGTTTGTGAGCGTGTTCGTGGTCACACCTGTGCCATGTCTCGAGATCACGAGGGTATGTGTTGATCGTCTATTTAACGTGCGTTTGCGCAGTGTCCTGTGCTCATCTTTGTCTGAGTGTCATTACGTCCGTGCTTGTGTGTATGTGTTCTGAGTTTAAGACACTCAATAAAGTTGCGCTTGAGTGTGCGCGCTGGAGTTTGTGCCTCGTCATTCCGCCCGCACCCCCGCGTTACACCATGGCCGTTTCTCAATATGTGTACCATATTTTCCAGACTATAAGTCGCTCCAGAGTATATGTCGCACTCCCAGCCAAACTGAAAAAAAGTGTGACTTATAATCCGGAAAATACGGTACATGTATTGATTTAGTAATCAGGCAGGATAATAACTTGTTTCTGTATTAACATAATTTGTGTTCAAAGTTGCAAGTGTGCTTAATGGATAAGTGAGCTTAACAGGGGCGTTTACCCTACTTCTCTACCTTGATCGATTCATCCAAGAATAACTTAGCTGCCCTGTTCAGAAGTATAGACTGGCTAGTAAACCCCACTTCCCGTGTCTTCCCTGTTCAGAAGTATAGATCTACTAGTAATTCCAACCTCCTGTGTCTTCCCTGAATCTGTTTCAGTTGAAAATGTGATGAGTTTGCAATTTTCTTAGGGACAAGATTACTAGCATAAGGCAGAACATAGCAACAAATAATTAGACTAATAATATCAACCCGAATACCAGTTAATCAGCCTAATTGTAATATATCTTATTTCCATGAAGTTGACATGTGTTACGTGCCAAGACCTGGTACGCCCTTCTGGTAAGGGTTGTTTGCTTTGCATGCATGGCTCTTATTTTGCAGGCTTGCCTGAGTGGAGGCGGGGCTTACAATCAAGACTAATGGATAAAAGCAGATGAAGACAAGGAGAGAGGAGGGAGGCATGAGGGGAGCCATGCTGCTGTACTTTTGTTTGATTTTATGTACACTTCCCTCGTTTGTTAGTCTTTTTCTTTGGTTATGTTGCATTGAGAAGAGGTGATTGGTTGTTACTCTTTTGTCTGCTCTGGGCTGGGCAAGAGTAGATGAGTGCACTCTTACATTTAACATCACGTAGGTGAACTCTTGTCTAGACACCTCAGGTAAGCGGCGGTGATGTGTTTATTGTATGTGAATAGTAGGATGAATAGTGGGTTAGTGTAGACTGGTTTTGTCTGTTGTATGTGATGGGTTGTTGGGAGATAAGGTTTAGCATAGGGGTTTTGTTTGGTTTGTTTTATTTCATCACCGCTCCTAGCCCATTGCCCAAGGCTGAAGGGTTGTGTATTGCGCTCTGAGCTGTTACTTGCATTACTTGCATATGTGCAATACACTGAGTCTTGATCCCTCCAACCTTGGCTTCCGTGTCTTACTATTTTTTTTATGTGGGTTCTCTGGCCAGCACAACACAGAACATAGTAACAGCATATGTGCGACCCCTGAGTTCACCTTTGTGGCGTCACTGGTCGTAACAACATGGTAAGACTATTTTATGTGATTTCATCACTAAAATCCTCGACATGTGAACAACATACTTTTTCAAGCAGGTTCTGAGCTTATTATCTAATGATGTTCTAATGACTGTTAATCAGTCTCTGCACCTGGAAGAGTATTCTTAAAACTGCAGTGGTTAAACCACTACTAAAGAACAGAAATCTTGATCCCACATTGCTCAAAAATTATCGACCTATATCTAACCTTCCCTTTTTTAGCAAAATCATTGAAAAAGTTGTGTCAATCCAGTTGATGATGTTAAAGTAAACCAAATAAATCACACTTGACCTGAGACTGAATAAAGATGCAGGCAAACTCTCAGTCCTTTTTCTGCTAGATTTAAGTGCTGCTTTTGACAATGTAGATCATAAAATATTTCTTGATCGACTACAGAGCAGGGTAGGCCTTGTTGGGATTTTTTCTCCTGACCCAGATGGGCCCCAACACTGCCCCGATGAACCGATTGGTTTTGACTGAGTCACCCAAGCAAAGTCTTAACACCAAAAGTTATTTTCAGATCAATTTATATAGAATAAAAGTACAAAATAGCCAAAGTATATGTGGTACAAACTCTTCAGTGCACTGGTGCCTAGAAGTCTACCTAACCCAAATGGATCCCAGCAGCGTCCGAGCAAAAAGCCTCCCGTGCTGGGTAGTTATAATCATTAACGAAAATGAACGAAAGAACTAGAACTGGTATTGAAAAAAACATTTCCGTTAACTGAAATAAATAATAACGGTAATTAAAAGAAAAAACAATAACTAACTAACTATATTACATGTTAACTTAAACGTTCTGAAATTATAGGTAGGATACCCTTCCTTTTCGTGCTTCCTGGTCTTCTTCTCCTTTTTCCTGTTTAACAGACCTATTGATCTCATAAAACAATTTGGTTAGTGCTATCATATATTCAGACATCTCTTGTTCCTAGATTTCTAAAGCAGGTCCCTTGATCCTAGGTCATGGGCACCCTGGCATGGGCCGTCCGGCTATGAGCTCAAGCTGTCATTACATTGATGTCCTCTTACTTTTATCACTGCCACTTCCTTGGGTAGCATTATGGCCTTACTTAACTCGTTTACTGCTCTCAATGTTTGATTGGCTGTCCCGTCGTGGTAGTGTACCCATTATCCATCCACCTGACTAGTTCATTGTGGATAACCCCATGCACATACACATACTGTTGTGGGCTTTGGTAATGACAATATTGGCTGCCTCTGATTTCTTGGGCTTTTAATTATCTTTCTTTTAACAACTTGAGTAACTCATCTTTCATTAACTTATCAGTGCTTGTCACGTAGGGCAACGCCCCCTCTCGTAGCTGTCACTCCGGGTTCCCTTGTGTCTGTGTCCCGTGCCTTTTTATCCCGCCCTGCTCGTTGTCTCCGTGATTCCTTGTTTGTTACCACGCCCCCGTGTCATTGTTATCACCTGTTCCTTGTTTCCGTTCTATGTATTTAAGTCCCGTCATTCCCCCAGTCGAGTCATCCGTGGTTTTGTTCTATCAGTCGGTTTGTGCTTTCACGTTTGCTGTTTTTCTAGCCCTGTGTTTCCCGTCATCTGTTTGTTCCTGCCTGGTCCGTGAGTCTTCCCTGTTCTCATCTCGTCATGCCTGTTTCTTGTTCTTGTTCGGACTGCTTGCACGTTATGACCCCTGCCTGTTCTATCGACTCTGGTTTTGGTATTCCCTGTATTAAATCTCGCTCATCTCTGCATTTGTGTCCGTCTCCTCGCTCCATGGCGCGAGCCACGTTACAGTGCTTTGCCCTTTCTCCATTTCATGCTTCATATGGTGTGTTATTGTAGCTTCCCACTCATCTTCCTTCTTTTGAGCTAGCGCGACCACATCTTTCAGTTTCACTTTCACTCCCTCAGATAAGCTCGCCACAATCGCAGCTCTGTACATAGCCTGCACTGGGATCGATCTATCATGTCTAATGCCAGTTTTTGCTTGCCAGGTCTCCTTACATCTGTCTAGGTATGACCTCGGGTCCTCATCTTCTTTTGGTTTGACCCCGGACAAAGCTGCCGTGTCAAACGTGTCCTGATTCTCTAATCTCAGTTGTCCCCACAAAACACCTCTTATTTTACCAAACGGGGTCTCATCGGCCATATGCTCTGTCCCAGCCGCCTTTTCGGCTGTAGACAGCATATTCAAAACTCCCATAGCTTTAAACAACGTCCTTATATCTCCCAAACACAACATATCCCCAGCCGTGTACTGTTCAAATTTAGACAGGAAATACTGAACTCCTTTCTTGGGATTGGGTAATTTATCTATCATAGTGTGCAAATCTCTGTGTGTCCACGGTGCATATGTGTGTGCCTGGCTACTCTCTGGTACTGCTACTGGAGGATAATGACCACCAATGGTCGACCTGCCCTTAGCTTTGGACCGCGTAACCATACCGTGCCTGTCATACTGCGCGGGCTCCCCCACCCATTGCTCCAAGTTAGACAGTGTTCGATATTCGTCACCCACCTCCTTCTCCTCTGGGGGAGGAGTTTTTGCTCGTCTTTTCGCGGTACCCTTGTCACTCTCTATTTCCCATTCTAAATTTTCCCCCATCACAATCAATTTATCTCTACAGTCACACACACCTCTATCCTCCCTCTCATCTCTTACAGCATGCTTTTCTAGCTGGCTTTCTCGCTCCTTCTTTAACTTAGCTTCTTCTTGCCTTATGGCTTTCTCCACATCACATGCCACTCTCTCAGCTCTATCCAACGTCTATTCTAGCCGTGTGGAGCCACTCAGACCCATACTCTCAGCCATTTGCCGTTCAATTCTTTGCAATGCATTATTCAACTCGGTTTCTCGAGTTCCCTCGCGCACACATTCTTCAAGTCTCGCCAGTCTTCCCATCATTTTATCCATAGCCACATCTTTAACAACTTCCATTATCACTTGTCTCCCCTCTTCACATCCGCGCTCTCTCACTGATTCTGGACGCTCCGAAGCCCTGTCCATATCAGCGTCACCCAAATCACTCACTTCTCCCACAGACAAAGGCACTATCAGCGCTACAAGTGGATACTGAGGAGCACTGGGATTGCACACTTTTCTACATAGGGAGGGGGCCAAGGAGAGTCTGCCTTTTTTGGTTTTTTGGACTTTTCTTTGGAGTTAATCTTTAGACTAATTTTTACACTTACATTTTTCTGAATGTTCTTACATATGACAGATAAGTTTCTGCTTTTTCCAGTTGGTTTTTACACTTCTGTTTTGTCAAAACTCCACTAGTTTCTAATTTTCTTTTCTCTTTATTGACTTGTGTAACCAAGTGCTTCTCAATATGTTCCCAATCCATCTTATACATGCTGCGATTGTCCGGGTCTGGCCACAACCCTTCAGATCGCATTTTCTCAAAACATTATTTTACATCCAACACTATCTCCGATTTCGCCTTCAGAACAGAGAGCTTCTCCATTACATCAACCAGATAATCTTCCAAACCGTTAATATTATCCATAATATAACTCCAACTTTTCAAACTACTTCCAATTCACTTTTTGCTTAAATTTTATTCAGTAAACCTTATTACTCTATCGTCGTACTCGCAAGCGCTTTAATGCACCAGCACACACACCCCAAGAACAGACCCAAAGTTAATACCTCAACACTCCAAGCAACTGTAACTCAACACAGCCTGCTCGAGTTTTTCTTCCAACACTTATATCATATGTCTACAAAACGTCCTAAACTAAGTTGTAATTTCATACATGGAAAATCTTTATTTTATTTCACTCTATAACCTCTTATAAAATGTTTCTCTTATGCTTGTGTACACAAATGATCCTCCCTGTTCTGTCCTTCAAATAATAAACATCCTTCTTCGGGGCTCATATAATTTACTCAGGTGTCCAAACGTCCTCTCATTTTATTGAAGTCCCTGGAAAGAGGCTTGTATTTATTTATTTGTTATCCTAAGTCCTCAAACCGAGGCACATGAGTGTTGCCCTAATTTATAAAACCCCTCTTTCCTAAGGCTCATATGATTTAACAGGTTCCAAGTCCTCCTTTTCTGAAACTCATATATTTCATCAGATCAAAAAGTCCCCCAAAGAAAGGCCTTACAATGTTTATTATGCCACATATACTCAACCACCAATTTGTATAGGCCTTTATTCAATATAAAGCCATATAATCCATGGAAATCAGCCCAACACTGCAGATTCACACACACACAGCTGTAATTTCACCAACCACACACAGTAATTTAACAAGACACACGGGTGTGTCCTCTAGAGTTCCCAGAACAGTAGGCTACCTACCCCAAGAAAAACAACAAAGGGGCATGTCCTCCAAAGTTCTCTGAACAATGGGCTACCTACCCCAATTATACTAATAAAATAACAAACGGGCACGTCCTCCGAAGTTCCCTGAACAACGGGCTACCTACCCCTATTATACTAAGTTACTGCAGTTACAGGGCATCCACCTATCGACTTTGAGTCGTAGGGCAATCCTCCTGTCTATATATCGAGTTTGTAACATGTATACAATTTTAATACTAAACTTACAGAGAGTATTTCGCTCGACGATTCAGTGACTGAACTTTAATTTAGCCTTTATATTAACATCAGCCAATAGGAGAGAATGGCTCCTTACCTTTTGACAGCTCGGTTTTAATTCAGTCACTGCACGGACGAATTGACCACCTCTCTCATCCTAATTATAGAATTTGACTCCAGTCAAAAACCATCCTTTGCTACCAATTTGTTGGGATTTTTTCTCCTGACCCAGATGGGCCCCAACACTTCCCCGATGAACCTATTGGTTTTGACTGAGTGACCCAAGCAAAGTCTTGACACCAAAAGTTATATTCAGATCAATTTATATAGAATAAAAGTGAGTACAAAATAACCAAAGTATACGTGGTACAAACTCTCCAGTGCACTGGTGCTAGTTGCCTAGAAGTCTACCTAACTCAAGTGGATCCCAGCAGCGTCCGAGCAAAAAGCCTCCCGTGCTGGGCGATGTCCTCCCCTTTCATACTCTTTCTAAGTTTTGGTGACTCCCCCACCTTCGTTGCTCTCCATCGAAAACCACCTGCTCATCTGTAATTGCCTGCCTGCTTATCTAAAAACTGCTTACCTTTCATTTTGCACTGAGGGAGCTCATCCTGTTCTTCTCAAGGCCACTGTGACCTCTTCACTTCTGCTCAGTCTTTCAAAACAGTAAGTTTCGCTTCACCTTTAAGTTTCTTTTTTTTTGCTACAGCCTTAGTGGCTTATTAGTCTTAGACTGGTTTAGATCACATCTAAGTGGGCGTGATTACTATGTTGCAATAGTACTTCTTCCTCCACACATCAAAAAATAACTTGTGGTGTCCTCCAAGGATCAATTCGTGGGCCTTTACTGTTCAACCTACTGTATATATGCTTCCATTATCACATATCATTAAAAAACATGGTATTAATTATCACCAATATGCAGATGACACTCAATTTTACATTACTCTAAAACTAAAGCCCTAAAATTAATTAGCTCACAGTTTGAGTCCATAGGAAACACACAGACATGGATGCCTGACAATTTTCTGCAATTAAATAAAGAGAAGACAGCGGTTTTTGTTTTTGGTAGTGATTCACAATGGAATGATGTTCAGACTTATCTTAGTCAAATGAATGTGAAGGCCAAAAAATGTGTTAAGAATTTAGGCGTCACATTTGATAACGAGCTCAGCTTTAAATCACAAATCATGACTACATGCAGGACAGCTTATTTTTTACATTTGAAACATCACTATAAGGTCCGAGATATGCTCTCTCCTGCTGATAGTTAGAAACTTGTCCATGCATTTATCACATGAAGGCTAGATTATTGTAACACAGTTTTATCTGCCCTCCCAAAGAGCTCCAAAGAGAGAAATTTATTTATATAATGCTTTTTACAACAGTTGTCATTTTAAGTCATTTTTAATCGTTTTGAAATCTGATTTACTTTATCACATTATTTTGTCTATTATTTTAATAATTTGTAATTTCTTTATCTAATTTTATAATGTTTGTTTCCTTTTTATTTTAGTTTTTTTTTGTTTTTTATCATTACTTATTTTTAATGCTTTGTTTCTGTGACGCGGGGACAGAGGCAGCAGGAGGCAGAGGCTGTGAGTGAAAGGCTTTATTGTCCATTGCACAAAAGCAAACACTCAGGCCTCAAGGCAGAATACAACAGAACACAACAGGATACTTAATGAAATGCAGGTAAGTAGCGAGTCCACAGATAAGCGGCGGGTCCGGTGCAGACCCGTAGCGAGGCAAGGGGTGCAGGCTGAATGCGCAGCACTGAACGGCGCGACCTGTGGGGATTTAAAGTGCTCGAGTCCAATTAGTGGCAGGTGCTAATACTCCGGTGATTGGGAATGAAGGAGTGTCCGGGAATGAGAGGGCATGCTCTGTGTTGGAGTAGGCGTGTGTGATAGGGAAGGAGTGTGTGTGCGCGCCCTCTGGTGGCGTCTGGGCTGACCCACCGTGACAGTTTCATTTATTCTGTTAAGCACTTTGAATTGCATGTATGTATGGAAGGTGCTATAAAAATAAAGAGTATTAATAATAATAATAATAATGTTACAACTCGACATCTGTGACCTCAGGAAGATTATTGCCAAAGAATTTAATTAATGTGTTACATGATTAATTAAAATTGAAATAAAAATTAACAATAAGACTAGGAAAAAAAAAACCAAACAAGGATACAGAATAGAGTAGAATACATATTAAAATCCAGTTTTATTCCTGTGTCTTCGGTTCCTGTGGTTAATCCAAGTCCTGTCGAGTGTCATGTTCAACAGTCTGGGTCATCTTCTTGTCATCGTCAGTTTAATGTTCTGTGCTTTGGTGTCGTGTCTAATTCCGTTCCGGTGTCTACTTCTGTCTCTGTCTGTTATCCTGGTTCTGGTCCCCCATCCTAGTCCACCTGTCTCTGCATTCGGCCTGGTTTCTGTTTCTTCTGTGTGTCCATTCTACCTCATCCATACGTCTATTTATTTGCCTGTTTAGTTGTATGTCTGGTCTTTGTTTTTTTCAAGGGGGGGGGGGGGGGGGGGTCTTGTCATGTCCTGCCCCCTCCATGGCAAAGCATCCTCATGTCTTTACATTTTCATGTCTTTGGTTTTCTTCCTGGGTTATTTTTCCAAGTGTCCTGTGTGTTTGCCTTGCTTCTCCACTCCCTTGTTAGAAATCCACATCCTGTTGCATGTCACCTGTGTCTAGCAGAGTTGCGAATTTCTTCTGAGTATTTAAACCCACTGTGTTTTATTCCTGGATGTTGATTATTGTTTGTGTCACAGTATATCCATTTTCCTTGTGTATTCATCTCTGCACTGTAGTCATGTTATATTTCAAATGTGGCCGGATACTGTATGGCAGAATAGGACAGAATGATCAAACACACACTCATGGAGGAGTGTAAACAGGAGTTTAAACGTAATCACAAACACAACCTGCCTTCAAATTCTGTGCACAAACACAATCAGTGTGAACAATGTGATCATCATATACACACACACACGATGCCCACATGGCATTATTGGCTTTTTTACCAATGAGTTTACATAAGTTTTTATAACACTAGTTAAATGTTGGAATGGAAACTTTGCATAAAAGATAGAGATCTAGTGATAGTGATAAAACACCTCCAGAATGTAAGTGAAACTAAGTGATCACTGAGTTTCTGCTGATTGGATTAGTGTATCATTTCCCTGGTGTATTGGGAAATTAAGAGTGGGGTCATTGAATGCTCGCAGAAATACATCACATCTAACATTGATGTGATGGGTAGAGCAGACTGTGACTGTTAGTAAAAGCATGGATTCAATCATGGAGAGGCTCACAGCTGTACAGGCGAAGTTGGATCAGTTGGGAGACCACTGACTTAAGAGGAGTTTTCTCGTGCTCAAACTGAACATGCACAACACATGGGTAATGATGCATCTTCTTGACTGTGTTCATTTGGTCATGCATTAGGTTTGGTTTAAACTTTGGTTTTAATATTACTGATATTGGACTTTGGATACTGGAAAATGTAGGTTTTTATGATTAAAAGCCTGTTATATTGTTATATGGTCAGTTTTCTGGTGTTAGAAATGTCAGGTGCTGTTATAGATTATATATTTCTTGTACAATAATTACATTTATAAATGCTTTTCTTGAGAATACTCCGTTAATGGGTATGCTGCTAGTTTAAGAGTATACTACCATTGAGCTGATTTAAATTTTTAATTCTACATGAACATTCAGCCTTCGTAGAGAGAAGATAGACCATATTACACCAGTTTTAATTTCCCTTCACTGGTTTCTAGCTCTCATTCTTAATTTGTGTATAAGGCATGACATGATTCAGTATTATATCTCTAACCTACTTGAATCCCTTGGGCATATTTTATAGTAGGTCCTATATCAGTATGTTGACTTTATACTTGTTGTTATACAACATTTTGGTCCTTTAAATACTGAGCACTATGCAGTAAATATAATCTATTCATTTACAGTTTTTTATTACTGCTAACATGCGTTTCCCAATACTTGAGATACATTTTCAAAACTCTAAACACAGCAACACATTTGCCTCATACAAATAGCCAAATAGTTAATATGCTGTTTATATCCATTTTCTTAACTAAATACCAACTCTGCATTTCTGTAACACTGGGTGCGGGCGGAGGAACGAGGCAAGAAGTCCGACGCGAACACAGTCGTTACTTTATTTGGAGTGATAATAGCGCAGACAGCGCACATATAACAAAACACTTACACGCAAGACTCAAATACAAACACAAGACACTGCATGAACGCACGTTAAATAGACAAACTACATAAGCCCCAGGTGATCACGAGACAAGCCACAGGTGAGACGGATGAATACACACACACACACACACACACACACACATGGAACTACATAGACGAACATGAACACACGCCCCAAGGGGAGGGGTCCGGGGCTGTAGCATGACAATTTCACAATGCAAAAAAAAAAGTTTTCTCTTGATACACCAACTTTGTTAAAACACAGCAAACCTGGTTCAGTATTCAATCATTCTTTCAAACACTAGCACAGATTCTCTATTCGAGATGAACATAGTCAATCACTGCACAACCACTGTAAAAAAAAAACATTTGATGGCAATACAGAAACAGTATTACATGTAATTTACTCTCTCCCAGCAAACAACAGACATTTTACAGTAACATTGTCACGGTACGGCAGGCCCCCTACTGGTCGCCTCTGTCCACAGCGGCAGTTGTCCCGTTGTTGTGTTGTTGTGTTCATCCCTCAGGTGGGCGCGGCCCGCGATCCGTCTCACCTGAGGGTCGTTTGTCTATGTAAGGAATGCCACCTGATCTCCACCTAACCAGCCTCACCTGACGCTCATCACCACACCCCCTGTATCTCTACTTAAACGCCCACATTCCACTTCCTAGTCGCGAAGTATTGCCGACTCATGCCGCGTACCAAGCCTTTCTATTACCTGTCTGCTTTCCTGTGTTCCGACCCTCGCTTACGTCCCCGACCTCGTCTCCTGCCTAGTCCCTCTGTACCTCCCGACTTCGGCTCCCCCGGTATGACCCTGGACCGTCCTGACCACGCCAAGACAACGCAGTTGTTACTAGTCATAGTGCTCGTGATACACCTGCCTGTGTTTGTACCAACGTTTCATTTCAATAAAAGCGGTGTTCTTCCGCATTTGGATCCCTCTCTGCCTGTTCAATACGTTACAGTCTATATATGTCTTGTCTTTGTACCAGTTGACCGCTGGTCATTATATCCTTCATTTGGATCGTGACACGGGTTTTGGTTTGTGCACTTTTTCTATTAAACCATACTGAGACTTGGCCTGATCGGTTCCTTTTTTTTTTTTGCTCACCCTGCCCACCACAAACATCTGTTGTTTTCTTAGTTAATTTTGACTGTAATCCGCTTCATTTTGACTTTTTCTTCAAATGTACATTTTTGGCAAAATACTGTCTACACATTGAGTGTCAGGGCTGGGATGCCACGCCTTCTACCTCCACAAGAGGCACCCGAGTCAGTCCTAGACTCGCTGGGCGCAATCAGCGGTGATCCGTTTCAGCCGTTTCTAGGGCTTCTTAAGGAAGCTTGGTGAAACGGATCACTGCTTATTCTTTTTGGTCATGCCAGTACGTTGTCAGCCCTTCTCCGCTTTCTCTGGTGTTGCATTTCGTTGTAAGGTGTCTTGCCACCTTAATCTCTCTCACTTACCTATTACTTATTAGAGTGTCTACCTCCTGCGCCTCTTACTGGCCCTTCTCAAGTTTTCCCCCAGCTATCTCTCTTCCTATCGGTTACTCTTTTATTTTGGGAAGGGTTTTGTTTTGTTGCAGTGTTCGCCTGCTGCCAGTCTTCCCCTGGCGTCCTTAGTTCCATTTTTACGCGTTGAAGTTATTCCGCGTTCTTTCCGTTGTCTTTGTTAGTTTCTCTCCCGTGTGTTCACGGTTTGGTTTATTTTGCGCGTCGAGTTTTCCGCGTCCTTTTAGTTTCGTTTTCGCGCGTTGAGTTTATTCCTCGTCATTTTTGAGTTTCGTTTTGCTACGGTGTGTGTATGCAGAGTGACTTTTTCGTTTTGTTCGTGTGTGCTTATTTCATACACACAGTCCTACTTATAAGCATTTATCCCAATTGGTTCCTAATGGCATTTGGGTTCAATACTCCCTTCATTTTCTTACGCTGTGTGTACCGGTCTGTACACCCCGCGTTACATTGAGTGATATTTACTGTTAGGTACTCTATGGAATGTAGATTTGACAAAAAAGGAGTCAGTATCAGTTTTGGAGTAAAGGTTATATTTTACTGTACTGGGGTCATTACTGTAAATTGTAGCATAACCCAAAAAAGAATTACCATAACTGTAAACATAATTAGCCATGGTCCCATATGTGTAAAAATACACATACAAAAAAGCCACACAAGGGAAAAAAACAGGATACAAAACTGAACAGACTTGTTATGTGTAATCTAAACGGTCTTCAGCAGTTGGCCACATGTTTTCATCCTCATCAAATCTGATGTTGGCCCTTGCCATGCACCTGGGATAGAAAAGCTTGGTATGCCTTATTCACCCCTGGCAGTCTTCAGCTGAAATATCTCTGCAGCCGAGATCCATTGCATCCACAAGGGACATTTGATCATGGGGCCAATGATCATATACCTTCCAGACTGAAAAAAGTTCCTTAGTGGCGTTGAGGAAAGGTGAACAGGGCGGGAGAAAAAGGGACATCACTCTTGGATGGTCTATAAACCAGTTTGTGATGACATGAGAATGACAGAATGCTACATTGTCCCATCACAAATGTCCTTGTGTTTCCTCCCACCTGTTCCCTTTCTGCTTCTGGAACCAGTTGTTAGTAGAGTTCATTCAAAAATGAAAGAAGGAGGTCACTGTTATAGGGACCAATCTGGCATTTGTGAAGGACCAAACCAGCACTTGAGATTGCAGGACAAATTGTTATATTTGCTCCTCTCTGACCCGGTACATTACTGTACTTTATTTTATTTCATTGATATATATGTGCAAAAAACTGTGTATTACAGTAATAGCTTTTCAGCTGCCTTTGTTTTTGCAGAACTTTGCATTTTATACAATATTTAAGGTTTTGACATGCCGTGTGCAAGCACTTGGAAATAAGACAAAAATGATCCAGAATTTTGTTATTGGATAACCATGTTGTAATGTTTGCGAGGGACAGGTGTGACGCAAATGCAAGTTTACGGAGGTTTAATAAAGACAACAAGAAATAAAACAATAACCAACTAGGTAATACTCTTAGAAGAAACACAGAGAGAACAATCATACAAAAGACCACGACGTAACGGAATACAGCACTTAACACAAAACAAGGGGCTATGTTAAACTCTAGGGAGAGGACACAACCAAAACGGACACACTAAACAACCGAGTACATGGATACATGAGAACATACAAACTAACAACCGTAAACACATGAACAGCAATGGATACAGGGGCAACGAGATACAAGAAACACTAAGGCACAACAGCATAACCAAACAGACAACGATAGATGAACCACCTACAAATACTAAAGACAGGGAACACACAATGAAAATACAAACGCTAAATACAGGGCACTAGACTAACGAATGAGAATATGAGAAAGGACAGAAGGAAGCAAGACAGAGAAGCGACGAGGGAATGAAACACTCGGGGTTCTTTATACACAGAGACAAGACGGTGAAACAAGACTCAGGTGTGTGGGTACTAACGATGAGGGCGTGACAGACAGACGGAGGAACGAATGGGAGCGGGGAGCTAGGCGGGACCAGGGAGGAGGGAGGGGCTGGACGTGACACATGTGTATATAAAAAATTTAAGCCTTATAGAAACATGTTAAATGACTGCATTTTGTGCAAAAACAGCATGAATTGTACTAATTGTATAGCCACTGAAGACTGATGTTGTGTTCACTGTGTTTAGAGTTTTGAAAATGTGACTACAGATTGGACAAACGCATGTTAGCAGTCGTAAAAAACTGTAAACACTGGACTACTCTCACATACTGATTATTACACTAGATCACTTTCTTGTACAGTGATTTACTTAAGCACTTGCTATGAGTGGTACTTAAACTTGTGATGTGCTTAAGTGAGGTATTTTGTGTGGCCGTGTCATGGGTGATGATGTTAATTGTGTAAATTTTTGTGTCCATATATATATATATATATATATATATATATATATATATATATATATATATATATATATATGTATGTGTGTGTGTGTGTGTGTGTGTGTGTGTGTGTGTGTGAGAGAGAGAGAGAGAGAACATTGATGGAGATATTTAAAAAATCCAGCATGTGTGTATGTACAAAGTGAGAGTATAGTCAGTAACTCACTGTAGTTTCTCCAGTTTACAGTGTGGGTCCTCCAGTAGAGCAGAGAACTGCTTCACTCCTGAGTCTCCTGGTTTATTCCAGCTCAGATTCAGATCTCTCAGATGTGGTGAGTGGTTTGACCTCAGAGCTAAAGCCAGAGCAGCAAAGCCTTCATCTGTAATACTGCAGCCAGACAGACTGTAGAGAGAAAGAAATGTCACACACACACACATATCATAAGTACAAAAACACAGGGAAAGCACTCACAATATCGCACATAGTCACGTACACCCAAATATGTGCCCACAAACAACACATACAGGTACAGTCCCTGAAGTAAGTTCTGTTGCTTATCCATATTGTGGAAACAAAAGCTTATAACCTGACTTTGAATTCATCGATTGGTTTTTAGAAATGACTCATATGAAAGCGGAAACCCTCCCAAATGAGATTTAATTTACGAAAATAAATTTGCTTCACTGCAGAAATATTGATAATTTAATGAACACAGAAAGGTCAGGTGTGTGAGTGTGTTTGAGAGAGAGAGAGAGAGAGAGATAAAGCTAGAGATGGAAATAGTGAGAATGAGGGGTATATAGTAATATGTGCATGAATGACAGATATCTAGCACTAAAGAGGTATACAGTAAGATTGTGTGTGTGTGTGTCAGATAAAGATCCAGGAACAAAGTCAAATAGTCAAAATGTGTTTGTGATAGATAGGCCTGTCACGATAACAAAATTTTCAGAATGATATATTGTCCCAGAAATTATTGCGATAAACCATAATATTGTCATTTTAAAGTGCCATTATAGATTTTTTTTTCTTGCTTCTGGGCTCCCCAAAGGAGCTTTAAGACAATGTGCCACAATAATAATACAGTAGCATAATAATACAATTACACCAGTTTGCAGTAATGTATTGTAAAGCTCATGTATGGGGTCATATTTGAAATGAAAATGAAATGAACCTTTATTGTCATTACACATTGTACTTGTACATTGCGCAACGAAATTGGTTTACAACCCCCCCTCTTGGTGCAATAGAAAATAGAATTTTTTATAAAATTAAATAGAAAAATCAAAAATATAAACAATTTAAATTACTAAAAGCTATGTATTGCAAATTTGTGTTTTAGCATATAAACAATTTAAATTAATAAAAGTTATGTATTGCACATTTGTGTTTTAGCAGCAATGTAGTGCGCATTTGTAAAAGCAGCATAAGTTTATTTCACTTGTCTCTGTAGGCAGACAGTGCATCTGCCTACCAGTGAACTGTATGGTCTTTGTTTAACAGGGATATGGCCCTGTTATAAAAACTGCCCCTCAAGCGGTTTGTCCTTGTTTTGAGGTGTCGGTATCGTCTGCCCGAGGGCAGAAGTTCAAACATCTTGTGTCCTGGGTGTATACTGTCCTTGGTGATCGTGTGAGCCCTCCTGAGACACCGAGTTCTGTAGAGGTCTTCCAGGAAGGGGAGAGAGTGTCTGATGACCTTCTACGCCGTGTTTATGATTCTCTGTAGGGCCTTTTTGTGTGCGATGGTACAACTGGAGAACCACACAGAGATGCAGTACGCCAGGGCGCTCTCCATGGAGCAGCGGTAGAAGACAGTCAGCAGTTTCTTTTCCAAGTTCAGCTTTTTAAGGGTCCTTAGGAAATAGAGACACTGCTGGGCCTTCTTCACTACTGCTGAGGTGTTTGAACCCCACTGGAGATCTGCATCCATGTACACCCCCAGGAACTTGAAGTGTTGATGATCCAAGTTGTTCTCCGAGCACCACTCCACTAGCCGTTGAACCTCCTCCCTGTATGGCCTTTCATTGCCATCAGAGATCAGTCCGACCAGAGTGGTGTCATCAGAGAACTTGATTGTGACGTTGTCCGAGTGGCTGCTGACACAGTCATAGGTGTACAGAGTGTAGAGGAATGGGCTCAGCACACAGCCCTGTGGAGAGCCGGTGTTAATGCTGAGTGCTGTGGAGAGATGTGAGCCCACTCTGACTCCCTGTGCACGGTCTGAGGGGAAGTTTCTTATCCATCTGCAGATGGTGTAAGGAAGACCAATGTCCATAAGTTTGACAATCAGTCTGTCTGGGAGTATAGTGTTAAAAGCAGAGCAAAAATCAACAAAGAGCAGCCTGGCATAGTGTCCCTACAGTTCCAGGTGGGAGATGGTGGCATGGAGCGCTGTTGTTATGGCATCTTCTGTTGATCTGTTTGCTCTGTACGCAAACTGAAGTGGATCGAGGGTAACTGGGAGGCAGGACCTGATGTGGTGCCTCACCAGATGACTGGTGTCAGGGTGACTGGTCTGAAATCATTTAGGCCGCCGATGCTGGCCTGTTTTGGGATTGGCACAATTGTGGCTGATTTCAGACATGGCGGGATGAAGGACTGGGATAGGGATGCATTGAAGATCTTGGTAAAGACTCCAGCCACCTGGTCTGCACATTCTCTGAGGACCCATCCAGTGACGCCATCTGGTCCAGCAGCCTTCCTGGGGTTCACCGCCTTCAATGTTCTCGTCACCTCGTGTTCCTCCACCGTGAAGCTATAATCGCTGCAGTCGAATGGTGTAGCTGCTGCTGTTCCTGAACTTTCCTTGTCAAAACGTGCAAAGAAGTGGTCCAGCCGCTCCGCCAGAGTTGGGTCATTGTTTGCCTTTGCTGTGTTGCTGGTCTTGTAGTGGGTGAGATGTTGGACCCCCTGCCACATTTGCCTTGCGTTGTTGTTGTTGAAGTGGTCCTCTATCTGCCTTTTGTAATCCAATTTGGCTTTCCTAATCCCCCTCTTCAGGTCAGCTCTGGTGGCGCTGTACTGTGCCTTATCGCCTGACCTGAAAGCTGTGTCACATTGCCTCAGAAGGACCTGGACTTCTTTATTCATCCAGGGTCTCTGGTTGGAGTAGATCCGGCAACGTTTGTCCACAGTGACGTTTTCTACACAGAAAGCACATAATTGGTGTACACCTCCAGATCCTCATGCTCGAATACAGTCCAGTCTGTACTCTCAAGACCAGCTTGTAGCTGCAGCAGTGATTCCTCAGGCCATGTTTTCACTGTATTTGAGCTTGACCACATATCTGTAGTGGCAGAGTAAAATGAGATGTCTTTAATCTCCTTCAGAATGCCATCTTTCACTTCATTATATACAGTTGGAATGGCAGTTTGGGAGATATAGGTTTTCTTTGGCAGTTCATACTGCTTGTCAAATCTTTGCAGCATGTTTATAAATTTTTTTTTTCAACCGTATTTAACGGCAGACTCTCTTTGGCTATATAGCAAGTTAAGCCTGGTTTATACTTGATGCGAGTGGCGCGAGGGTCCGTGCAGCGAAAATGACGTAATCACGGTGGCTCCGCCCTTGCGCGAAGGCCTCGTGTGCTGTCAATTCGCGAGGTCGTGCACCTCTCGAATTTTGTAACTTCGCACCCACCGCGCCTCAGCGCAATGAACAAAGTCATGTTTGCAGGGTTCATACATCTTTACAAGGTGGAATTCAAGCACTTGTACGACACTTTAAAGGTCCATTTCAATATTTCCCAGCACGTTAAACTTAATTAAGGTAAATATTTATACATATACTCAAAATGATTTGAAATAATTCGTTTTTTATCACATTATTTAATGGTTGTTTATTTTCAAAACGCTCAATCTTAACGTCTTCACGTTCTCTCATGTTTCGTCCTGAAATTACAAGAGGCTCGTATTTTGTATAAGAGAACTGTTCAGTCAGATAGCTATTGGCGCATTTCCACACGGGCCTGCTTGGTGCGGTATGGTTCGATTCGCGATGGTTTGTGAGTGTTTCCATTAGTACCAGGTACAAGTTTGCCGATACCTTCAGGTACTTTTTTCGTACCTACTCGCTCGAGGTTCTAACCGTTCCAAAGCGGAAAACTTCTGTGACGTGGAGGAACAGCATGACACTGATTGGCCAGGGAGTGTTGTCACAGGTTGCGTCACAGGAGAGTGACTCCTCTGCTATCGCCAACTTGTCCATTGTTGTACGGTGTTGTGGTCGCATACAAATGATGTCACGACACTACAACCCGCGCGCTAACAGCGACTCCACCCACATTGTGGTGGTCCACCATTGTAATGGAAATACAACGCTACCGTACCGCTCCGTATCGAACCGTACTGCGCCAAGCAGGCCCGTGTGGAAATGCGCCATATTTGTTGTGAAACAAACAAATTGGAAATTGGACTACTGTTGGGACAAGGAGGATGAGGAAAGGGAGGAAGAGGGTTCTGAAGCTGAAGGAGAGGAGGCAGAGCAGGAAGGTGGAGGTTAGAGTTGGTTACGTTGAATGTGGGCTCTATGACTGGTAACGGAAGAGAGCTAGCTGATGGAGGTGATGGAGAGGAGGAAGATAGATATACTGTGTGTACAGGAGACCAAGTGGAAGGGGAGCAAGGCCAGGAGCATTGGTGGTGGCTTCAAACTATTTTATCATGGTGTAGACAGGAAGAGGAATGGAGTAGAAGTAATCCTGAAGGATGAGTTTAATAAGAGTGTAATGGAGGTAAAGCGAGTAAGTGACAGGGTGATCTGTGTAAAGTTAGAGATTGATGGGGTAATGATGAATGTCATCAGTGCTTATGCTCCCCAGGTAGGTTGTGATTTGGAGAAGAAAGAAGATTTCTGGAGAGAGTTAGATGAAGTCGTTTTGCAGGTTCCTAAAGAAGAGTGGTTATTGGAGCAGATTTAAATGGACATGTTGGTGGAGGGAACAGTGGTGATGAGGAGGTGTTGGGTAGATATGGTGTTAATGTAAGGAATACGGAAGGACAAATGGTGGTAGATTTTGCTAAAAGGATAAAGATGGCTGTAGTTAACACTTAATTTAAGAAAAAGGAAGAGCACAGGATAACGTATAAGAGTGGGGGAAGATGCACACAGGTCGACTATATCATCTGTAGGAGACGATACCTGAAAGAGGTTAGTGATTGCAAGGTGTTTCCAGGGGAGAGTGTAGCTAAACAGCATAGGATGGTGATATGTAGGATGGTTTTGGAGGTGAAGAAGAGGAAGAGAGTGAGAGCGGAACCTAAGGTCAGGTGGTGGAAGTTAAATGACGAGGACTGTGGTGTAAAATTCAGAAATGAGGTGAGGCAGGTACTGGGTAATGGTGGTGTTCTGGATAGCTTGGATGAGACTTCAAATGCAGTGAGGGATGTGGCTAGGAAGGTACTTGGTGTGACCTCAGGACAGAGGAAGATAGACAAGGAGTCGTGGTGGAATGATGAAGTTCAGGAAAGTTTGAGAGGAAAGCGGTTGGCTAAAAAGAATTGGGATTTTCAGCAAGATGAGGAAAGTAGACAGAGGTACAAGAAGATGTGCCGTAAGGCAAAGAGAGCAGTGGCAGAAGCTAATGAGAAGGCATATAGCAAGCTGTATGAGAAGTTGGACACTAAGGAAGGGGAAAGGGATCTGTACAGATTGGCCAGACAGGGAAACCGTGATGGGCAGGATGTGCAGCAGGTTAGGATGATAAAGGATAAAGATGGAAATGTGTTGTGTGGTGAGGAGAGTGTCTTGGGAAGGTGGAAGGAGTATTTTGAGGAACTGAGGAATCAAGAGAATGAAAGGAAAAGAAGGTTAGATGAGGTAGAGTTTGTGAATCAGGAAGTTCCTCAGGTGAGCAAGGAGGAAGTAATGGCTGCAATTCGGAGAATGAAGTGTGGTAAGGCAGATGGACCAGATGATATTGCAGTGGAGGCATGGAAATGTTTGGGAGAGACAGCAGTGGAGTTTTTGACTGGGTTATTTAACAGAATCTTGGAAGGTCAGAAGATGCCTGAGGAGTGGAAATGAAGCATAATGGTGCAGATTTTCAAGAATAAGGGTGATGTTCAGAGCTGTAGTAATTACAGGGGAATAAAGTTGATAAGTCACAGCCTGAAAATCTGGGAAAGAGTACTGGAAGCTAGGCTTAGAGGAGAGGTAGAGATCTGTGAGCAGCAGTATGGTTTCATGCCAGCTAAATGCACCACAGATGCTATGTTTGCTTTGAGAGTGTTAATGGAGAAGTATAGGGAAGGACAGAAGGAGTTACATTGTGTGTTTGTTGACTTAAGAGAAAGCTTATGATAGAGTACCGAGACAGGAGCTGTGATACTGTATGAGGAAGTCAGGAGTAGGGCTGAACGATTAATTGCATTTGCGATAATCTCGCGATATTTTAAAACGCGATTCTCTAATCGCACAGGCTGCGATTTAAACTGGTCACGTGACTTGGGAGCGAGCCGAGCCGAGGACAAATGGAGCAAACCCGAGCAGGAGGCAGGGAGGTGGAGAAGTGAAGTTAACACAGCGCACTTTAACTTGTTGCACAATGGCTTCAGGCTCGACAGAAGCTGACACAACTGAAAGTCTAATACCAAAGAGGGGCAGCACATCAGTTGTGTGAAATTACTTTGGCTTTTAAAAAGATGCTGTTCAACGTCAGGTACTGTGTAAAACGTGTCTTGCTACTGTTGCTACGACGCGAGGTAACACTACAAACCTTCTTCAGCATTAAAAAAACACCACAAAGCCTCGTATGATATTTGTAAGGCTAAAATGCCAACGACCAGTGCTGCATCTTCAAATACGCCAAAGTGTTTCTCTGCGCTTATACAGCCTTAGTATGCGGTGAGCAGCTAAATACCGTAAAATCACGCATATAGGCGCAATACGATTTAAAGCACGGATGAATCGCGAAAGCACGGATAGCTTGACCGTGGTCCAGCAGACAGGGTTCACTGATCGAACCATTTGAAAGTGTAACTCCTTATGGATGTAATTGGAAGCGGCACGCTGAAATAACTCGGGCAGTAACGGAGTTCATAGTGAAAGACATGATGTCCGTTAATATAGTGAACAAGCCCGGCTTCATGGCTTTGTTAAACACACTGGGTATGCGCTACCAAATGCCCTCACACACATATTTTAGCCAAGTTGCTATACCTGCAGGGTTGCCAACTCTTACACATTGAGCGTCTTAGACTAAAAAGTTACTAGTTCGCTCTGGCGCCAACCACAGGCGATCGAACGATCACGATATAATAATAATACTTAAATTTAGTCCATTTTACCCCCCCCCCCCCCCCATCATAACAACAAATTACGTTCGCCACCCACTCCAGATTCATCCAGATTCAAGTCTCACTCCAAGCGATCTTGAAAAGTTGGCAACCCTGTATCTGAGCTGTATAAAAAATGCCGAAACAGAGTTTCCTGAAAACAATGGAAAAAATTGCGATTTTAAATCGCAATCGCAATTTATAGATAAAAAATTGCAATTAGATTATTTTCCAAAATCGTTCAGCCCTAGTCAGGAGTAACAGAAAAGTATGTGAGGGTAGTGCAGGATATATATGCAAACAGTGTGACAGCAGTGAGATGTGCGGTAGGAATGACAGATGGGTTTAAAGTTGGGGTAGGGCTACATCAGGGATCAGTCCTGAGTCCCGTCCTGTTGACAATTGTTATGGACAGACTGATGGACGAGGTTAGGCAGGAGTCCCCTTGGATTATGATGTTTGCTGATGACATTGTGATCTGTAGTGAGAGTAGGGAGCAGGTGGAGGTGAGCTTGGAAAGATGGAGATATGCTTTGGAGAGCAGGGCAATGAAAGTGAGCAGGAGTAAAACAGAGTACATGTGTGTGAATGAGAGGGCAGACGGTGGACAGGTCCAGTTACAAGAAGTTGATTTGGTGAAGGTTGACGAGTTTACCTACTTAGGGTCGAGGGTACAGAGTAATGGAGGAAGTGAAAGAGAGGTAAAGAAGAGAGTGCAGGCAGGGCGGTGTGGATGGCATAAAGTGTCTGGGGTTATCTGTGATAGAAGGGTGTCTGCTAGAATGAAAGGAAAGATGTATAGGGCAGTAGTGAGACCTGCTATGATGTATGGACTGGAGACAGTGGCACTGACAAAGAGACAGGTGAGGGAAATGGAGGTGTCTGAGATGCAGATGTTGAGATTCTCATGTGGAGTGACAAGGAAGGATAGAAATTAGTTTCTTAGAGGATCAGCATGTGTAGCATGTTTTGGAGATAAAGTTAGAGAAGCGAGATTGAGATGGTTTGGACATGTACAGAGGAGGGAGGAGAGGTATATTGGTAGGAGGGTCTTGAGGATGGAACTTCCAGGCAAGAGGAGGAGAGGTAGACCTAAGAGGAGGTTTATGGATGCAGTGGTAGAGGATATGAGAGTGGCTGGTGTGTCAGTGGAGGACACGCAAGTCAGGGCCAGATGGAGGAGTTTCATCCACTGTGGCGACCTCTAAATGGGAATTGCCGAAAGAAGAAAAAGAAGAAGAAGAAGAAGAAGAAGAAGATGCTCTCCGTGTACTTTACTCATTTCCTAAACGGTAGATGTCGCTCTCTGATCACAGATTCGTCTTCCCCATAAGGGGGGTGGGGTGCGAGAGAGCAGCACTGCGTGCCTTTCAGAAATCTAACGTAGTTGCGGTTTATTCTCATGTAAACAATTTTGCACAGAAACCCAATGGCCAATTATCGACATCAGCAAAAATGATCGTGGTCAAAAAAATTATCGTACGATAAGTCGATAATGTAATTATCGTGACAGGCCTAGTGATAGATAATGCTTGTGTGAGAACACTGTAAGTGCACATGTCCGAGTCAGCATGTGGTACAGAGACAGAAACAGTGTTTTTGTGAGAGTGTATATGTACGCACAAACACACTAATGCCCATTCATTTGTCCACTAATGCCCATTCATCAACAGTCAGTAACTTACTATAATTAAAAGTGTTGTATATTGTTTGTTTCTAGTTTTGATTCAATTGGTATCAAATACATTCACTCTAGATAATGCATGTGTATCTGTAAGTGTGTGTGAGTGTGTGGACACACGTGTGTATGTCTGTGTGTGTGTGTGTGACAGAGACACTAATACCATTGCAATGTGTATGCAGCTGTGTGTGTGGAAAAGAAACAGGAACAGAGAACATAGCATGTGTGTGCATAAATAGACAGTAACACACTGAAGTTTCTCCAGTTTACAGTGTGGATCCTCCAGTAGAGCAGAGAGCAGCTTCACTCCTGAGTCTCCTGGTTCACTGAGGTTCAGATACAGCTCTCTCAGGTGTGATGAGGGGTTTGACCTCAGAGCTGAACACAGAACAGCACAGCCTTCCTCTTGAATACTGCAGTTAGACAGCCTGCAAAGAGAAGGAGAAAAACTTAGATACAACTGTTCATCCCCCCAGAACAGGCTCTCTAATGAACACATACACCCACAAACACACTAACGCCTATTGGTATGTCCCTTGTCTAGGTGAAAGCCATAACAAAATGTATGTGTATAACCTGTGTGTAACGGGCGCGAGGGAGTTGAGGATACAAAGACGAGGTGCGTTCAAATAAAGGCTACGTTTATTAAGCTGGACGCAGGACATGCTCACGGCGTGCTGGAACAGCAGTCAAACACAACTTTGAAAGACACACTCACGGCGTGTTTCATTAACAACAATCACTAACGTTAAACACACAGATCACATTAAAGACGAGCACCAAATGATACACACACACACACTATATACATGTAGCCTAACAAGCACCGCGTGAAACACATTAGTCTAACAAGACAAGTGAACACACACACACACCCAGCCACACCCACGGACGTACATACAGTGAGTCCAAGAAGTATTTGATCCCTTGCTGATTTTCTTCGTTGCCCCACTAATAAAGACATGATCATTCTATACTTTTAATGGTAGATATATTCTTACATGGAGAGACAGAATATTAAAAAGAAAATCCAGAAAATAAATCTAAGGAATATATATTTTGATTGATTTGTATTTCATGGAGTGAAATAAGTATTTGATCCCTTAGTATTCATTAGCAGTTCTGGCTTTTACAGACCAGTTAGACACTCCCAATCAACTTGTTACCTGACCTGAAGCCACCTGTTTTCACTAATCACTTGTGTGAAAAACACCTGTCCACAGAATCAGACAGATCACACAGATTTCAAGTCTGCAACATGGGTAAAACCAAAGAGCTGTCACAGGACCTCAGAGTCAGAATTGTTGACCTTCACAAAGCTGGAATGGGCTACAAAAAGATTAGTAAGGTGTTGGATGTGAAAGTAACAACTATTGGTGCAATTATCAGAAAGTTTAAAGAGTATAACATGACAATCAACAGACCTCGGCCCGGTGCTCCAAAGAAGATTTCGCCTCGTGGGGTGGCAATGATGCTGAGAACGGTCAGAAATCGTCCTGCAACCACTGAAGGCAGCTGGGACCACAGTTTGCAATGAAACAATTGGCAACACTTTGCGCAACAATGGATTCACATCCTGCAGTGCCCGAAAGGTACCCCTGCTGACGAGAGCACACGTGGAGGCGCGCCTCAAGTATGCCAATGATCATTTGAAAGATGAACCAAGTTATTGGGAGAAGGTTTTGTGGTCAGACGAGACCAAAATTGAACTTTTTGGCCTCAACTCCACCCGCCATGTGTGGAGGAAGAAAAATGCTGCCTATGACCCCAAGAACACTGTGCCCACCGTCAAGCATGGAGGTGGAAGCATAATGTTTTGGGGGTGTTTCTCTGCCAAGGGTACAGGGCTACTACACCGCATCACTGGGAAGATGGATGGAGCCATGTACCGCACAATCCTGAGGGACAACCTCCTCCCCTCTGCCAGGGATCTGAAAATGGGCAGTGGTTGGGTCTTCCAACATGATAACGACCCTAAACATACAGCAAAGGCAACAAAGGATTGGCTCAAGAAACATCACATTAAGGTCATGGAGTGGCCCAGCCAGTCGCCAGACCTCAATCCGATCGAAAATCTATGGAGGGAGCTGAAGGTCAGAGTTGCCAAGCGACAGCCCACCAATCTTCATGATTTAGAGAGGATCTGCAAAGAAGAGTGGGCCAAAATTCCCCCTGGTGTGTGTGCTAAACTTGTGGTTAACTACAACAAATGTCTCACCGCTGTGCTTGCAAACAAAGGCTTTGCCACTAAGTATTGAGTGTGTTTGGCAAGAGGGATCAAATACTTATTTTCCTCATTGAAATACAAATTAATTAAAATATATTCTTTAAAATTATATTCTGGATGTTTGTTTTGATATTCTGTCTCTCCATGTAAGAATATATCTACCATTAAAAGTATAGAATGATCATGTCTTTATTAGTGGGCCAACGAAGAAAATCAGCAAGGGATCAAATACTTCTTGGACTCACTGTATAAAGACATGGACTACATTAACACACGCCCGAAGGGAGGGGTTCGGGGCTGTAGCGTGACACTGTGCAGGTATGGGTAATGGAATAAATGAGAATAAAGGGACCAATTTATCTGAATATATATATATATATATATATATATATATATATAGTATATATATATATATATCTATAATTAGAGCTGAGCGATATGGCCCTCCAAAAAAATCTTCGATAAATTTTTTTTAAATCTGTAACGATCCAACATCTGAGGGATCAGGAAAAAGACACGACTGCGAGGAAGATGAGACCGGAGAACGCTCAGGGACCTCAGAGAGAGGAGATAAAGACATTGTGCCTAAACACAGACTCGAGACTCGTTTACGAGAACGACGAGGCATGCTGATCAAAACCTCCTTTATTCAGACATTAACAGGACACAAGACTCAAGAATAATCTACTGACGCTCACGCCACAAAACAAGAAACAAGATTAACAAAACTAGACCAGACTTGAACAACTAATCCAGATAAACATTTTAGGTAAGAAGAAACTATCACCATGTAGAACACAAGACGTACATAATATGAACTCTTACTTCAACACATCACTACTCGACAGACAAACAAACAAGCACATTATCAATACATGATCCTATCAAACATCCAGACGTACGACACGATAAAACAAAACTAAGAAACGTCAACGATCATACACACCATCAATCACTGAACACATACATAAAATAATCAAATCACATAAACCAGACAAGACGTTCACAACTATATCAGGAGACAACTCGCTACTTGCATCAGACATACCACGGAGCAGGATTACGGTTTTACCAGGAAGTTACAAACACACAGAAACTTCTAATGATCAAACCTCTAACGCAATAACCTAAAAAACTAGCACATAAGGACGCAACAAGAATAACCCACAACTACTGAATGAAAGACTGCGTTTAAATACATACCAAAGAAATTGAAACAAGACACAGGTGAAATCAATTACAACCAAAGGGCAGAACAGGGCGTAGAATTAAACATAAAACAAAACAAAGAGACACAGAAAACATGGAAAGGAATGCAAACTGATCAATCAATGAAGGACATGGTATAACCGTGACAAAATCCGATTTTCGATTTTAATAGATTTATTTTCCTCTACTAAAAAACTGGTAAAGGAATGGTAAATGATAAAGGAATGGTTTAAAAAAAATTAATTTATTTTTCACTTAAATTTCCCCTTTGGGGTTAAAGTGCAACCAGAAACAAGCAAAAAACCTGCTTCTCACCCGTCTCACCTGAGGGTCGTTTGTTTGCCTATATATGTCTTGTCTTTGTACCAGTTGACCGCTGGTCATTATATCCTTAATTTGGAGATATTGCATGGGTTTTTGGTTTGCACACTTTCTATTAAACCATCCTTTTTCCCTGAGACTTGGCGTGATTGCTTCCTTTTAGTTGCTCACCCCTGCCCATCACAAGAACATTTAGTAACTTTTAGAAGGCTTTCTACAACATAGTTTAAGCACTGACAATGTACCCTCAAATGTACTGACAAAGTACCCTCAAACTTAAAATAAATAAATAAAACACACCCTCAAAAAATAAATAGATATAAATAATTTGGTGCCCTTTTAAATAAAATGGAAAACAAATACAATTTAACAATTGTTGCATGTTGCGTACTGACAGTCACGCTGTCTACATTCTGATTAAGAACAGGGCTGCCCTCACTTTAGCCTAAATTCACTTTTCAAACCTGGAATACAAAGCAACATTAAAATTGGTCAGGTAAATGTTCATTCCCCTGTTTTTGAGGGGTGTTTCTTTATACTACCACATATTGTTTCGGACGCCTCCACCACCGTTTGCGCAGATTCGCGCGAGGTGTGCGGAGCCGCGCGCTACGGTCACTCGCGAAAGTATAATCCATTGAAGCGGGTTCGGTAACTGAGGCAGAAACTGCTTAATCCAAAATATCCCGCAGAGGGAAACTTTATTCACAACGCAACTAAACAATAGTACTCTTCGCTCTCTCCCTCTACGGTTTCAAACACACCTTACAGCGAGGACTTGTTTGGTCTACATCTGACGTCGCAAAACCGAACCAACTCCAGATCACGGAGCTAGTTGCTCTTTTCTTGGGCACAAGCTCTGCCCAAGTGTGTGTGTGTGTGTGTATTGAGGGCGGATGGGTGGGAGGTGCTAAACTCACTGAACTATGGGAGCCTACAGTGCAGCGTCGGTGGTGAAAATTAAAACTTAGAAAATCGATTTTCTTAAAAACACATCGTCCTTAACTGTAAATTTGAATTAATAAAGGCGGCATGGTGGTGTGGTGGTTAGCACTGTCGCCGCACAGCGAGGCGGTCTGGGTTCGATTCAGCGGTTCGGATGATGGATGGATGGATGGATGGATATACAAATACACTGGCAATCGTCAGGAGTGGTAGTGCCAAAATAAACAAAATCCTCCCCTCTAGAAAACAATCTCTGATCCAAAACAAAAGAGTACCATCCTATCCTTTCCTGCAAACAGACACAAACCCACAGTAAAACAAAAAGGCACCACTCCCTACACCCAGTGACTATGTACAGGTACTCATCAACAACTCCAACAGGGCTCACACAAGACTAACAACGGCACTGTAACAAATGGAGACAACACACATAGAGACAGGAGAGGTTATCAAAGATACACAGTCTACATTCAACATACAGTAGGTCCTCACTCCAAGGTATCAGCACAGCACAACATAGACACAAAGTCGTTCACTAAACTGTCACACACTAATGAGCCGTCTTGCATCTCTCTCTGTCTCTGGGGTGTTCCCCTGGCCTGAGTGGATGGGCGGAGCCAGCCACAGGCGTAAGGTGTTAGTCAAGTACAGGCTCAGGAGGCATATCTGCCAGTACAGGATGTAACACCATGCATGCACGCACACACTCACACAAAAGTGACACACAAAATATATGTCAATCAAAACCACACACTATGACACACACCCACACAGTCCTTCCCTGATTCACAATTAGTTTTGTTAGTGACCACAATTAGTGACCATGAACATAGTACGCTGTGATTCTGGATCCTTGCCGAGCCAGTATCAGATTGTAGCTGTTGTTGTGTTCTGCTCAAACAAGTGGTGTGTGTTTAGGATGTCGTTGTTGCTTTGTTTGAAGGTCAGTCCAGGTTGATGTGATGATCTGAGTACTTGGCAGTTGAAGCAATGGACCATGAACATAGTACGCTGTGCTTCTGGATCCTTGCCGAGCCAGTATCAGTTCGTAGATGTTGCAGTGTTCTAATAGTGGTTGGTTGGTTAATAATATGCACGGTTATGGTTGTTGGAGAGAAGATGGGCGGTAGGGCCTTGTGAGGAGTATGGGAGTGGCATAGGATATTTCACCATCTTATCCTGTGTTTAAGTATAATCTATTCTCTAGGCTACCTAGTGACCGCTGCGAACAGGGCAGTTGACAACAAAGGAAAGTCTTTGTGGCAGCTTGGAGAGACAGCTGACAAGGGGGAATAGACCCCACCGGGGCTGTCATGGGCTAGCTACTCATGATGGCGGCACTTGCGGAAATATCCGTGTGCGTACAACCTTAAGAGCTACAAAGAGACTTAAGAAAACAATACCCCTTGAGTCTGCGAGAGCTGGGGTGGAAGATGACTCACAGGATGGTCACATGGCTACGAACTCTGGAATGGAATCGACAATGAGAAAAAGCTCTAGCACAAAGGTATCTGCCGCGGTAGGAGGTGAGATGCAGGAGTGTGTCTGTGGATGGAAGAAGGTTACGTCACTTAGAGGGCTGAGGATTCATCAAAGTAAGAAGAGATGTTTGGAGGTGGTAGTGCAGGGGCACCGCATTGAAAAGTACTTCTTACAGAGTAGTTCGAATCAGTCGGTTGAAGTCCAGCGGCAGGTTGTACACCACAGCCCGCAGGATATCAGTACCTCTGTTGCTAAGGAAGTGAACTGCAGTAAAGACATACAGGATGATAAGTCTGAGGTTCATCAGATGAGAAGCAGAAGGCTGGCGAAGGAGAAGAGTTTTGTCCAGAGAAATAAGGTAAAATGGCCCGCAGCAGTAGATAAAGCAGGCTGGAGGAGCGTAAATGATGATCTTAGAGGTTTACTGGCTAGTCTGAAAGGGTCAGCGGAAAGTAAATTGAATAGATTAGGTGGAGTCATTTATGAGTATGGATTGGCTAGGTTTGGGAAAGTACAGGTGAGGGAAAAAAAGCAAGAGTCTGTGAAATCTAGGCGACAGGTAGAAATAGCTGGGCTTGTCCAGGAGTTGAGAGCTCTGAGAAAACAGTGGAAGAGGGCAATGGATAAGGATAAAGAGGGTATCAATTGGCTACAGAGAGATCTGAAGAGTAGGTTAGCAACTTTAAGGAGGGCAGAGGTGTTAAGGAAAAGGAGAAGGAAGAAGGAACATGCTAGGGCAGCCTTCTTCAGAAATCCCTTTGGGTTTGTAAAGACTTTATTTAGCAAAGAGAAGTCTGGTAGACTAAATGTGGAAAGAAAGATATTAGAAGAGTACTTTGAATGTATGTATAGTGATAAGGATAAGGACAAGGAGTTGGAGCTCCCAGCAGACATTCCACCAGTGGGCACAATGGGGGGCTGCATGGATGTCAGCCTCCCAAAGTGGAAGGAAGTGCAAAATGTGGTTCGCCATGCAAAGGCTGGATCTGCGCCAGGGCCTAATGGTGTGACGTATCAAGTGTATAAGAATGCACCTGATGTCCTGAAGTTTTTGTGGAGAATGATGGTCATAATGTGGAAAAAAGGGACTATCCCAAAAGAGTGGAGGAGAGCAGTGGGCATCCTGATTCCAAAAGAAAAGGATTCCAAGGAGATTGAGCAGTTTCGACCAATAAGTCTCCTTAATGTAGAAGGTAAAATCTTCTTTAGTGTAGTAGCAAGGAGATTAGTAGAGTACCTAAAAGTAAATAAATTAATTGACACCTCAGTTCAAAAGGCAGGGATTCCTGGTTTTGCAGGTTGTTTGGAACATAGTAGTATGATCTGGAGTCAGATCCAGGCAGCGAAGAGAGAGGGTAGGGACCTACATGTGGTGTTTTTAGACCTAGCTAATGCTTTTGGGTCCGTGCCGCATAGCCTAATATGGAAGGCGTTTGAATATTTTCAGGTGCCAGCAAATATTACTAGGCTGGTTAAGGCATACTTTGAGGATATTCAGTTATGTTTTAATACAGGAGAATTTGTTACAGCATGGCAAAGGTTGGAAATGGGTATAATGGCCGGATGCACCATTTCGCCTTTGGCATTTACTATGGCCATGGAGGTGATAATTAGGGCCTCAAAGTGGGTGGTAGGCGGTGAAAGACTGCGAGATGGGTTACGGCTACCTCCAATTAGGGCATACATGGATGACATGACAACACTAACAACGACAGTACCTTGCACTCGGCGGTTATTGGAAAAAATACAGGGAAATCTTAGGTGGGCTAGGATGAAGGTAAAGCCTAATAAATCTAGAAGTATATCAATAGTTAAAGGCAAGTTGGTGCAGGAGAGCTTTTGTATGGAAGGGGAGTGTATACCATCGGTACAGGAGAAGCCAGTTAAAAGTTTGGGCAGATGGTATAGTGCAGCATTAAATGATAAGGAGCAGGTGGCGATCTTAAAGACAGAATTGGTGCAGGCAATTAATAGAATAGAGAAGTCGCTGTTACCAGGAAAATTAAAATTATGGTGTATCCAGTTTGGCTTGCTTCCTCGTATTAGATGGCCACTGACAATTTATGAGGTACCTATCACAGAGGTTGAGAGGTTGGAAAGGATTTTGAATAAAACAATAAGGAAATGGTTAGGTTTGCCACGTTGTTTAAGTATTGTAGCATTATATGGAAAAGGCATACTAGAACTACCTATGACTAGCTTAGTTGAGGAATTTAAATGTGCGAGGGTGAGTCGAGAGGTGATTCTATTAGGATCTAAGGATAATGTCGTAAGAAAAGCAGCATCAGTGGCTAAGGTAGGGAGGAAGTGGAATCCACGGGTAGCGGCGCAAGCGGCCGAAAGCGCGTTAGTGTTGCGCGATATAGTAGGCTATGTCCAATGTGGAAAAGCGGGCTTTGGATCAGGTGACTCATGGAAAACATTTAATAAGGCCATGTCACCAGAGAGAAGGCGAATGGTAGTGAGTTTTATAAGGGAACAGGAAGAAGATGCTCGACGTGCATTAGCAGCGTCTCAGGCAAAACAAGGCCAATGGCTTCGTTGGCAGAGTGTAGAAAATAGGCGGCTCACCTGGCAGGAAATTTGGGTGATGGACGCGGGGCGCATCAAGTTTCTACTTGGAGCAACATATGATGTCCTTCCAACTCCTCAAAACCTCGCACAGTGGGTAGGTGAAGATCCTAAATGTAAGTTGTGCACGGGAGTTGGCTCGCTAAAGCACATTTTGTCCGCATGCCATGTTAGTTTGTCACAGGGGCGATATACATGGAGGCACAATCAAGTTCTAAGTGTGCTAGCGTGTTTATTTGATAAGAAGCGCTTAGAGGTTAATGCATTGACTAGTGTTGGTAATCGGTACGCAAGTAGGTTTGTGAGGGAGGGTAAATGTGCAGGAGAACGCGATTGTGCCGTTGATGTTGGCAGGTGGGGTGAAGCACGAGATTGGAAACTTCTAGTAGATATAGGGAGAAAACTACAGGTTCCGGAGTGCATAGCAGTAACTTCATTGAGGCCCGATATGGTGTTGTACTCGGAAAGTAAACGGATTGTTTACTTTATCGAATTAACGGTTCCGTTTGAAGACGCGGTTGATGAAGCATTTGAGAGGAAAAAGTTAAAATACGCTGACTTGGTGGCTAATGTGCGAGAACGCGGATGGCAGGCGCACATAAGACCAGTAGAAGTAGGTGCTAGGGGCTTTGTGGCTAAATCTATGACATCGTTGTTAACACAGTTCTGCCTTAGAGGGAGAAAGTTAAGATCAGCTGTGAAGGAGCTGTCGGTGGTAGCTGAAAGAGCTAGCCAATGGCTGTGGATTAAGAGGGCACAGACTACTTGGGGGCATGCCCCATAAAGGTGGCTTGACCGGTCTTATGAGTGAGACGTTGGGAAGGTGAAATGGGTAACATAAAAGGTGGTTGAACAGCAAGCTTTGAGGGGGGTGAGGCTGGGACGCCAGCCCTCACCGTTGAGCCTCCTGGAGGTGTTGTGGGCTCAAATCAATGAAACACCAACGAAGGGAGGTGCCCACCTGATGACCCCAGTGAAGAGCTTGTAAGTGGTTGTGGGCGTCGCTGTTACTTTGCGTGAAGGTCTGTCTAGGGCTGTGTTGTGGTCTGAGTACTTGGCAGTTGAGGCAAGTGACCATGAACATAGTACGCTGTGATTCTGGATCCTTGCCGAGCCAGTATCAGATTGTAGCTGTTGTTGTGTTCTGCTCAAACAACTGGTGCGTGTTTAGGATGTCGTTGTTGCTTTGTTTGAAGGTCGCTGATACTTTGCGTGAAGGTCTGTCTAGGGCTGTGTTGTGGTCTGAGTACATGGCAGTTGAGGCAAGTGACCATGAACATAGTACGCTGTGATTCTGGATCCTTGCCGAGCCAGTATCAGATTGTAGCTGTTGTTGTGTTCTGCTCAAACAACTGGTGTGTGTTAAGGATGTCGTTGTTGCTTTGTTTGAAGGTCAGTCCAGGTTGATGTGATGATCTGAGTACTTGGCAGTTGAAGCAATGGACCATGAACATAGTACGCTGTGCTTCTGGATCCTTGCCGAGCCAGTATCAGTTCGTAGATGTTGCAGTGTTCTAATAGTGGTTGGTTGGTTAATAATATGCACGGTTATGGTTGTTGGAGAGAAGATGGGCGGTAGGGCCTTGTGAGGAGTATGGGAGTGGCATAGGATATTTCACCATCTTATCCTGTGTTTAAGTATAATGTTTGTGGTTCTGTTTTTTCTGGTATTGGTGCAGGAGTCAACATTTTTTGATTGGGTATTTGTGTGAGTGAGAAAGACACTGCAAAGGTCTGTGTATGATTGTGTGCCTGTGTGTGTATGTATATAAAACAGTAAGTCATTTACTCACTGTAGTATTTCCAGTGTACAGTGTGGATCTTCCAGTAACGCAGAGAGCTGTTTCAGTCCTGAGTCTCCTGATTTATTCCAGTTCAGATTCAGCTCTGTCAGGTGTGATGAGGGATTTGATCTCAGAGCTGAAACCAGAACAGCACAGCCTTCCTCTCTAATACTGCAGCCAGACAGACTGCAGAGAGAATAAAAACACCTTACTTACAGCTCAACACACGCACTTCCCCAGAATATGTTTTGTAGTTGTTTTTGTTGTTTGTTTCTGGTTTTGCTGCAAGTGGTATCAAATCATTTCTTCATAGATACTGTGTGTGCATTTGTAAGTGTGTGTGAGTGTGTGGTCATGCGAGTGCATGTGTGTATGTACGGGAGAAACACGAACACCATTACAATGTGTGTGCATAAGTGCAAAGGTGGTGTAGGTATGCACACGTGTGTGTATAACGCGACAGTCAGTCCGTAACTCACTGAAGTTTCTCCAGTTTACAGTGTGGATCCTCCAGTAGAACAGAGAGCTGCTTCACTCCTGAGTCTCCTAGTTCATTGTTGCTCAGATACAGTTCTTTCAGGTGTGATAAAGGGTTTGACCTCAGAGCTGAACACATAGCAGCACAGCCTTCCTCTATAATGCTGCAGTTATACAGACTGCAGAAATGAGGAGACAGACTGACACTTAGAGCTCAACTCACTCACACATAAAGAGAAATAACACTAAATACATAAAGCTTTGATCTGCTAGAAAATAATCTTGCAAAAGAGAGTTCAAAAGAGATATATGTGACACTGCTCAAACTCACACCCAGTTCAGTTGTAAGAGTGTCTCTCTAACAGACACAAAAATGCACAGTTGTGTGTGTTTCTGTGTGTTAGAGGGAAACAAGAGTTTGTGCATTTGTGTAATACAGAGTCAGTAATACAGAAAGTCAGTAACTCACTGTAGTTTCTCCAGTGTACATTGTGGATCCTCCAGTAGAGCAGAGAGCTGCTTCACTCCTGAGTCTCCTGGTGTACTGGAATTCAGATTCAGGTCTCTCAAGTGTGATGAGGGATTTGACCTCAGAGCTGAAGCCAGAGCAACACAACCTTCCTCTGTAATTCTGCAGCCAGACAGACTGTAGAGAAGTGAAAAACTCCTAACACGTACTGCTCAGCATACACAGTCTCTAAATCTTACACAAAATATCTCTTACACACATAGGCACAAAGAATAACAGTAGTCTATATGCATAAACATTGGATTTACTGGAAAACAATCATATTGTATAGAAATGAAATTAGCAGAACACTGCTCACACACACAGACACAGATTTCAGTTGTGTGTCTCTCATATACACAAACACAAATGTAAGAAGATTACTACACAAACTGAAAACATTCTTTAGAAGCACAAACTTGATGTCACAAAACTCACAAGAATAAGTGAATATCAGAATCATAGTCATATTTGTTGCTACACAAGTCTGAAGGCTCAAACACACACAAACAGACACAAACATGCACTTAGACAAATTTACGTACACACAGAAAAAGAAAAACAGAAAAGGAGAATAGGAATGCACACCAAAAAATTAAAAAGGCCAATACACAGACATATGGTCAAACACGCATGAGTACACATATAGACACATAGGTAAACTCACAAAAATGCAGACAGATCAACACAGAAACTGATAAACACAAAGATGCATATACCTAAGGACAAAACACTCCTCACAACTCAGTAAGCACTCAGAATTTGTCAGTGATGCACATACAGGTATATGCACACACACACACACACACACACACAGTGATGGGGTATGCATATAAAAAGACATTTAATCAGTAACTCACTGTAGTTTCTCCAGTTTGCAGTGTGGATCCTCCATTAGAGCAGATAACTGCTTCACTCCTGAGTCTCCTGGTTTATTGTAGTTCAGATTCAGCTCTCTCAGGTGTGACGAGGGGTTTGATCTCAGAGCTGAACACAGAACAGCACAGCCTTCCTCTGTAATACTGCAGCCAGACAGTCTGCAGAGAGGAGAAAAAATTCTCAAACTTAACCTTCAACCCTTGAATAACTGAACATCATGGCTAAGCTGGGTACCAGTCGTAGCACACTACAAAGACCACGTGGAGTACACATCCTGTGTCATATCAAAGACTCGGGCTGCTGGTGATGGTGTAATGGTTTGCAAGATATTTTCTTGGCACACTTTGGGCCCCTTTTGAGTCCTTCATTTATGCCTCACGTTGTACAGCTAATCGCCTCATCCCTCTTACTGAAATGGTAAGTACTCACTGTCTGTATCTATTCTGTGTGTGTGTGTGTGTGTGTGTGTGTGTGTGTTGATCTCTAGATAATACTTCTAAATCTACTGATTCAGATGAACATGTTCATATGAGCAAAGTATGCACCCCACAAACACAAAGCTCCTTTGTAACAGGTGTTTGGTGGGCACTGCAGTGAGTCAGAGGAAAGACAGGACAGAGACACTTTAGGATTAATGATTTGGTCATAATGATTACATAATGATTAGGTACATATTACATTAGTAACAAAAGTGTACAGACACACTTTACAGCATATTTTACAATGGAGTTAATTTTGTGCTGACCCCAAAGCAGGAATGTGTTTATGGAAAATACTCACACAGCTTTTCTGGATGTTTTAACCACTGGCAGCAGGCGCAGTAGACATTCCTCTGATGGTTCATATTTCCACAGGTCAAATTCATCCAGATCCTCTTCGGAGTTCAGCAACACAAACACCAGAGCTGACCACTGAGCAGGAGAGAATCTCGTTCCATGGAGACGACGGTTACCTCCTCTCTTCAGGTATGTTTGGACTTCCTGCACTAGAGAATGATCATTCAGTTCATTCAGACAGTGGAAAAGGTTGATGGATTTCTCTGGAGAGGGATTCTCCCTGATCTTCTTCTTGATGTACTTGACTGTTTCCTCTTTGCGGTGAGAGCTGCTTCCTGTCTGTGTCAGTAGGCCTCGTAAGAGAGTCTGATTGGACTCCAGTGAGAGACCGAGCAGAAAGCGAAGGAAAATGTCCAGATATCCATTTTCACTTTGTAAGGCCTTGTCCACTGCATTCTTGAGAAAGTCATACATAGTTTTTGATCTTTTAAACCCAAGTTGTGGGGTTTGCTGTTTTAACACATTTCTGTTTGATATGAAGGATATAAATACATATAAAGCAGCCAAAAATTCCTGAACGCTCAGATGTACAAAGCTGAACACCTTCCCCAGGTGCAGCCTAAACTCTTCTCTGAAAATTTGCGTACACACTCCTGAGTACACTGACACTTCATTCACATCAATGCCACACTCTCTCAGGTCTTCCTCATAGAAGATCAGGTTTCCCTTTTGCAGCTGTTCAAAAGCTAGTTTCCCCAATACCTCAATTCTCTCTCTATTCTGGTGAGAGTCAGAGTCAATTTTTCCATGGTACTTTCTGTCCTTGTGTTTGATTTGAAAGATCAGGAAGTGTGTGAACATCTGAGTCAGAGTCTTGGGGATCTCTCCACTCTCTGCTTCACTAAATATTCTCTCTAGAACAGTGGCTGCAATCCAACAGAAGACTGGAATGTGGCACATGATGTAAAGACTTCTTGATGACTTCATGTGTGTGATGATTCTATTGGCCAGGTTCTGATCACTGATTCTCTTCCTGAAGTACTCCTCTTTCTGAAGGTCACCGAACCCTCGTACCTCTGTTACCAGGTCAACACACTCAGGAGGGATCTGATTGGCTGCTGCTGGTCTAGAGGTGATCCAGATGAGAGCAGAAGGAAGCAGTTTCTGCTTGATGAGGTTTGTCAGCAGCACATCCACTGCGGTCGACTCTGTTACATCACATAATCTCTCATTATTCTGGAAATCTAGAGGAAGTCGACACTCATCCAGACCATCAAAGATGAACATAACTTTGTAAGCATCAGAATCTACTAATTGTAACTGTTTCGTTTCAGGGAAAAAAACATGAAGCAGATCCATCAGACTGAACTTTTTCTCCTTCATCAAATTCAGCTCCCTAAAAGGAAGTGGAAATATGAAGAGGACATCCTGATTTGCTTTTCCTTCAGCCCAGTCCAGAATGAACTTCTGCACAGACACTGTCTTTCCAATTCCAGCAATTCCTTTAGTTAGCACTCTTTTGACTGGTTTGTGTTTAAATAGGTCATTGTATTTGATGGGTGTCTCCTGCATTACAGGTCTCCTGGATGCTGTCTCAATCTGTCTCACCTCATGTTCATTATTGACCTCTCCACTCCCTCCCTCTGTGATGTAGAGCTCTGTGTAGATCTCATTTAGAAGGGCGGAGGTTCCATGCTGTGAGATTCCTTCATGAAATTCCTTATACTCCTTTACTAGTTTGGATTTATGGAGATTAGATTTTTCAATCCATCCTGAAAAGTACTCTAAGAACAAATAACAAACTTCAGTTATAACCCACGATTATTAGTTTTCACACACACCTGTTCCTTGTTGGCTTTCTTTTGTTCTTCATTATTTAAAGAAATGTTTCTGAGTTATAGGGACTTTAGTTATCAGGGGAAAGGGCTAAGTACCGGTAGATCTGAGTGTTGTCTGCATAGCTATGGTACAATAACCTAGAATCTTGTATTTGTTCAAGTGTACACATATTTAAAGTAAATAGCCCTATAATTGCACATTGTGGAACACCACAAGTCACTGCCACAGAAACCTTAGTTTCTATTTCAACAAAATATTTGCTGCCTTACAGGTGTAACGACCCCTCCATATAACTAGGCAGAAGGAGAGGCGGGAACAATATAGAAATGTTGGCAGAGTGGCAGAGTAAATTCATCAAATAATTTAAACACACTACAAAGACATAAGTGTAGTGAATTATATATTAACGGCTGTTAACCGTGACACAATCTGACATATATAGGAAATAAGGGGAAACTGTGTGATGACGGCACCAGAGAAAGAAAAAAAGAAAATAAATACCTCACAAAGTACTACACTACTCTTTCCTAACATAAGCAAAATTATAAAGATTACAAAATTACAAAAATTAGCCCCCTTACCTAATGTATCTGTACATTCAATACATGTAAAGGGCGCCCCATCTTACCTGCCCAGAACCCACATGTCACTGTCACCAAGAAATCACTATGAGGTAATTTGTCACAAGCAGATTTCATAATCTCCATATGCGGTGGAAGGTGAGGACTCAAACCAACATAGACTTTTATTTAATTAGCAGTGATTTGTATAAACAGACCTTCACTGAGAGCAGGAGTCCCTGAAGAGCCCCCAGTTTGAACTGTGCTGGTGCTGGAACTGGACTTTTCCTGAGCTGGCAGAGAGAACATTGGAGAATCAGAACTTAATTATTGATAATAACTTTATTCTTATCTCTCTCTGTTCAATAATAATGGAGGAACCCTGGATCTAGTGTGGAGGATTCACAGACTGAAAAGTTTGGGCTGTTCTAGTCATAAACCATGTATGTATATAAAGCCAAACACACATCTCTTACTTCCGTATGTAATGTTCAGTGTCACTGGTGCATTAATGTGATTCCCATGCAGTACAGGAGCAGAGATGTTCCCTCCTGTCTGAGCTGAGATGTTGGTCTGCATTAATTCATCCATTTGCAACATGTGCTGCTATTTCCTATCATCCACACATCAGAAGACATAGAAGCCTGAACAAGGAGCACACAAGGTTGTACACACACACACACACACACACACACACACACACACACACACACACACACACACACACACACACATTTTATTATCTTAACAATGTTATTATATTAAATATTAAAACAATACTAAATAATAAATATTACTAAATGTTGCATGGCTCACTAGAGAGAGAAAGGAAAACTTTTTCTGGCTTGATTTTTACAGTTTAAACAAAACGTAGTTCTTAGTTTGGCTACTGTTTACAAGCAAATGTAAAATATCATCCATTAAGAAAGTTGATTCTATTAGGTGTGAACAACTTAACTGTTCCTTGTGTAGTCCAGGTTCACGTAATTATTCAAGTCCAGCTCCAATTCAGAAAAGTACAATGTTTTTTTTGCTTAAATGGATCTTTATTCATCAGATCCGATGAGAGTTGTACTTCCACTTTAAACCAGACTGAACTAGTTCAGCCTCCAGATAAGGAAGTGCAAGGTTAGCTTTCAAACATTAATCCAGGAAATATTTCCTACTGGAACATGGTGTAAAGTGAAGACGGACATAAACAGTGAAAGTTTTTTTTATTGAGGGCACACCTCATCGATTCAAGAAAAATAATTAGAGTAACATGGAAACATAAACAATGTGTGTAGGTGTATCCCCATGACACCTTTACCAAAAGATTTGAATGTGTCTCCTTTTGGCCATACCAATACCAGAACATTGATAGGACATTTTAACGGCCCTTTATCGATGATGTCTGTCATTGAAAACTTCTTTTGAGTATATATAGTACTCACTTGTGCAAGTTCACAGTGCTATGTGCATTGTGTTTCTAAGATTTTGAGGATAGATAAAAAATTTGTAACTTAATTCGTAGTGAATATCACTATAATTAACTTTTTTCGTAGTGAATATCACTATAATAAAGAGAATATCACTATAGGGAATATCAGTAAAACCCATCCTACGCGTCCTCTGATACGTATCTATAATAAGGAGATTCCTCTCTGTTAAACGTATAAATACATGTTGGATTTAA
The DNA here is from genome assembly GCF_052324685.1 of Brachyhypopomus gauderio. NCBI lineage: Eukaryota > Metazoa > Chordata > Actinopteri > Gymnotiformes > Hypopomidae > Brachyhypopomus > Brachyhypopomus gauderio. The sequence goes on from NC_135228.1 coordinate 494,664, forward strand.
AGTGCAGCCTTTAAAGTGAAACATGCTCTTCTTGAGCCGCTGTGACGTCTGTGCAAAACACCTCAACGTCTGCCGGCAGGTCTCCTGATACCTCTACCTATCCCCCAGCGGCCCTGGTCTCACCTCTCCATTGATTTTGTTACTGATCTCCCCAGGTCTCAAGGAAACACATGTATCCTGGTGGTAATCGACCATTTCTCAAAGGGTTGCCACTTGATCGCTCTCCCAAAGATTCCCACTGCCATGGAGACGGCGGAGGCCATCTTCTCCCAAGTGTTCCGGCTGTACGGGCTTCCCGAAGACATCGTGTCGGACCGGGGACCCCAGTTCACCTCAAATGTGTGGCAATCTTTCTGCAAACTGTTGGAACATCTCGGTGAGCCTGACGTCTGGCTACCATCCCCAGAGCAATGGGCAGGTGAAGTGCCTGAACCAGGAGATAGGCCACTTCCTCAGGTCCTATTGCAGTGACAGGCAGGGGGAATGGAGTCGTTTCCTGCCCTGGGCTGAATATGCCCAGAACTCCCTCACACACTCATCCATGGGTTTGACCCCTTTTCAGTGTGTTCTAGGGTTTCAGCCTCCCATGTTCCCGTGGTTGGGTGAGCCCTCTGATCTACTGGCAGTGACTGACTGGTTTTGTCGGAGTAAGCGGCCCTGGGAGGGACCGCGAGACTTCGGATGGCTATCCGTCACCAGAAGATACAGGCTGACCGCCACAGAAGGGCGGCTCCCACATACTCACCAGGTCAGATGGTGTGGCTCTCCACCAGGGACCTCAGCCTGAAGACTACGTGCCGCAAGTTAAACCCCCTCTATGCGGGTCCTTTGAGGTCCTGAGTCAGGTTAACCCCGTTACTTAGAAGTTGAAGCTGCCGCCTTCTTACTGTATATCGCCCACCTTTCACATCTCCTTGCTTAAGTCCGCACAGCCCTCCAGTTTGTCTCCCGACCAGCAGTCGTCCCTGCCGCCTCTGTTGGACATAGACGGTGGCCCGGTCTACTGGTTGAACAAGCTCCTGGATTCCCACAGGCGGGGATGTGTGTTACAGTACTTGGTGGACTTGGAGGGATATGGACCAGTGGAGCGTAGCTGGGTCGATGCCCACAAGGTCCTAGACATCACCATGATCCATGATTTCCACGCTGCCCACCTGGATCGCCCTGCGCCATGGCCCCGGGGCCATCCCCATCGTCGTGTCTCTTATCGTCGTGTCGTGTTAAGGGGGGCCGATGTCAGGAATGGCAATCACGCCCGTGACCGCCAGAGGGCGCCATCGCCGGAATATTAACCAGCACACCTGACTCCAATAATCCACTCACCACACCCTAATTAAGGACTCTGTACATAACACACCAGTGCAAAGTATTGCCTCTCCGAGTGTCTCTACCAAGCCTTATTCTTGTATTGCTCTGACTGTGATTCTGGTTTTTTTATCCTTGCACTGGCCTTTTGATATCCTCCTTTTTGCCGAGCCCTTTTTGTACCTCTGCCTGCCGTTCGGAAGTCTTTTCTGGTTTTGACTATTAGCTGCCTGGTTTTTTGACTCTCCCTTTTGCCTCGCCCTTATGTGCTGCTGCCTGCCTTCCCTACAGGGTTGTCCCCTTTTGGGACCGCTGTTAGGTATTTTTCCATATTAAAACATGTCTTAAGCCTGCTTATGGATCTTTCTTCCCCCCCCTACGATTTGAAATACAGCATTTTCACAGCTGATGACGGAGTTCCATTTTCGCATCAACAGGCCATCCTACAAAAATAATGCAACCTGTTTATCTTTCAGCTCATCAAGGCTACACACAGACTGAAAACACTTGATTAAACTGGCGTCTTGTTTCTGAGCAAAAACTTCTCTGGTAAAATTACCTTGATTTTCAACTAACTTATTTTTGCGGTCAAGTTTAGTTTACGCATTGAGTATTTCTGCGATCTTTCTTTTGTTTTCTTAATTTTTGTCTTTTCTTAATTTTTGAGTTTATATATAATTTTATTTTTTCTACGCGTCGAGTTCTGTTATCACATGTATTCTGTTATCGCCTTTATTTCTCCCTCATTTATTAGAGTATTTCTGTTTCCACGCATTGTATTTATTCCGCATTATTTAAGTTGGAGTTTTTTCCCATTCCACTGTGTCTGTTTGCCTCCCTCACTCTACAGCAGGAGTGACCAACCTGCGTCTCGCGAGCCGTATGCGGCTCTTTGCCTGGTTTCATGCGGCTCCCCAGCCGGTCCACACTCTCACCTGCACTAACGGTTTGTGTTGTGGCCCGGTTACCTCATCAGTTCTGAGGGCGACATACTGCTACATCTTCGTGGTGCGCGGTTTGTTTACAAGCCTAGCGAGCCGCTAATACTTTAAAAACTGGGGTAGTGGAAAATGATTTTTTACTTAATACTTAATTTGTGTCCATTTTACATCCCCCCGCTAATAATTTACATTCGCCACTCCCCCCGTCAACAATTTATAATCGCCGCCGCCACCCCCCCCCCCCCCCCCCCCCATCTCACTCCAAGTGATCTTGCCAACCCTCGTGATGTTCAAGCATGCCCATGTATGTTGTGGCTCTTTGCAGTGACACAGTAAAAAAAAGTGGCTCTTGGTCTCTGACGGGTTGGCCACCCCTGCGCTACAGCATTCATTGTGGTTACTCATGGTGCAAGCCAGCACTTGGATCTCAGTGTCCTCACACCGTGGTTACATCTTCTGTAACTCACCACGTTACAGGCTTGAGAGCATGTGTGTTCTCTGCTTCAGTGCTTGTGTTGGTCTTCCATACTGCTGGTGTCCTTATGTGCCACCAGTGATGTCATTCAATTCTCCTACGTCTTGCGAGTAACCCCAACTATAAGAAGTCTGCCGGGGATGCTGCTTGACATGCCTTGCAAGGTATTGGTCTGGTTGGTGTTGACAAAAAGCTGGTATTTTATTGGCATAAGCACATGGGTTTGAGAGATAAATGGTCACATAGGAGTTTAGTATGAGTAAATTTTGTAGCCTGTGAAGTGCATCTCCTTTTAATGTTTTCTTTGTGGAATGATTTTCCTTTACAGCAGAATGTAATGTGAGTGAATGTAGCTACTAATGCTACGAATATTGGTAAGAGAAAATAAATGAACAAATGTCATTTGTCACGTGATCGAAATTTTTATTTACAAATACTAGACGTGCTGCGTTTGAGTCGGATACATAAGATGTCTGTATGGTGCTGGAGACCATACAGACAATAGAATCATTTTTGCTGGTTTTGCATGTACAATGTACAACCAAAGAATGGGTGTGTGAAATCCATGGGATAGTGAAATTCAAACACTCCCTATATACAATCCCTACTCCCTTACTATTTGCACTCCCTATATACGTCACGTCTACCAGCTATCCCACATCAGGCCACCAGAGGTCCTCATCTCCAGAATATTAATCGAGCACCTGTTTCTCATTGCAGAACCCTACTTATGTCATCCCAGAGTCCTCTGATTTCCCTGGCTTACATCATACATTCCTGTGCTGTCCTTGTCAGACAGACAGCCAGTTAGTTAGATGGGGAGTACACTGCCAAACTCATTGTCTCGCATTGTCCTGTTTAACTACGAGTAGAAAGCTCTACAGTATTGTCTCAGGTTTATCTCCCTTCAGAATACGTAGATTTTAGTGATGTGTTTAACAATTCCCAATGTGTTTAGCAACTACCTCCTCATCATCCATGGGATTGTGGAATTCAGCTATTACTCCCGCTAAAAGTCTAGTGTACCCTTTGTCGATTCCCGAAAAAGATGCGTTAGAAAACTACATACAAGGCACACTTAACAATAAAACAGCGGGTTACATCAATTGACGCACATCAGAACTTTTCGTCATGACTACTTAATACGCGTTTGTAGGAAAAATCTGAAAAAAATTTGACTTATTTATTTAGCATGCTTAGTTGAAAAACAAAGACAATAGTTGTGTGCATTATACAGCAGTATAAAGGACAAGAAACATGTGCAGTCGTCATTGTAATGCACAAAAATGGCCTAACGGAAAAGTATCACAGCTAGAAAGATTGCACCTCAGTCAACAATCTATCACATCATCAAGAACTTCAAGGAGAGATGTTCCATTGTTGCCAAAAAAGCTCCAGGGTGCCCAAGAAAGACCAGTGTTGTATAAAGTATTAGAGACCCATACTTGAGTAAAAGTACAAGTACTCAAGTAATCAAAAAATTGACTTGATGTCACGTAAGGCCGCGCCCCCCTCCCTTAGCTGTCGCTCCGGATTCCCTCGTGTCTGTGTTCCTTGCCCGTTTATCCCGCCCTGCTCGTTTGTCTCGATAATTCCCTATTGTCTACCACGCCCCTGTGTCATTGCCGTCACCTGTTCCTTGTTTAAAGTTCTGTGTATTTATAATCCCTGAGTATCCCTTGTCCTTTGTCGGTTATTTTGGTTGTCCGTGTTGTTCAAGTTTTTGATTCTGATCGCCTGTTATTCTCGTTCCCTGTGTCTCCCTGCCTTGTTCGCATTTCCCTGTTTTCGTCGTGCCTGTCTATGCTTGTTATTCGGACTGCCCTCCCGTTATGACCCCGGACTGCTTCTCTGACTCCGATGATGGTATGCCCTGTAATAAATCTCGCTCTTCTCAGCATTTGTGTCCATCCCCTCGCTCCGCAGCGCGAGCTGCGTTACACTTGAGTAGAAGTTGAAGTGTTCTTTAAAAACTTTACTTAAGTAGAAGTACTGAAGTATTCAGCATTTTTTGTACTTAAATATTGCAAGTAGTTTTTTTCTAAAATTTATTACTCAAGTAATGAAAGTAAAAAGTACAAGTATTGTGTTTTGAATTAATTAAAGAAAGCCGTCAAAGTTTGATTATCAATTGTTTTTATATATCTCTTACAAATCAAAGATGTCAAAGACCACAAACACTGTATGTTCTGTATGTACAAACAAGTAGCAACTTAAAAAACTGGGCTTAACACCTCGTACACAAAAAACAGATACTATGTCCCTCTAAGTCGTAGGTTTGACGCAGAAGTACAAATTTGCCTTAATTTAGCTGAGAAAATGAGTTGTATTTTGGACGTAAAATCCGTTTGTTGGATTCTAAGGGTGAGCCTACTGCCCTGCGTTTACCCCCAATAAATGCCCTTACCCTAAAAAACACTACACTATCAAAATGGGCACATGATTAGTCAGCATGAAAAGAGACACGGCTTAATGTTGCTAAAAACACAACATCGCCTTTACAGGGTTGCCAACTCTCACGCATTGAGCGTGAGACACACGCATTTGACCGTTTTCACACGCTCTCACACCACGCTTTCGATATCTCACGCCGAAAAAAAATATCTAGTTTATTTACCTCTGATCCACATCTATGATTCAATGAGTTACTAGTTTGCTCTGGCGCCAACCACCGACGATGGATAGATCTTGATATAACACTTAATTCGTGTTCATTTTATGCTGATTCCCATGCAGTACAGGAGCACAGTCGTTTCCTTCTGTCTGAGCTGTCATGTTGGTCTGCATTAATTCATCCATTTGGACAATATGCTGCAGATTCCTTTATTTGTTTGACTCCACAAGTCAGAAGACACACAAGCTTGAACAGGAAACACACACACACATGCACCTGTGTAACGTTCTGCGCGACGCAAAGCATGGAGGTGGACACAAACGCTGAGAAGAGCAAAATTTATTACAGGGAATTCTATAATCGAAGTTGTAGTCACAAGTTGGGGTCAAAACGGGAGAGCCATCCACATGAGACAAGTACATGGGCATGACGAACACAGAACAGAGCACAGAAACAACAGATATAGCAAATACCACGACAGCAGCGAGGGTAGAAAACACCAATCCACAATCGAACATGAAACCACAAGAGAACGAATAAACGACCAGGGGCTAGGGAAACACAGGGACTATAAGTACATGGAACTAACAAGACACAGCTGAGGACGATAACAACACTGGTGTGGCAGACAGAGGGAAACCAGGGCAACAGACAAGCAGGGCAGGGCTAACGGGCCAGGAACAACACAGACACGGAGAACAGAGACACTGGAGTGACAGCAAAGAGAGGGGGGCGTAGCCCTACGTGACAACCTGGTTACCTTAGAGCAGGGTGCTACCTGTGTTTAAATGAACTTACTCAGGGCAAAGTCTTGTTTTTCTAATGTGCATTATAAATGACAACATCTCCATTTCATCCTGGAAACATGAGGTTGAATAACTGGGGCTTATAATTAGAAAACACTAATTAGTCACTGCAGTATTTTTTAGTTGAATCTTTGCAACATAAATTATCTTTTTTTCCTGACTGAGATGCTGCATGACATGTGAAAAAGGAAAACTTTAATGCAAACTGTTCATCAAAAATCCTTGTGAATTAATTTCTCATCATTTTAAGTTTGAGTTTAAATTTTTATAGTAGCAACAAACTCAGCTTAGTTCAGCTCCTTTGTTCATGATGTGAAAATAGCTTTTAACTCAAATGTTTACAGTTAACAAACTTTACTCTGTTAACTGAGACCAACTGGACTGTTCCTTGTGTAGTACGTACTGAGTACTTACCATGTTACTATGTTACCTATATGGTATTTACCAGGGGTGGAAAGTAACTAATTACATTTACTCACATTACTGTAATTGAGTACTTTTTATGAGTAATTTGTAATTTTCTGAGTAGTTTTTGAAATATGTAATTTTTACTTTTACTTGAGTACATTTTGACCCAAGTAGTTTTACTTCACTACATTTGAACGCCCTCACATTACTGAGTAAAAAAATATTGATGGTGAAAAATTAAATGCAGGCAGAAATTTAAACTTCTGAGTCCCAGAACTGAAGGCCAATTGCATGGCCTTGCCTTGCGCGCACCCTTTCCATTGTCTCATAATCAGGTCGTAATCTGGTGCACTTATTTCCAAAAGGATGAGATTGGGATCCTGTGGACATTTTATTGTGAAAAGTGGAATCCTGTGGGCACTGCATTTTGAATAGTTGGATCCTGTGAGCGTTTTAAATAGTGGAATCCTGTGCGCATTTTGTTTTATTTTGAGATGTTGGGTCCTGTGGTCATTTTATATTTTATTTTGAGTTGTGGCAACCTTTGGGCATTTTATTGTGAATAGTGGTGGGCACTGTATTTTAAATAGTTGGATCCTGTGAGCACTTACTTTTAAATTGTGGGATCCTATGAGTATTTTTTAATTTTTGATGTGGGATCCTGTGGGCATTTTATTGTGAGTAGTGGGATCCTGTTGCATTTTAGTTTGATTTGTGGCATCTTGTGGGCACTTAATTTTGTGTGCATTTTGTTTTTTAAATAATTTGTAATTTAAATGTCTTTATTCTTATCATGGTGTTGTCTGTTGGACAATAGGACTGAAAATTGTTTTCACTTTATGGTACAGGTTGTGACTGTCCTTGTGCTGTGAAGAAGTATGTTCCTGAGCCCAGCTGATCTTTTTGCAAGTGTGGATGTGCACTTAAATACACTTTGAAATTGATTAAAACAACTTGTGCTGAATTTGGTTCATGATTCATCCATGCATTAAATAACTGAAAGTAACTAAGTAACTTTTACTCAAAGTACATTTTAAATGAAGTAATTTTGTACTTTTACTCGAGTAAATTTTGAGATGGGTAATTTTACTTTTACTCTGAGTAAATTTTAGGCAAAGTAATGATACTTTTACTCAATTACAATTTTTCATTACTCTTTCCACCTCTGGTATTTACATTCATCTACTCATAAAATGGATCTGCTGAGAGTTTTACTTCCACTGTAGACCAGATTGAACTGGTTCAGACATCAGAGAAGGAATTACAGTGTGAGCTGTCAACAATTTTTTATTTTATTTCCTGCCGTAATGTGGATTGAGATGATGTCAGATGCAAACACTGAGATGAGCGACATCTTATGAGCTCCAGTATAAAAAAAACATTAAAATATGGTCACATGTTCTGAATAAATGTGTTTGGACAGAACAACACCAGAACATTGTCAAGACATTTTATAACTCCTTATGAGGTCTGAAAATCTGGAAAATTTTACTAGTTTTTAATACTTTTAAAATTTCTCTTCATGAAATGCTTTTATTTTCACTCACATTTCACTAAATTGTAAATTTTGTATTTGTAAACTCATTTTATTCTGTAAAATCAGTGCAGTTCAGATGCCATGCCATGTTGCTCATTTGGGCAGAAAAACATTTGTGAATTAATGTTGCGAGTTTCATACAAACTGCACAGCATTGATAAAATACAGTAAATGCACCTGAAATATTTTGCATATTTTGTTGAGTGATACATATTTTATTGTTAATTCTTTTCATGAAGCAACATTGTCACAGTACAGAGGCCCCTGGCCAGCCTCCTCCATCAGCAGTGGCAGTATTCTATGTTGTCCTGTTGTTGTTTGTTTCATGTTTGTCCCATCAGGGAGTTGTCCACTTCAGGGTCGTTTGTCTGTCTACATATGTGTAACGCAGCACCCGCTGCAGAGTGAGGAGGCGGACACAAATGCTGAGGAGAGCGAGATTTAATAAAGGGAATTCCAAAATCAGGGTCAAACAGAAAGGCGTTGGTCAAATCCGAGAGGGAGTCTGAACACGAAACACGTAGAGGCATGACAGAACGAAAACCAGAACCAAAACATGGGTAGAACAAGGAAACAAACGAAACAACCAGGAAATTGAAACACAGAGCGACTGGGCAGCGAAGACGAGAAGTACTCACGAACAGCAACACAGAATCAGGATAACACTGGCATGAGTACAGAAACACAAAACCACCGATACAGACATGGGAGACACAGGGACTAATATACATGGAACTAAACGAGACACAGCTGATAACGATAATGACATGGGCGTGGCAGACAGACAGAAAACAGGGCAACAGACAAGCCAGGTGGGGCTAACGGGCAAGGAACAACAGAGACACAAGGAACAGAGACACCGGAGTGACAGCGAGGAGAGGGGGGCGTAGCCCTACGTGACAATATGTCTTGTCTTTGTACCAGCTGGCTATTGTATCCTTGATTCAATTGTCACGGGTTTTGCGTTGGTGCACTTTGTTAATTAAATCCTCCATTTTCCCTGAGACTGGTGTGATCACTTCCTTCTTTTTTGCACTTTTTTGTCACAGAATAACCAGCCAACTTTTGGAAGCCGCCAGTCTCGTTTTTCTTTTCCCTTTTTTCATGGTCATGTCTCGTGGTGTTTGTTTGCAAACAACAATGTGTATGTTTAAATGTTTTCAAAAAGGGAAGAGTAAGTGTGTAGCCATTTTCACCACTGGCCATGTCTTGTGTTTATGTGTAAACTGTGGTTTCACGATATACTGTATGTTGTCCATTTTGTCGACAGATTGCAACTCCTGGGTTGAGTGGAGTAGTCCACTCTGCAAGGAGCTTTCCTGAAAGGGTAGGTCTCCCAAGGAGGCTGGGGTGACCTCATGCTTGAGGCAGGGATCAGCCCAGAGAAGAGAGGTAGATCCGGGAGGGGGACAGCCACTCCCCGGGGAGGTAGCCTGCACATGCATACTATTGTAGTGGAGAAAGTAGAAGATTTTCCATTCCCTTGCTCTAAGGGCCTACTGTCACAATCACAGGAAGCGCATCCCCTAATAAAGTTTGAAACTAGCCGTCTCGGGTCCTTTACGATTCCTGCAGCACGAAGTAAAACATGCCAAGAAAGGCTTTCTACCCAGCACCCTTCCGCTGGGAACCCGAAGCTCACAACCCCAGCAAGGATAGTTCCTCATAAATTTAAGGAACCAAGCTTCTTATCTGACTCTGCAGAAGACATGTTTCACCACCAACTGCCATCCCCTATTTAGGGCCTCTGTTGCTTAGCATTCCTAACCACAAAGCATCGCTTTTGGAATTTACGAACAGACCTATATCCAAGAATGCTAAAATTGATTCTTATAACTCTATACTCTGGGATAGGTACTGGGTTTTAACCCCTTTTAGAGGAAGCAACTCTTCAAGACCATTCGAAAGACACCAAACTTGGAATTATTCTCATAAAGAAAAGGATAAATTATAGCTAAAGAATACAGGATTATTTGATCAAGGAGCCAGCAGTATTCAGTAACTAGACAACTCTGTACTGTGCTATCAGGACTGGTGTTTGAACATGAAGATTAAATCCTGTCTCATTATTATTGAAATGATTATGTGAACTGTATTCCATATTAATGCATATATATTATTGATCATATTTACCCAACAACCCCCCCATTATTTACTTATGGGACTAATATCACATCTCTTTTAAATGTGTATGTATTAATCTGGTTATTGTTACTACTAAATTGATTACCTCCTCAGCTCCAGTATGGTGAGTTAAGGAAGCCTGATGGCTTTAGAGGAGTGAATACTACTGAAATGCCTTAGCTAATGCACTGACAAACCAATTCTTCTTTATTCCTAAATGATATACCTGCATGAAAACTATACAATCTTCCGTGTGTGTTGATTTGTAATTGAACTTTTCTCTATCTTTGTCATGCAGGTGATAGACCTCGGGTCGTAATAAGCTTTTTCTTTTCTTGTGTAAAGCACTTTTAATTGCCAGTGTGTATGAATGGTGCTATATAAATAAACTTGCCTTGCCTTCTGTGTCTTAGTTGTTGCATTCCTTTTGTCAGAGGTGGACATTCCAGGTTCAGAAAGTAAAAGTCCTCATCAAGATTTTTGCTCAGGCTTCCTGGATTGTGTTGATTCCACTAATTTTACCTGACAATAATTAGAAAATCCAGCAAGTTTGAAGGAGGAAGGAAGACGTTTTACTTTCTGAACCTGGAATGTCTACCTCTGCCTTTTGTTTCCAATTGGAGGGAAATGCATTAACTTTGAATATTCATAGACATGACAGCTAATCCCTCCCTTCTCGCAATGCCATAGGATCAATACTAAAACTTTGTAACCTAGTAAGAAATGTTGGTTGATGGGGTAGTTGGAGTTGGAAAGACATCCCTACAAAAGATGAGCCTGGATTTCCACAGAAACACCAACAGCAAGGGGATCCAAGAATTAAGTATTTAAGTATATTAAGTACAGTCTGACACCTGTTTAGTCTGTGAGTTCATTTAACTTTGGAAAGTACGCGTGGGTTTACTTTGGACCTTAAAATACCACGTATTCCTGCCGGCCCCAGTGGACATCCATCCAAGCCTGGAAGACTCTTGCCCTGAGTAAGACCAACTTCATTCATCATGCCGCTTTGATGCCAGTCTTGTTTGCTGCTATTATTATTCATACTCACTTTAGGATTGGGTATTCTGGCTAAAGTAGTTTGATAAATGCATTTTAGCTAGTTATTTGCTTGCATTTCAGACCCAGCTTTTATCTATATTTAGCATAGATGTAAGACATGCCAGTATCTTCCAACTAATAGTTTCATCTAACCAGTGGTGGACGAAGTACACCAATTATGTACTTGAGTAAAAGTACAGTTACCTTGCATTGAATATTACTCAAGTAAAAGTAAAAGTATTCACCTCAATTTTTTACTTGAGTAGAAGTACAAAAGTATCTGCCTTCAAAAATACTTAAGTATTAAAAGTAAAAGTAAAAACCTTTTTTTTCTTAGCGTCACATCAAAACCCCTAGGCCTACTCGATCAAAAGGTGAACAGGAAACAGTGCCTTACATTTGCCTAGCAAACACAAAATACACAAAACTAGCCTATATTATCCTCACGACATTCATTTCCAAACTTTATCCATATTAATAATTCACACTAGAAAGGTAGACAAGTAGACAAACCGTTTAATATGAAAACATAATTCACCACAAAACAATTTCGAACCGGCCACTTCAGACCTAGCTTGGGGGACTTTTTCTGAGGTATTACGTTGTCCACCACATGGCGGGACAGGGAAGCTAGAAGCTCTAGCACCTAGAACTAGAACTGTGTGCAGCCCAACCAACTGAACTCATAATATTAAACTTAACCGAATAATTAATAATAATTTATATAATAATAATCAGGGTTGCCAACTCTCACGCAATGAGCGTGAGACACACGCATTGACTGTCTTCAACAGAGACCGTCTTCACACGCTCACACGACATACATCCGATTTCTCACACTGAAAAAAACTAGTTTAGGCTATTTACCTCAGATCCATATCTATGATTCAATGAGTTACTAGTTCGCTCTGGCGCCAACCACCGGCGATCGATCGCGATATAACACTTAATTAGTGTCCAACAATTTACACTCGCCGCCACCCCCCGCCAACATTTTACACACATGCTGCCCCCCCCCCCCCGACCCTGATAATAATAATTTTAATAGTAATTTTAATAATTTTTGCTTCGCCTCGCTCATATTTGCTTGCCTTCACCTCCCTCATAGGAATAAATTGCGAAGTTCGTTTCGCTTGGCCAAATTCGTGTGTATGTGTCCCCGGCTTTAATGTTTGATGTGGGACTCTCCTGTGTTAAACTGGCGCTTAGCATCTCCACAGATTGCAATTTGGGTACTAGCACACTGCTTTGGATAAAAGCATCTGTTAAAAGTAGTGTATTTCAGTGTGATATAATTAACCGGGGTATATAAACCACCCTGGTAGTACTCATCTAATGGCGAACTTACTTCGATGTGTTTTTTCAAGTTTGACGGCGAGTTCATAAATGATGACCGCGATGTGTTCTTCGGAATGCAGAGGAGGAATACGAATGACTTTTCTTTTCGAGGAATTCAAACATTTTGGCTAAATAAGGCCAGGGGTGTTGGGGAAAGACATCTGTTGCAGCCATGTCAGATCCTCAGCCATTTAGCATACAAATCTTAATCTCTTACTGAGCGCTGATTGGTTATAGTGTGTGACACGGCACACTTTGACCTGTCGGTATTTTATTAAGCTTCGATTTAAAAATGAAAAAGGAACGAGATGTTTCTGTAAATGTAAAAAAGTTTCGCTTTGAAATGTAGTGAAGTAAAAGTATAAAGTCTTACCAAATAAAAGTACTTGAGTAAAGTACAGATACATGGAAATGTTACTTAAGTACAGTAACGAATTACATTTACTTAGTTACTGTCCACCACTGCATCTAACGGATGAGCTTTTGGGTTGGTGAACATTGCTTTAAATGGTCTGTGGAGTTTTCTGTTTAATAGTTAGTTTGTTTCTTCCTCTGATTCAGGTAATAACTCTCTGAACCTAAACCAAGTTTTCGACCTCATGCGTCGTATGCATTATAACATTAAATTGTTTATCTATGTGATCGACTGGGGTGTGGTTTTTGTCTGTTGACGGCCTAGTCAGTCTAGGACTCTGCCCAGGGTAGTTTGCCGATCTATGTCTTGTCTATGCACCAGTTGACTGCTGGTTATTGTACCTTTAATTTAGACTATGTCACAGGTTTTCCTTCTCTACTTCCTTCTTTTTTACACTCACTAGCACTTAAGAATGGTGACCGGTGTCGGGCAGAGGAGGATGGGTTCCCCCCTGAGTCTTGGTTCCTCTCAAGGTTTCTTTCTCATGCAAAAAAACTAGGGAGTTTTTCCTTGCCACTGTCGCTCTTGGCTTGCTCTCTGGGGGCTAGGACTCGTCACTTGTAAAGCTGCTTTGTGACAACTACTGTTGTAAAAAGCACTGTATAAATAAAATTTGATTTGATTTGAAGAATTCATTGCAAATTGTGTGGTTTGCAAGAGATTTGTATTGCGTCAGTTCGGGGGCACTTCCTCTCATAGAAAGGCAAAACAAGAATGACAGATTAAAAGCATTGTATTGAAGTATTTTTGAAATTTCATATGTACAATCAAAAACCAGATAGCAAGTGTGTTTCCATTTTCTATGTTCTTTTTTTGTGTATGTTGGACTCTTCCCTGTCATACATAGATAAAGTCCATCAGCCCATACCAGAAATGAGTATCATCCACATCAAGGACTTTTATCAGTGGAGTGCGGGAATCTAGCATAAGCCAGGCGGCCAGGCTTCTGATGCTACACTTAGGACTGGTCATTCCCTACCATGAATATTTGTGTTATGTACAGTTGTGATCAAATTTATTCAACCCCCACTGAAATAAAGTGTTTTGGCCAGTTTGACATTGATTTTGATCATTTCAGTCATCTTATTTACAATTATATCAAAGAGGCACTTATAAATTAGACAAACATAACATAATATTTATGATGGAATAACCACAAATGTCTTTACTGTGCTCACATCATTATCAGTTTTATTCAACCCCCTAGTGACATTATTTTTTAGTACTTAGTACAACATCCTTTTCCAGTTATGACAGCTTTCAAGCGTGAAGCATAGCTTGACACAAGTGTCTTGCAGCGACCTATGGGTATCTTAGCCCATTCTTCATGGGCAAAAGCCTCCAGTTCAGTCACATTCTTAGGCTTGCGCACTGCAACTGCCTTCTTTAGGTCCCACCAGAGGTTCTCAATTGGATTTAAGTCTGGTGATTGCGATGGCCACTCTAGAATGTTCCAGCCTTTCATGTTCAACCATGCTCTAGTGGACTTGGATGTGTGCTTCGGATCATTGTCCTGTTGGAAGGTCCAACGTCTCCCAAGCCGCAGGTTTGTGACTGACTCCATCACATTTTCCTCCAAGATCTCCTGGTACTGAAGGGAATTCATGGTACCCTGCACACGTTGAAGCTTTCCTGTACCATTAGAAGCAAAACAGCACCAAAGCATAATTGACCCCCCGCCATGCTTCACAGTAGGCAAGGTGTTCTTTTGTTCATAAGCCTGGTTCTTCCTTCTCCAAACATAGCGCTGGTCCATTGTCCCAAACAGTTCTAATTTAGTTTCCAAAACCTGTTCCAAAACCTTTGTGGCTTGTCCACATGACTTTTGGCATACTGCAGTCGACTTTTCTTGTTCTTTGGAGTCAGCAAGGGGGTGCGTCTGGGCGTTCTGGCATGGAGGTCTTCGTTATGCAGTGCGCGCCTTATTGTCTGAGCTGAAACTTCAGTGCCCACATCTGACAGGTCTTTTTTCAGTTCCTTAGCAGTCACGCGGGGATTTTTCTCCACATTACGCTTCAGGTAGCGCACAGCAGTCGCGGTCAGGATCTTCTTTCTGCCACGACCAGGTAACGTTTCCACTGTGCCCTTTAACTTGAACTTGCGAATGATACTTCCGATAGTGTCTCTTGGAATATTTAACAACTTCGCAATCTTTTTATATCCATTGCCATTCTTGTGAAGAGCAATAACCTCTTCTCTTGTCTTCTGGGACCATTCTCTTGCCTTCACCATGCTTGGAAACACACCAGTAGATGTCTAGAAGGAGCTGAGTATCACAGTCCTTTTAAATCTGCCTAATTGGTGCTTATCATGCTTGATTGCTGCTCGTTGACATCCACAGATGTTTTCAATACCTGATGGAAAACACTGGAATGAACCTCTGTTCTTAGGAGTGGTAGTCGTAAAGGGGTTGAATAATTGTGTCAATGAAGAAATCACAAAAAGGCCATTTAATACTTTATGACAAAAAAAATTGATGCTATCTTAGTTGCATTTAGTTCTTTAACAAGTCCTTGTAAGATTTCATTATGAACACAATTACAAATGTGCACTGAATTCCATAAAACCCTTCGCAGCATTGGGGGTTGAATAAATTTGATCACAACTGTATAATGCCCTAAAGTGTCTCATATGTCTATAGTTATCTGCTATTAATGTGAACAAAACGTGCACTTTGGAGTAGGAGTTAGGTTGTCGGTAATTAAATGGCTATTGAATAGATGTGATTTAAATTATTGTTTTAACGTTTCATGATCCTTTCTCACATTATGTACAAATCAACCTGGGTAGTGGGTTGTTACAAGATGATAATGTTCTTTGGGCATGGACTACCTATACAGCCTTACAGCACCACATATACAGTGACGAATACAGAGTAGATTTGCATGGCTCCTGTGAAAGGATGACGTGCTAAATTATGAAATGTCCATTGTTTTGGGGCCAATACAGTCATCAGAACTCCTATAGAAGGCTCAGGTACTTATCAATTATTAGGGCAGTCATGGCCTGGCGGTTAGGGAACTGGTCTTGTGACCGGAGGGTCATGGGTTCGATTCCCAGACCTAAGGCCATGACTGAGGTGCCCTTGAGCAAGGCACCTAACCCCAACTGCTCCCCGGGCGCCGGGCTAGGGCTGCTCACCGCTCTGGGCACGTGTGATCCACAGCCCCCTAGTAATCACTAGTGTGTGTGTGTGTGTGTGTTCTGACTGCACAGCTGGGTTAAAAGCGGAGGACAAATTTAGATTGGGGTGTAAAAATCACAATTGACAAAATATGGCACATTTACATTTTTACATTTACATACCTCCTCTCATGTGATGATTTAGCCATCTGTGTTCCTTTTCTTTACTCGACCAGGGCCCCTTGTTGAAAGAAGTTTACACAAGAACTCCTCATCATTGTTAGCAGTTGTCTAACCTCCAACTCCTCCCAACCAATCCCCCACTAACTCATAATTTATGATCTACTACAGAAATTAGCAGTAATTTGTACTGGGATGCTTCCCATTACAGTAACGTCTCCACTGGACACAGGTCCAAATCCGATCAACACAAAAACATCAGTAAAAATCCCTAATATCCTTACATTTAATATTTCACCTCATGCTTTAGGCCAACGTGGTTCATTCTGATCTTTATTCTTCCCCCCAATGTAAAGATCATGTAATGTGCATTTTGCATGCAACAAAATAATCTATGATGTACTCAAAATTCCTGCCGCAGACATTTTCAGTGGACAGAGCAGCCAAATCATTAAGTATAAGGTTAGGGTCTTCTGAAGGAATAATTTTGTTTAGGAAGACTGCCTATTTTTCACTTTTGAGCTCTCCTTTTTGTGCTTGAACTTATCTAACATCTTGTAGAAATTATGTAGAAATTATTCCCAAAATTTCAGATTCCACATTAATGAAACATACACTGTGATTGAGTTTCACTGAACAGTGGAGGTTGGGTAGCTTAACTGCTAGACCACACAGCAAAGAGCATTTCTCCACACACGATACACACCCCTCTGCCTCACACTCATTTACGTTTCTAACCACATTCTGATGTAACCACGCTGTAGTTCCTCTTTTCTGTCACTCAAGCAGACAGTGCCTATCTATTGCTGAATGGGTAGTTACAAGGTTTTTACTTTATCATTCTTAAAATGTGTTTAAGCCAGTGTTCAACATCTTGAACTTCCAATATCAAATGTTGTTTAAGCCGTCTTAACACTTAATACAACAGATTAGTCATGTAGTTGGATTAACAATTATTGATAACATACATCTAAATGTTTATACAGTCAAGCATGCTGTTGTAATGCTGGAGGCATCATAAAAGAAGAAACAGTGGGCGAGGATGGCAGAGGGTTACCCTTAATGTCCATACTTAAATATAATACAGAGGGATTTCCATACTATCCATACTTAAATGTAATACAGAGGGATATCTATGGTGTGATTTTTGTTTCAATAGTTCCACAAAAGCAAAAGTAAATCCAAGAGCAGAAAGTATATGTTATGAATGCAAAACTGAAAAAAATATATCAAAAGTATATATTTTTTATATAATTGGTTATTTGAAACTTATTTTCGTTTGCATTTTGACAAGTTTTTGGTTCCATTGTTTTAGTTTTTTTGGATTTTCCCAGTAAAGCCTGCTTTATACCTCCGGACACGGACGAATTTCGTCCGTCCGTACCAAACGTAGCCTCCGTAGGGGGCCACTATACCTCTTTCCGTTTCCAACGTTGTTATGATTTTTTTTAATACATCCTCTAGAGGGCAGTATAGTCAAATTTCCGGCACCAGCGCACCAGCAATCTCCTCCCAGCTGTTTTTGCATCGCTGTTTATCGCGATGACCTGGCACCGTAGCAGAATGTAGCCTCTAACCAACTCGCAAAGTTTCTCTTCTAACTCGAGCGTCATTTTTTAAAGTCCAGTACTCTTCTTCATTGATTTTCCCGAATTGGTGTACGCCCGATGCTTCTGACTCTCTACTGCCCCCTGATTTGCGGATTATATTGCTCCGTTACTACGGATTCGTAAGCGCTCTGGCAACGGACCCACTGACGGATGAAACGACCTCCGGAACCGGACGAAAGGGTCCGTATCCGTAATTACCGTAGGGTGTGAATGGGCCTTAAGGTCTTTTGCTTCTGGAATCTCTCTTTGCTTCTGGTTCGTTTTTTGCTTCTGACTTTTGGAACACATTTCACGTGTGGGAGGGTCTTAGATGAAGGCGTTCCTCTGCAATCTCCATTGGTCACTGATTCCGGACTGACACAGAGCTCTGAGACCGCCTCTGGGACCAAGCCACGCCCACCCCACCAGCCTCCCAGCGTTTTCAAACGTGGCGGAACGCGGTGGTTCTGTTTCACAGTAGCATGTAAACTAAGTTTTACCATAAAAGTTTATACAAAGGTTATAATTAATTGGTAAATGGTCTGTAGATATTGCAAATGTACACTGTATAATAACTACATTAAGCATGGCAGTTAATATTTAGCACACTTCCAGCGCGAGCTTTTTAAAAATTTAGTGAACTGGATGCAGGCATGAAAATCTGTCACCTTGCAGCGAAATTCGCCGTTTTTGAAGTATTTTGCGGTAAAACAAACTCTTATGAAAAATAGGTAGATAGTAAAATAAGAAACAAGATTTTTTTGTAGTTCTAAATGATGAACCCTGGTATTTTTTACACTCATTTTTGCCGCTGATGTTATTTATTGGTTCATTAAGATGTAATGGTTTTGACTGAGCCATCTGGAATGGCGAAAGCGGCTCGCGTTTACGGATCTGGCTCCATATATTGACAAGACAGGTCAATATTTTTCAGCGCGACATTACCGTGAGAGAAGTCAACAGGGAAGAGCGTGTTTAAAGCTAGCCTTTAAATTATTTTTAATTTAATCGCTGCTGTAGCTTCTGTCACCGTTTTGCTACATTCACAATAGTAGCGACTAGTTACTCGCTCCTCCTGGATCATTCGCTAGCGTCCCCGCGGGTCTAAAGTGAGAAGGAAATTAATCCGCACTCTGCGTTTCAATGGACTACTCTTCTTACTCGCACCCCTCCAAGTTAAAATCTTTTTGTTTTTATCTCTGAGTCCGACAGTGTCTGAATGTCATGTCTGACATGTATTATGTTTAGTATCTCTATGTTCAATGGTTCAATGAATATTGTTCACTTCTTAATAAAATATGGACAGCACAAGATGCATGTGATGTGTGTTTGTGTGTGGTACCTGCAGAACACTGAAAAACTGTGAGTGAACAAAGCTGGTTGTATATAGGGTGGCCACTTTTCAGTATTGCTTTAATTTTGGTATTTGGCTTTAATTTTGGTATTTTTTACTATTATGGATTTTACTATATTTGGCATCACCTCTCGTACACCAGCTGCCCCCCACCCCCCGTCCGTCGCCATACCAGATATTGCAAATACTCATATTTCTTCCACACATCAATGTTCTCTCCATCCAGTTCACTAAAATTTTAAAAAGCTCGTGCTGGTGAGCATGCTTAATGTAGTTATTATACAGTGTACATTTGCAATATCTACAGACCATTTACCAATTAATTATAACCTTTGTATAAACTTTTATGGTAAAACTTAGTTTACATGCTACTGTGAAACAGAACCACCGCGTTCCGCCATGTTTGAAAACGCTGGGAGGCTGGTGGGGTGGGCGTGGCTTGGTCCCAGAGGCGGTCTCAGAGCTCTGTGTCAGTCCGGAATCAGTGACCAATGGAGATTGCAGAGGAAGACCCTCCCACACGTGAAATGTGTTCCAAAAGTCAGAAGCAAAAAACGAACCAGAAGCAAAGAGAGATTCCAGAAGCAAAAGACCTTACTGGGAAAATCCAAAAAAACTAAAACAATGGAACCAAAAACTTGTCAAAATGCAAACGAAAATAAGTTTCAAATAACCAATTATATAAAAAATATATACTTTTGATATATTTTTTTCTGTTTTGCATTCATAACATATACTTTCTGCTCTTGGATTTACTTTTGCTTTTGTGGAACTATTGAAACAAAAATCACACCATAGATATCCATACTGTTCATACTTAAATATAATAGAGGGATAGCCATACTGTCCATACTTAAATATAATACAGAGGGATATCCATACTGTCCATGCTTAAATATAATACAGAGGGATACCCTTACTGTCCATACTTAAATATAATACAGAGGGATATCCATACTGTCCATACTTAAATATAATACAGAGGGATATCCATACTGTTCATACTTAAAATATAATAGAGGGATAGCCATACTGTCCATACCTAAATATAATACAGAGGGATATCCATACTGTCCATACTTAAATA